>NW_011494522.1:399415-408888 GCF_000754665.1 Bison bison bison
AACCAGTCTGTTGTTCCATGTCCAATTCTAACTGTTGCTTCCTGACCTGCATACAGATTTCTCAGGAGGCAGGTCAGGTGGTCTGGTAGTCCCATTTCTTTAAGAATTTTCCACAGTTTGTTGTGATTCACACAGTCGAAGGCTTTGGCATAGTCAACAAAGCAGAAATAGTTGTTTTTCTGGAACTCTCTTGCTTTTTTGATGATCCAATGGACGTTGGCAATTTGATCTCTTGTTCCTCTGCCTTTTCTAAATCCAGCTTGAACATCTGGAAGCTCATTGTTCACGTACTGTTGAAGCCTGGTTTGGAGAATTTTGAGCATTATTTTGCTATCATGTGAGATGAGTGCAATTGTGCGGTAGTTTGAGCATTCTTTGGCATTGCCTTTCTTTGGGATTAGAATGAAAACTGACCTTTTCCAGTCCTGTGACTATTGCTGAGCTTTCAAATTTGCTGGCATATTGACTGCAGCACTTTCACAGCATCATCTTTTAGGATTGAAATAGCTCAACCGGAATTCCATCACCTCCATTAGCTCTGTTCATAGCGATGCTTCCCGACTTCACATTCCAGGATGTCTGGCTCTAGGTGAGTGATCACACCATTGTGGTTATCTGGGTCATGAAGATCTTTTTTGTATAGTTCTTTGTATTCTTGCCACGTCTTCTTTATACTTTTGCTTCTGTTAGGTCCATACCATTTCTGTCCTTTATTGTGCTCGTCTTTGCATGAAAAGTTCCCTTGGTAGCTCTAATTTTCTTGAAGAAATCTCTAGTCTTTCCCATTCTATTGTATTCCTTTATTTTTTGCACTGATCCCTGAGGAAGGTTTTCTTATCTCTCCTTGCTATTCTTTGGAACTCTGCATTCAAATGGGTGTATCTTTCCTTTTCTCGTTTGCCTTTCCCTTCTCTTCTTTTCATAACTGTTTGTAAGGCCTCCTCAGACAAGCATTTTGCCTTTTGCATTTCTTTTTCTTAGGGATGGTCTTGATCACTGCCTCCTGTACAATGTCATGAATCTCCAGCCATATGTTCTTCAGGCACTCTGTCTATCAGATCTAATCCCTTGAATGTATTTGTCTCTTCCACTGTAGAGTTGTAAGGGATTTATTTATGTCATACCTGAATGATCTAGTGGTTTTCCCTACTTTCTTCAAATTTAAGTCTGAAGTTGGCAATAAGGAGTTCATGTTCTGAGCCACAGTCAGCTCCCAGTCTTGTTTTTGCTGACTGAATAGAGCTTCTCCATCTTTGGCTGCAAAGAATATAATCAATCTGATTTCGGTGTTGATCATCTGGTGATGTCCAAGTTTAGAGTCTTCTCTGGTATTGTTGGAAGAGGGTGTTTGCTATGACCAGTGTGTTCTCTTGGCAAAACTCTATTAGCCTTTGCCCCACTTCATTCTATACTCCAAGACCAAATTTGCCTGTTACTGCAGGTGTTTCTTGATTTCCTACTTTTGCATTCCAGTCCCCTACCATGAAAAGGACATATTTTTTGGGTGTTAGTTCTAGAAGGTCTTGTAGGTCTTCATAGAACCATTCAACTGCAGCTTCTTCAGCATTACTGGTTGGGGCAGCAACTTGGATTACCGTGATATTGAATGGTTTGCCTTGGAAATGATACTGTGTTATTGAAAGTTTTGCCTTGGAAAAGAACAGAAATAGCAAAATACAAATGAACTTATTTACAAAACAAGCTCACAGAAACTGAAAACAAACTTATGGTTTCCAAAGGGGACAGTGGGAAGGAGGAGATGAGGACTTAGGATTACCATCTGCACACTGCGATACATAAAATAAGTAAACAAGGACCTACTGTATAGCACAGGGAACTATATTCAATATCTTGTAATAACCTATAAAGGAAAAGAATCTGAAAAAGAATATACATATGTATTGAGTGTGTGTGTGTGTGTGTGTGTGACTGAACCACTTTGCTGTACACTTGAAACTAACTCATTATAAATCAATTACAAGAAATAGCAAGATAGCCCAGAGAAGAAATAATCAAGTCAGTAGCAACCAGACGCCAGCACCCAGTCTGTGGTCTCTAAACAACATTTCTCATTAAAAGAAACCAGGACTTCTTGAAGAAATGGCATATTCCAGATCTAAGACAACAAATCCACAAAATGAGCCTAGAGCACCTTGTATTTCAGAGAGCATGAAAGCTATCAAAAACACTGTTAAAGTCATAGAGTGAAGACTCAGGAGCCAAGTTGAAGGGGCTACCATCAGCCAAACAAGGGACAAGTTAAGTACTGGGAAAAAAAAATAATAAAGGGATATAGAAGCTTTGAAAAGTAGATTTAAAAACTTCATGAACTGATCTATAAATTTCATTGCACCAACCACCATAATATATTCTTTTCAAATATATACATATATTTCCAAACTTTACTACATACTAAGCCAAAATGTAAGTCTCAAATAATTTGCAAAAGGCTGAAAACATACAGACTGATTTCTGACCATAAAGCAATTAAGCTAGAAATCACTAACAAAAGGCAACTAGAAAATCTCCAGACATTTTGAAATTGAGAAATAAATCTCTAAATAAGCTATGGATTGAAGAAGTAATCACAGTGGCAATTTAGGGAGCAATAAGGAAAATTAAATTTTTAACTAAATGATAAAAAACATTATTTACCAAATTTGAGGTGAGCAGAGAAAATTTACAGCTATAAAAGGCAGTTTGAAAATCAAATAACTAGTCATCTATTTCAAAAAATGTGAAAGGGGAGCAAATCAAACCTATGAAAGTAAAGGATGGAAACAAAAAAGAGCAGAAACGAATGACACAGAAACTAAAATACAAGAAAGGAAATCAACAAAGTTAAAAATTAGTTCTTTCAAAAGAGTAAAATTAATGAATGCTAGGCAAGACTAAACAACGTGAAAAAAGAACAAAAATAACCAAAATTATGATTGATAAAGACAAAACAGCAAATCCTCCAAACATCAAAAACATTTTAAAAGCAAAATGTAAAGACTTTTATACCAATAAACTTGAAAATTTACAATAAAAAAATTCCTAGAAAAATTCAGCTTAGTGAAACTTCTACAAAAAGAAACAGAAAATCAAAATAGTCCTAGTGAAACCATAATTTTAAAAAAACTTTGCAACAAAGAAACATTATCTATTATTATTAATAATAGATTCATTTGTATTTTTCTATATCTAGTACTTTGCACAAAGAATGGCAATTACTATCGGTAATTACAATGACATACTATTGTAACTGTATGCACCATACAAGCAAGTTATATTTGCTGAGATGACAATGGTAAATTTCAGGAATTTGGCTTCAAGAACCTAAAAAATTAAAATAACATAAAAGGAACTTATTAGTCTATTAAACCACCCAAAACAAAAATGACAGTTTCTGCTCTCTTCTATCCTCTACACATGAACATGTGTGTGTGCTCAGTCGTGTCCAACTCTTTGCGATCCCGTGGACTATACCTGCCAGGCTCCTCTGTCCATGGGATGTCCCAGGCAAGAACACTGGAGTGGGTTGCCATTTCCTTCTCCAGGGGATCTTCCCAACCCAGGGATCAAACCTGGGTCTCCCACATTGCACCAGATTATTTACCGTCTGAGCCACTAGGGAATCCCCTACACACTCTTCTATAAAACAACTCAGAGATAACAACTTTAAACAAAAAGCTGTAAGGCCTAAACTACAGGACATTTGTCTTGTAAAGTTTTGTTATGAACTTCCGGGCATAAAGAGACATGATGAATATCTTTAAATGAATGAATGAACTTGAAAAATACATTCTAATATCACACTAGTTCTAAAAGAAACAAACACCAGCAAATAGACTCCATTTATCCTCTAGCGCAGAGTTTTTCCTCCTACACAAAGAAGGGCAAGAAACACATTCTGAGAATACACATAAGCCTTACGGCAGGAGACCAGTCGTATATAAGAACAGCCTTATTTTATTCTCATTTGTGTGTTTTAGATTCGACAACTCACATTTACACATGCTAGTGAATTAGGCCTTTTTAAGAAATTAAACTATTGGTGAGCCAGGGTCCGTTCCTCGTCATTATAAGATAACGTGAAAGAAGCAATAGAGCAGCTAACATTTCGATGTTACTCTGGTCCAGAAGAAAGCTCTCAAAAGTGTAATGAGCTAGATAGAGCAAAACATTTCCTTCCATCACCTTACTGAACTGCCATTCTCTTCTGAAAATTTTTTCTTGCAGTCTAAGAATGCAACAAGGTTCAAATCTTTCTTATACCCACTAAATCAGCACTTAACAGTGTGAATGATAATATCTGTAATTGTTCATAACACACATCTTGGGTTTTCACAGTAGCCGAAACTCAATTCCTAATTATGCCATGTATGACTGTAAAGGAGTGTAAATAACAAGACTAATGTTTCTGCCTACTAAAGGAAGAGCATCAAATATGGTGTGTGGCAAATGTGCAGGAACGGGAGCCTTCGTGAACTGTTGGTAGGAATGTAAAATGGCACAAACACTATAGAAAACAGCATGGTGGATCATCAAAAAAATTAAAAATAGAATTACCATCTGATCTAGCCAATTCCACTTCTGGTTATATGCCCAAAACAACTGAAAGCAGGATCCTAAATAGATATCTGTACACTCATGTTCATAGCAGCATTATTCACAACAGTTAAAACACAGAAGTGTCCACTGATATATGAATGACATACAATGGAATTTAAGAAATCAGTCTTATAGGAGAAATTTCTGACACATACTACAGCATATATGAACTCTGAGGACTTTATGCTAAGTGAAATAAGTCAGTCACAAAAACAAACTAACAAAAATTGTATGATCTCACTTACATGAGTTACCTAGAGTAGTCAAAATTACAGAGACAAAGTAGAATGGTGGTTTCCAGGAGCTGGAGGAAGGGGAAATAGGGAGTTATTGTCCAGTGAGTATAGAATTTCAATTTTGCAAGAATGAAGAGAGTCCTGGAGACAGATGGTGGTAATGGTTGCACAACAATATGAATGTACTTAACTGTACACTTAAAAATGGCTAAATTTCATGTTATGCGTATTTTACCACAATTTTTAAAATTTAGGGCAAAAAAGTGGTGTGCAATTTTCCTATTTAGAAATACCATAATTAGATATCAGGTTTAAGACATTATCAACTTTCCTCAAAGATGAGTATGTCTAGTTCTGTTGAGAAAGAAATCAGTCCCGACGGTATTGTGATCCCTTTCCATCGTGCACTAGTGATTCACACTGAATCACTTAAACCTGAAGATCTCATCTCATTTGTGAGTAAATGACCATGTCCTGGGGCTTCCCAGGTGGTGCTAGTGGTAAAGAACTCCTGCCAATGGAGGAGACATAAGAGATGCAGGTTTGATCCTTGGGTGGGGAAGATCCCTTGGAGGAGGGCATGACAACCCCCTTCAGTGTTCTTGCCTGGAGAATCCCACGGACAGAGGAGCCTGAGGGACTACAGTCCATGGGGTCGTAAAGAGTTGGACACAGCTGAAGCGACTTGGCACACGTGCATGACCATGCCTTTCCTGTTAATAGGCTGTCTTAAATCTTTCAAGTAAACTGGGCTATCAGTATGCTGCTTCTTAAGGACTGCCCATCAATTAAGTAGTTCTACAACTCCAAGTTTTAAAAGAAAAAAAAGTCCTAAATAAAAACAAACTGTAACACCTGAAAAAATGTGATTAGGGGTTAAAACACATGAACAAAGTCCTAAGCCAGTAACAGTTACAGTACTGACATACAGCAGGTTCCTACCTTGAGTTTCCAGGAAGAAATTTCATCATTCCCACTGTGTCAATATGTATTATCTGCTCAAAAATTAACCATAAACTTATTTTCTATTTCTCTACAGGAAAAAAAATTTAAGAAGCAGGAGACAGTTTACTGTTTTGCTCTTCCTTTCAAATTTCTATCGTATCTCCTCCTTCCCTAAACCAAAGAAGCTGAAAGAATAAGGCCAGAGTTCATAGAGAATGTCACAGCTATCCAAAGTCAAGAGGAATATTTAGGGCATTTAAACAACATGTATTTTGTAGAAAGCTGATTCCCCACCCACTCATCTCCAAGCCAAAGAAAATTCAAAGTAGCATACTTTAAACGTCAATATAGTATACCAACTCAAAAACAGAAGAACAGTTATGAATATGGCAGAATTTTTCAATGGAAAAGCATGAGGATTTCACTTTAAAAAAAGTTTATCACTATAAAGTAATAGGAAATGGACTATAATATGCTAACTTCTTTTAGAACACAAAATACAATATTTAGGGACTACAGTGAGTTACAATCATTCAAAGTATATATGTAAATATTAAAGGACTGAGAGGAAAGAATACAAAATAGCCTCTGAGGTGAATGAATCTTTTAACTTTGTTAGCAGACTGTTCTTAAGATAAAGAAAACTGGAGATTCAGTAAGTTGTGGGAGAATGAAAGCGTCTATAAGCACCAAAGTGAAAGAAAGTGGAAGTGAAGTCGCTCAGTCATGTTGGACCCTTTGCGACCCCATGGGCTGTAGCCTACCAGGCTCCTCCGTCCATGGGATTCTCCAGGCAAGAGTACCAGAGTGGGTTGCCACTGCCTTCTCTAGGGATCTTCCCAACCCAGGGATCGAACCCACGGCTCCTGCAATGGCAGGCAGACGCTTTACCCTCTGAGCCACCAGGGAAGCCCCACAAACACCAAACCATGAACCAAAATTTAAAAATGACTATGAAAACAATATAATAGAAGGCATACAAATTTCAATGGATAAACTAAGCACCGAATAATTTAAACAATCTGTAAAGGACTGTAAATATTTGTTAGGAATTTATAGAGTCAGCTCTTTTACCATCCTATTAACTGTTGATTGTACAACTACAAATTTAACCTGGAAAACTAAACAAGAGTTATAAGAACAACCATTTATTAAATGCAAAACAAATGTCAGGGATTTGCATGCTTCCATCTATCATTACTAATCTTCAAACAAATCCTGAAAAATGGGTGTAAAGTCATTTTCGTTTTAAAAACAGAAAGGACAATCAGGGACTAATGCCTCCCAACACAAGTATATACTGCTGTGAAGAACTCTTGACCAAAGAAGGGGGGGGGGAATCAAACCTCATTCATAAGTTTCTGGACCTAACTGCAATTTATAAAAACTAAGGCTAACAGAAGAACACATTAAATGATACCATGGAGATTCAATATGCAAACTCCAGATTGTGATAAATGAGAGAACAACCAGGCTTTTTCAATAAACTGCCAAGGGGGAAAAAATGTAGGAAAGACCTACAGATTAATAGATACTCCAGAAGTATATAAGCCATTGCAGGGAGTTCCCTAGGGCCAGTGCTTACTGAGGTTCGGGACGTTCACTGCCAGGACCCAGGTTCAATTCCTGCTGGATGATCTAAGACCTCACAGCTGTGTGCTGCACCCCACCCTATCCTGCCCCCCAAAAGAAGATGGAAACAGGCATATAAACCATTGCAGTGTATGAACCTTATTTGAATAGATATAAATAAATTATTAAAAATTTATAAATAAGAATGTAATTGAATACTGGCTGGACATTTGATATTATCAAGAAATTTTTTTTAGTATTTTACAGGTGTGAAAACATGATTTTGAAAAATATGTTTCTAAAAACAGATAAAGAGAAAAGAGAAAATACATATAAAATAATACAATCTCTGGATATTTAGAAAAGTGAAGAAAAAGAAAATGCACTTTTTAATCAACACTTATCCACTTTTTAATCATTACTTAAGTAATGAATTATTTATTACTTAAATAATAGTCCAAGTTCAAAATCTAAATTTAAGGTTATTTACTGGTGTACGTGTTAGTTCTAAAAGGTCTTGTAGGTCTTCATAGAACCGTTCAACTTCAGCTTCTTCAGCGTTACTGGTTGGGGCATAGACTTGGATTACTGTGCTATTGAGTGGTTTGCCTTGGAAACGAACAGAGATCATTCTGTCATTTTTGAGATTGCATCCAAGTACTGCATTTTGGACTCTTTTGTTGACCATGATGGCCACTCCATTTCTGCTGAGGGATTCCTGCCTGCAGTAGTAGATATAATGGTCATCTGAGTTAAATTCACCCATTCCAGTCCATTTCAGTTCGCTGATTCCTAGAAGGTTAACGTTCACTCTTGCCATCTCTTGTTTCACCACTTCCAATTTGCCTTGATTCATGGACCTGACATTCCAGGTTCCTATGCAATATTGCTCTTTACAGCATCGGACCTTGCTTCTATCACCAGTCACATCCACAACTGGGTATGCTTTTTGCTTTGGCTCCATCCCTTCATTCTTTCTGGAGTTATTTCTCCACTGATCTCCAGTAGCATATTGGGCACCTACTGACCTGGGGAGTTTCTCTTTCAGTATCCTATCATTTTGCCTTTTCATACTGTTCATGGGGTTCTCAAGGCAAGAATACTGAAGTGGTTTGCCATTCCCTTCTCCAGTGGACCACATTCTGTCCTACAAGACCTTTTAGAACACCCAAAGAAGATGTCCTTTTCATTACAGGGGACTGGAATGCAAAAGTAGGAAGTCAAGAAACACAGGGAGTAACAGGCAAATTTGGCCTTGGAATATGGAATGAAGCAGAGGAAAGACTAATAGAGTTTTGCCAAGAAAATGCACTGGTCATAACAAACACCCTCTTCCAACAACACAAGAGAAGACACTATACATGGACATCACCAGATGGTCAACACCGAAATCAGATTGATTATATTCTTTGCTGTCAAAGATGGAGAAGCTCTATACAGTCAGCAAAAACAAGACCAGGAGCTGACTGTGGTTCAGATCATGAACTCCTTATTGCCAAATTCAGACTTAAATTGAAGAAAGTAGGGAAAACCACTAGACCATTCAGGTATGACCTAAATCAAATCCCTTATGATTATACAGTGGAAGTGAGAAATAGATTTAAGGGCCTAGATCTGATAGATAGAGTGCCTGATGAACTATGGACTGAGGTTCGTGACATTGTACAGGAGACAGGGATCAAGACCATCCCCATGGAAAAGAAATGCAAAAAAGCAAAATGGCTGTCTGGGGAGGCCTTACAAATAGCTGTGAAAAGAAGAGAAGCGAAAAGCAAAGGAGAAAAGGAAAGATATAAGCATTGAATGCAGAGTTCCAAAGAATAGCAAGAAGAGATAAGAAAGCCTTCTTCAGCGATCAATGCAAAGAAATAGAGGAAAACAACAGAATGGGAAAGACTAGAGATCTCTTCAAGAAAATCAGGATACCAAAGGAACATTTCATGCAAAGATGAGCTCGATAAAGGACAGAAATGGTATGGACCTAACAGAAGCAGAAGATATTCAGAAGAGGTGGCAAGAATACACAGAAGAACTGTACAAAAAAGATCTTCATGACCCAGAGAATCACGATGGTGTGATCACTGACCTAGAGCCAGACATTCTGGAATATGAAGTCAAGTGGGC
>NW_011494522.1:409092-409763 GCF_000754665.1 Bison bison bison
CTGATGTTCAAGCTGGTTTTAGAAAAGCCAGAGGAACCAGAGATCAAATTGCCAACATCCGCTGGATCATGGAAAAAGCAAGAGAGTTTCAGAAAAACATCTATTTCTGCTTTATTGACTATGCCAAAGCCTTTGATTGTGTGGATCACAATCAACTGTGGAAAATTCTGAAAGAGATGGGAATACCAGACCACCGGATCTGCCTCTTGAGAAACCTGTATTCAGGTCAGGAAGCAACAGTTAGAACTGGAGATTGAACAACAGACTGGTTCCAAATAGGAAAAGGAGTACGTCAAGGCTGTATATTGTCACCCTGTTTATTTAACTTATATGCAGAGTACATCATGAGAAACGCTGGACTGGAAGAAACACAAGCTGGAATCAAGATTGCTGGGGGAAATATCAATCACCTCAGATATGCAGATGACACCACCCTTATGGCAGAAAGTGAAGAGGAACTAAAAAGCCTCTTGATGAAGGTGAAAGTGGAGAGTGAAAAAGATGGCTTAAAGCTCAACATTCAGAAAACGAAGATCATGGCATCCAATCCCACCACGTCATGGGAAATAGATGGGGAAACAGTGGAAACAGTTCAGACTTTCTTTTTGTGGGCTCCAAAATCACTGCAGACGGTCATTGCAGCCATGAAATTAAAAGATGCTTACTCCTTG
>NW_011494522.1:409863-414088 GCF_000754665.1 Bison bison bison
TTACTCCTTGGAAGGAAAGTTATGACCAACCTAGATAGCATATTCAAAAGCAGAGACATTTCTTTGCCAACAAAGGTTCGTCTAGTCAAGGCTATGGTTTTTCCTGTGGTCATGTATGGATGTGAGAGTTGGACTGTGAAGAAGGCTGAGCGCCGAAGAATTGATGCTTTTGAACTGTGGTGTTGGAGAAGACTCTTGAGAGTCCCTTGGACTGCAAGGAGATCCAAGCAGTCCATTCTGAAGGAGATCAGCCCTGGGATTTCTTTGGAAGGAATGATGCTAAAGCTGAAACTCCAGAACTTTGGCCACCTCATGCGAAGAGCTGACTCATTGGAAAAGACTATGATGCTGGGACGGATTGGGGGCAGGAGGAGAAGGGGACGACAGAGGATGAGATGGCTGGATGGCATCACTGACTCGATGGACGTGAGTCTGAGTGAACTCTGGGAGTTGGTGATGGACAGGGAGGCCTGGCATGCTACGATTCATGGGGTCGCAAAGAGTCGGACACGACTGAGCGACTGATCTGATCTGATCTGATCTGACTGGTGTACGTATCACACAGTATAAATAATTTGATTCGGAAAGCAATAATCGTTCTATATAAACAGCAACACTTAAAAAAAATATGCTCTAAACAACTGGAAACTGATTTAACTTCAAAATGTCTACTTCAAAATTGGGAAAAAAAATTTTAAACCACAATAAAATTGTGAATCAAGTAAGAATTAAATACTTTAGATCAAATTATGACAGGGGAATTAAAGGTGAATATTTACCTAATGCATGAAGAAATCATTTATCTTTGAGGGAGCATAAGAAATAAGAAAAATGGTCAAATGTAATAACATTTTATACATGTTTAAAAATACAAATTATAAAGGCAAAACGAACTAAAAAGTTAGTGACTTTAATGTACAAAGTATCCCTTCAAGCATGTAAGATCTTCAGACCTCACTCATTCCATCAATAGTTTTGAGCACTGAGTGTGTGCCACTGGCTTGCTTTAGAAGCTTAAGAAGTGCCTTTTCTTGGAGGAGAGTTCTAACCAGTAGAGGGCATCAAAGAGCCTACTGGGGGCTGGAAATGCTCTGCATCTTGACTTCAGTTATGGTGAGTGAAGTGAAGCCGTTCAGTCGTGTCCGACTCTTTGCGACCCCATGGACTGTAGCCTACCACGCTCCTCTGTCCATGGGATTTTCCAGGCAGTAGTACTGGAGTGGATTGCCATTTCCTTCTCCAGGGGATCTTCCCAACCCAAGGATTGAACCCGGGTCTCCCGCATTGTAGACAGACGCTTTACCATCTGAGCCACCAGGGAAGTCCCTAAGTCACGGTATATACACACATAAACATTCATTGAGCTGTACACTTATAATCTGTACACTTCAGCACATGTAGGCTGTACATCACTTTTTTTGTGAAAGCGCCTTCGTACTGCCTCCCATTGTTGCTAACTGTCCTTGTACACCACTTGGATGATCTCTGGGACAACCAGAAAGTGGAGGCTATGTGATGTGATGACAGACGCTCTAAGTAATTCAAGAGGAGAAGACAGATGCATACTTTGAACAGCCTATACCTTTAATAGCTAAACACTCAAATCACTGGGTTCTATTCACCAACATACAGCACAAAAGTACTAACTGAGTTTTCATATATTTCTCCATCAACTACGTAATTATGCTAGCAGGTACGAACACAACTATTTTTCTCTGCATCAGTGTTTCTCAATAGTCACTGGTGTACCAACACCACAATTTTGCCAAGTGCTACTAGTATATAGTTAAATTTTTTACTTGCCTTTATTTTAATTTTAACTCACCTTACCTAATAAAATCCACACATTTACCGGTTTAAGTCACAGGTTTTACTTTTTAAAAAACACTAATACTTCCCTAAAATTTAAAACTGTTCATTAACATCTCACACCACCATACCAAATACTGGTAGAGATCGCCACAAACTATTTCATCCCTATGTCCAGTATCAAGGCATGCACTTTCCCTATCTGGATGTAGCATGATGAGATATGCAGAATATTAGTAAACCCTATTTCAGGTCCACACCTCTAACAGTTGTGGACCTTTAGACAAACTATTCTGTATCTCTGTACCTCAGTTTCCTTGTAAATAAGATTATGAAGTTAAAATGGCCATTACTGAGATGTCTTTAAACTCTAACATACCTACCACCTAAAAGGCAGTAGTTGTACCGCTTGTCTAACTACCGCTGACATAATCACTCCGATATAAAAGAACACAAGTTGTAAGGCAGCACCTCAGCTTTAAGGGCCATACTAGGACCTTCCTTCAGAATACTATATTAAGGGGGAAAAAGAACATGAGGTAACTTACAATAACTATAACAAATCAATAAAGCACATTACCGTTTTCTAAGTTTTTTCACTTCACCTGAAATCTTTTACTCTGCAGGGTCAGTACAAATAGCTCCTAGAGAGGGAAAATATCAGTTCAAATAAGTAATCAAAGCAATATTTATCTATCTTAAATATTTTATTACAACTGAAATACATACATTCCCTCCTTCTCTTACTCCGTGCCCACCCCCCATCCTTTAATGGAAAGGCATTTTCACTGAGTGGATCTACAGATCAGAATTGAGCACTAGCTTCCGTGCTTAAACCACAGCTGTAACACATTGTCTGAGATTTCTAGTATCAGTTCTCTAAAATGAAACAAGACTTTAAAACACTTGCAAACTCATAAGTTTAGAGAATCCTACTGTGTTTACAATTAGTTTCCCTATGTTTTCTAGTTATCCACACCAAGTCCCAAAGGAGCAATGTGGATGGGCCCAGATGGATGCCCTTAGAAGCAGTGGGTTACAACACAGAACTCTGAGCTTAGGAAACCCGTATATCTTATGGGCTGCATAATGGGTGGTAAGCATGCCTATCCTTTGCTCCAGAGGAAGAAAACCTCTGTCTTCCTAGGCTATTCATTACACAATAATCTTTGAAAAGATAGTCCAGAACAAAAGGCAGGCAGTTCTTTACTTGAAAGATATGCAGAAATGCAAGACACCAAGAAGGAATTGTATCCCAACATTCTTTTCATCCCTCTCTTCTCCAGTACAATGCCCTGTAACATTTCACCTTGTACTACAAAAGTATTATTATTCGTGATAGATCCAATCATTAGTGATTCACAAGCCAGTCCAAAGAGCACTTTTGCAAATGTCCACTGAGAGTAGTGATGAGCAGGATTTCTTCTGACTGTAAACAATCTGAAGAATCTTTTTATATATAAATCACACCTCATCAAGTTCAGTCCTTAATTATTGCATGTCTATTGCTTTGAAGTCAACCATCACCCCAAAAGACTCAGGGATCAAAATGGTGACACAGAAGCCCCCAGTCTCTATCCTCCCACAGGGAACAACAATTAGGCAGCTATCCATGAGCAAAAACAGCTCTGGGAAGGATGTGAAGTCCATGTAGAAAACTTCAGCAATGTAGTGGAACAAAAAAGCGGGGATGAGGGGTAAGGGGAGAGAACAACCCCGTCGAAAGGGAGGGAAGAAAGCTTCATTCTGCTTTTAGCATCCATCCCCTAGCCAGCACTGCTTAGCACGAAGGGGAATTTCCCCAGCGAGAAAGAGTTCCCCGTGCCAGGAAAGGGGCATCAGAGTGAGCAACCAGCTTCCTCAGGTTTTCTGGGCAATGCACGAAGTTCCCACTTCGATTTCACCCCACCTAAAGACCAGCAAAGCTGAGGCAGAGATGGCTAGGAACAAGGAAGAACAGCCGGGGTTACCAAGATCACCACAGTGTCAGCTGCCCTTCAAAGGACCTGAATTTTAAAGTTTTTCAACTGAAAAAAAACCAACTGCCAGCACAGCTGCCATGGATCACCCGCAGATTTCACCAGCTTTGGTCCCAAGGTGTCTGTGTTCAGCAGCTCACAGCAGCCTGAGTCCCTCCCTGCTCCTTTCCCTCCCCTGCCCCCACAAGAGCCCAGAACCCACCCCAGCAACCAGTCCAAGCCTCTGGCTGCACGACTGCAAGACGCTGTCTAGACTTCCGTGGCTGACCTCGGCCACCACATGCCTGCTCCAGCAAGAACCTCCAGTTGTGCACTTGCATGCCACTGGCATCAGTCACCAGCTGCTACCGTCACACGCAGGCCTGGACACCATGTGGCCACGGAAAGTCATGTCCACATCTGGGCCCCTGCAGCTGGCCTGCACCACCGTGCTCACC
>NW_011494522.1:414330-424987 GCF_000754665.1 Bison bison bison
CTGCCCCCCCCCCTGCCACTACAAAGGTACCTGCAGCTAGCTGATCCGGCACCTGAGCCTGTGCACACCAGTTAGAGCCACTACCACTGTGTGCCCTAGACCCTAGACCTGGGTCCGAAGGCACTTCTGAGGACCTCAAAGCCTGGAGCCTCGATAGATCTTTGCAGTGCTAGCCAAGGACCACACAGCTGTTAAGGCTGCGGATCCCGACAGCCTGAGCCCATGAGCCACCATGTCTCCTCTGGACCCAGTGCCACCCAGCGCCCCCATACTTGGTGCCGCAGACCACTGGACTCGGGGTTCACACCACGCTTCAGCAAGCCCCTAACCACAGGTGAAAGTCTTCCCTTGCTGAAGTCAGTCCACCAAGTCATGAAGGGGCAACCAATTCTTCAAATACACAGATACTTACTTATGCAAGGCTACAGGGATCATAAAGAAAAAGTGAAACGTGAATCCACCAAAGCAATACAGAAAACCTCTAATAACCCTGGTGGCTCAGTGGTAAAGAATCTGCCTGCAATGCCGGAGACATGGGTTCGACCCCTAGGTCAGGAAGATCCCCTGGAGAAGGAAATGGCAATCTACTTCAATACTCTTGCCTGAAAAATCTCAGGGACAGAGGAGCCTGGTGGGCTACAGTCCGTGAGGTCCCAAAGAGTCGGACACGACTTAGCAGCTAAGCAACAATAACTGGCCCCAAAGAAATGGAGATGCAGGAATTGTCTGACAAAGAATACAACATAATTGTTCTAAAAATACTCAGAGTGTTACAGGACAGCACAAATAAAAATTTAACAATGTCATGAACACAATATAAGAACACGATGAGAAGATTCAATACCAAAACAAAAACAAAACAAAAAACCCAAACCACCCAATTTAAAAAATGGGCAGGAGATCTAATTAGACGTTTTTCCAAAGAAGACATATGAATAGCCAACAGACACCTGAAAATATCCTCACACAGAGCAATGAGAATCAAAACCACAATGTGGTATCACCTCTCACCTGTCAAATGGCTATGATCTAAAGTCTACCAATAATAAATGCTGGCAAGGATGTGGAGAAAAGGGAACACTAGTACACTGGTGACAGCCACTACGGAAAACAGTATGGAGGGTCCTCAGAAACCTAAAAATAGAACTACCATATGACTCAGCAATTCTGCTCCTGGGTACTATCCAAAGAAAACAAAGACTAATTTGAAAACATACACACACCGCCCCCGCCCCATATTCACTGAAGCATTATTTACAATAGCCAAAATACGGAAGCAACCTAAGTGTCCATCAACAGATGAATAAAGAAGATGTGGTATACATACACAATGCAATATTTATTCAACCACCAAAAGAATGAAACTGTGCCATTTGCAACAACATGGATTGACCTGGAGGGTACTATGCTTAGTGAAAGAAGTCAGACAAATACTCTACCTTATCACTTTATATGTGAAATCTACAAAAGAACACAAATGAATGCAAATTACAAAACAGAAACAGCCTCAGATATAGACAGAACAAAGTAATGGCTACCAGCGAGAAGAGGGACAAAATACAGGTATGGGAGTAAGAGACACAACCTGCTATAAATAAAACATATAGGCAACAAGGATACATTGTAGAGCACAGGGAAATATAGCCATCGTTTGTAATAGCTTGAAATGGAGTAAAATCTATGGAAATACCGAATCAGTATGTTGTGTATCTGAAACAAATAGAATATTATACATCAACTATACCTCAACAAAAATAAATAGATAAAAATAAAATATAGTAACTTAGGGGGGAAAAAACCCAAGATGTGAATTCACCAGAGAAAACATAAAAGAGAAACACAGGAATTTGGAAGGTGAATATAATCCCTAAACTGAAGAATTTAACAGAGCTTCAACAGCAGCTGAGAGTCAGAAGAATCTATGAGCTCACAGGCAGGTCACTGATAATTAGTCAGCTAGTGGAGAGGGGGGACAAAAAAAACCACTAATGAAGAAAGCCTACAGGTCTTATGAGATTCCTTCAAAAGAAACTATGTATCACTGAAGTCTCAGAAGGAAAAGAGAAAAGGGTAGAGAGTTTATTTACAGAAACAATGGCTGAGAAAATTCCCAAACTTGGGGAAAAGATTTGAACATCAAGTTCATTAAACTAATAGGTCACCCCAAAATTTCAAACCAAAATTATCTTTTCCAAAAAGGGAACCCTCCTACACTGCGGGTGGGAATGCAAACCGGGTACAGTCGTCATGAACAGTAAGGAGGTTCCTCAAAAACTAAAAATAGAGCTACCATATGACCCAGCAATCCCACTCCTGGGCACATACCCAGAGAAAACCTTAATTCAGAAAGATACATGTACCCCAGTGTTCACTGCAGCACTATTTACAATAGCCAGGACATGGAAGAAACCTAAATGTCCATCAATAGAGAGATGGATAAAGAAAATGTAGAATATGTATACACAATGCAATATTACTCAACCATAAAAAGGAATGAAAGAGTGCCCCCCCAACACACACTGAAATATTACTGCTGCTGCTGCTGCTGCTGCTAAGTCGCTTCAGTCGTGTCTGACTCTGCGACCCCATAGACGGCAGCCCACCAGGCTCCCCCGTCCCTGGGATTCTCCAGGCAAGAACACTGGAGTGGGTTGCCATTTCCTTCTCCAATGCAGGAAAGTGAAAAGTGAAAGTGAAGTCGCTCAGTCGTGTCCGACTCTCAGCGACCCCATGGACTGCAGCCCACCAGGCTCCTCCGTCCATGGGATTTTCCAGGCAAGAGTACTGGAGTGGGGTGCCATTGCCTTCCTCAACCATAAAAAAGAACAAAATAGTGCCATTTACAGAGATATCTGCACTCCCATTTTCATTTGTGGCATAATTCACAATAGATAAAATATGTTAACAACCTAAAAGTTCAGAACAGAAGAATGGCTGAAGGAGGTGTGGGGACCTCCCGGCCCAGTGGCTAGGAACATGCGTTCCAGTGCATGGACACCGGTTTGGTCCCAGGTCAGGAAATGCACATACACGGGGAAACTAAGCTACGTGCCACAACTCCTGAGTGTGTGTGCTCTAAAGCTTTCGCTCCGAAATAAGAGAAACCTCCACGCCACAGTGAGAAGCCCCTGTGCCACAACTAGAGAGAAACCGCACACACAGGCAAAAAAAAAAAGAGTATTGGGTTGGCCAAAAGGTTTGCTCAGGTTTTTCCGTAATATCTTATGAAAATACCAGAAGGAAACTTTTGGCCAACCCAATATATATGTACAACGGAATATTATTTTGTCCATTAAAAAAAAAAAAAAGAAGGAAATCCTGCCATTTGTAACAACATGGATGGACCCTGAGAGCCAAGTAAAGTAAGTCAGATGAGAAAACACAAATCCTGTATGATCCCACTTATATGTGGAACCTAAAAACAACAAAGTCATAGGAACAGAGAGTAGAATGGTGGTAGCCAGAGGTTGAAGGTAGCCAGGGGAGAAATGGGAAGATGTTGATGAGACGGTATAAACTTCAGATATATAAGCATGGTGACTATAGTTAACAACACTATATTGTATACTTGCAAGTGGCCATGATAGTAGAGTTTTAATGTTCTTACCATAACACCAAAAACAAAACTGACCTTTCTGTGATAAATACTTCATAATATACACATGTATCAAATGATCACACTGTACACCTTAAACTTATACAGCATTTGTTATATGTCAGTTATAGCTCAATAAAGCTTGGGGGTGGAGGGGAGCATGTTAACTTTTATTAACTCAAAAATAAATAATATTATTGAAACCTTGGCAGCATGGATAGTACCTGGCACACAGCTAACACTTAAAAAAATTCATTTAATGAATAAAGGAAACAAACAACAACAACAACAAAATAAACAAAGGAAACAAAAAAATTTCTTAAAAGTAATTGACTTGAGGGACTTCTCTGGCGGTCCAGTGGCTAAGAACCCATGCTCCCAATACAGTGGTCCTGGGTTCAATCCCTGGTCAGGCAACAAGACCTCACATGCCTCAACTAAGAGTTCTCATGCTGCACCTACAAAAAGATCCCACATGCCAAAAGGAAGACCCAGCGCAGCCACGTAATAACTTTTTTCAAATTGACTCCATAGTTTAAATCACATATTCAAATAAGGGTATGAACTAAAGACAGGGGCAAAGCAACTAAAGTACAAAACAGACCAGTCTTAATAAGTGCTATTTTATGATCATGGCAAATCTATAAAGGCTGAAAGGTCCAAACCCAAGCTCAGCCAAGAAATAGTTGAAACTGCAAGGCTACACGAACCAAGGGCTTCCCTGGTGGCTCAGTCAGTAAAGAGCCTGCCTGCAATGCAGGAGACCCGGGTTTGATTCCTGGGGTGGGAAGATCCCCTGGAGAAGGAAATGGCTACCCACTCCAGTATTCTTGCCTGGAGAATCCCAAGGACAGAGGAGCCTGGCGGGCTACAGTCCATGGGGTCCCAAGAGTTGGACACGACTTAGCAACTAAACCAAACCAAACCAACTAAGAAACTGTAATAATATTGTTTTTTTTTTTCTTTAACCTGTCCATATTTACTTCCTCTTCCTGTGATAGCACACTGAGCTCTTCCTTTGAGGAAAAGGTCCCTCCTCCTCCAAAGTAAACAATTGGTGCCCTGCCCTCTCCTAACAAACAGTAAGCAATAAACCCAAGCCAGGCCACTAAGTCCCTATCTGTCTCAATCTCTGAAAAATCTGAATCATGAGCAGAGTGATCACATGACTGGAAAAACAAAGAAGAACTATCTGTTGGAACGGAAGCTCTATAAAGACTACCCACTGCTTCCTGCTCTCTAGATCTCTGGAGCTGCTCAAGGGTCTGTTCTTTTTAAACTCAGTTTCTCAGCATTTACTTTCAGAGTATGAGCTGGTCATTCTAGTGATTTACTTAAAGTAGTCAAAGAACCCTAAAATGGTAGACCTAGGTACTATTTCAGTCACTTACAAGCAAAACAGGCGACCTCTGAATAATGAAACCAAAATGAAAGTTAACTTCAAAATATTTTAAAATGCATTTACAAAGGTGAAATCAATGTCAGACCTAGACTATAAAACACTATATATGCTATCTTAAGAAAAAAATACAATAGCATTATATTCACCCATTTGTTTCTGGCTAGGTGCCCTTACTTCATTAAATAAGATCCATTATATGAACATCATGCAAGATCAGGTTTTTATCAGAGTCATAAGAAGAAAAGATTGTGTTTAATCAGAAATGTGATCTCTACCTCAATTTTGGTTTGGATCTTACTACCCAAGGTGCTTCCTCTGGAGCTCCCGTTTCATATCTTCTCATCCACTATCAAATGCAAGATCTGTGGTCAACGGCATGACTAGTGCTAAGAGGAGAAACATCTAAAAATATCTATTCAAGCAGCTGACTGACATTTCCACTTGTCTGACTGCAGTCTTCATGAAGCAAACACAGGAATGCACACAAAGTGCTGATAAACTCCTCTCATGCCCTGGAGCACAGTCAATCTGCAACAACCTAAAAAGGGAAAGCTATTCACCTACCTCTACCTCGACACCTACCTGGTTTCTAAAATCCTAAGCTGTGTCTAGTGCTAAGCTAAGAAATGTCTTTCAGAGGAGAAACGTGATTTTAGTAGGAAGAAAAAAATACACATATATTTCTACTGTGGCCTCAGACTTTATTTTACACTATAAGTTAATTAAAATGCATAATCCAGGGAATTCCCTTTTGGTTCAGCGGTTAGGATTCGGCGCTTTCACTGCAGAGGGCTGGATTCGGTCCCTGGGGAACTAAGATCTGCCAGGCCGCATGTCTGAGGCCAGAGAAAAGGAAAGGAAAGAAAAAACAAAGAAAAAAAATGCATAACTGAGATCCATCATCAACAGTTCCAGTATGTGAAAAGTGAAGAAAATGAATACAAAATAGGCAGAACATAAAAATCTCTGTCTGGTAAAGTATACAATATAATTGGAAGAACCAAATATACACATGGGCAATATGTGTATTACTGATTTGACAAACAGAAGTTTGTACATGATTGAATACACGTTACATTTACCTTTTCTCCTAATATGTTTACTCTTACACAAGGCAAGGAGGTTTAACAAGAAAAATAAGAGCATCTGGGCACTGTCCCAAAACCAAGAACCCAGGACTTTTTACATGTGGCCAGAAACTAGATTAAATGCAATCTGTATCTAATATTTTTCTTCAACATGTTCCCATGAAGCACACGCTATAGTTTTGGCAACTGCCATCAGAGTTCGTCAACATTTATGCTGCAGACTGCTTTAGGCAAGGCTGGGATGTTTCTGGTAAAGAGACAGAAGGAGGAAAAGGAGTATGTGAGGTAATTAAAACGCGTTACAATTTCATTTCCTGTCAAGTTTCAGATTTGATATTTAAATACTTGGCTTCTGGTACACAGTTCTGCTACTGCAGCTCCAATTTGCTGACCTTCTCAAAAATAATATATAGGTACCAAAGAAATGTAGGACTGCTTATTGTCAACAACAGTGACACAAAGGAAAACCCCAAAGGCTAATTTCTTCCAGCCAGGTGAAAGTAGTTAACATCTCCCATAATATAAACAGTATGTGCCCTGGCAGATACCAAACACAGAGCTCCTGCAGATGGCAACGTCTTTGAAAGCAGAAACTAACAAAGACAAATGAAAACCAAAAAGCAACGAGGCAAACACAAGCAGTGAGGGCAAGGGAGTGAAGTATGCAGAGTCTTTCTTCTATTTTCAAAATAATGTCTGGTCGGGAGATTTACACTCTCTCTAAAAAAATAGAAAAATAAAGAGTATGGCATTGCAATACCATGTACATGTATCAATGGAAGAGAAGCACAAGTCCAGAAATGGATCACACACACATGGTCAATTATTTTTCAACAAAGGTGCCAAGGAAATCTAATTTGAAAAACAAAAAAAAAATACTTTCAATTAAAACTAGCTATTAGGTAAAAGGAAAAAAACTTGGCTCTTATACTAAACACAAAAATACCTCAAAATGAATTACAGACCTCAATATAGAAACACTGTAAAACTTCTAGAATAAAACAGGAGACAAAATCTTCACAACTCTGCAGTAGGCAAAAATTTCTTAAGGGACCAAAAGCATAAATCATGAAAGAAAAAACTAGTATGCTGAACTTCATAAAACTTAAAAGCTTCTCCTCTTCAAAAACAGTTAAGAAAACAAAAAGGCAAGCCACAGACTGGGAGAAGACAGGCACTATATATATGTATGACAGATAACTAAGATCTTGACTATATTTAAGAAAAAAAAGTTTAAAGTTAATAATAATAATAAGAAAACACCAATTTTTAAATAGACAAAGATTTTTAAAATTTACCAGAAAAAGATACAAATAACCAATAAACCCATGAAAACATGTTTGATACCACTGGTCACCAGTGAAATACAAACGGAAAATCATGAGACATGACTGCATAATCACTAGAATGGCTAAAACATTTCAACTGACAATGTAAGTTTTGATGAGGATGAGACGCAAACAGAACTCTCATACGCTGTTGATGGGAATGCAAAATGGTACAGCCACTCTTAGACAATTACATAGGAAAAATGGAAATACATCCAAAGACCTGCGCATGGACTTTTCATAGCAGCTTAATTGTTTACAGCCAAAATCTAAAAACAAATCAAATTGTCTATCAACAGGTGAATGGTTAAACAAATTATGGTATATTCCATTCTATACAATTGAACAGTATCTAACAATAAAAAGAAACAACTTCAAACACACACTGAGCAAAAGAAGCCAGACAAGAGAATAGTCTATGATTCTATATATGTGAAATTCTAAAACAAAGACAATCTATAGTGGACAGAACCCAGATCAGTTATTGCCTGGGGAAGAGAGTGGGGAGTAAGAGATGTGAAGTGGGAGAGAGCACAAGGGACTTGGGAGACTGCAGAAAATGTTCTACATCTTGACTGTGGCGGTGGTTACATTTGTCAAAAGGCAAACTATATTCTTTAAGCTGGTATATTTTATTCTATGTAAATCATACCTGAATTTCAAAAAGCTGTTGATGATGATTTAAGTGGTAGAGAGGATGAAAGGCAAGATTACAGAAAGAAAGGCAGAATGACATTAAAGCTATGTTTTTAAAGATCACAAAGTTAAAATTCAGCACAGCTAAAACTAGGACTATAACAGGGAATTTATTTAATTTTAAAGAATGGCAATTCCAAAGAACGTTCAAACTACCGCACAATTGCACTCATCTCACACGCTAGCAAAGTAATGCTCAAAATTCTCCAAGCCAGGCTTCAACAGTATGTGAACCATGAACTTCCAGATGTTCAAGCTGGATTTAGAAAAGGCAGAGGATTCAGAGATCAAATTGCCAACATCCGTTGGATTATAGAAGAAGCAAGAGAGTTCCAGAAAAACATCTGCTTTATTGACTATGCCAAAGCCTTTCACTGTGTGGATCACAATAAACTGTGGAAAATTCATCAGGAGATGGGAATACCAGACCACCTGACCTGCCTCTTGAGCAACCTGTATGCAGGTCAGGAAGCAACAGTTAGAACTGGACATGGAACAACAGACTGGTTCCAAATAGGAAAAGGAATACATCAAGGCTGTATATTGTCACTCTGCTTATTTAACTAATATGCAGAGTACATCATGAGAAACGCTGGGCTGGAGGAAGCACAAGCTGGAATCAAGATTCCCGGGAGAAATATCAAAAACCTCAGATATGCAGACGACACCACCCTTATGGCAAAAAGCAAAGAAGAACTAAAGAGCCTCTTGATGAAAATGAAAGAGGAGAGTGGAAAAGTTGGCTTAAAACTTAACATTCAGAAAACTAAGATCATGGTATCTGGTCCCATCATTTCATGGCAAATAGATAGGGAAACAATGGAAACTGTGACAGACTTTATTTTGGGGGGCTCCAAAATCACTGCAGATGGTGACTGCAGACATGAAATTAAAAGACGCTTGCTCCTTGAAAGAAAAGCTATGACAAACCTAGACAGCACATTTAAAAGCAGAGACATTACCAACAAAGGTCCATCTAGTCAAAGCTATGGTTTTTCCAGTAGTCATGTATGGATGTGAGAGTTGAACTATAAAGAAAACTTAGCACTGAAGAACTGATGCTTTTGAACTGTGGTGTTGGAGAAGACTCTTGAGAGTCCCTTGGACAACAAGGAGATCCAACCAGTCCATCCTAAAGGAGATCAGTCCTGAATATTCACTGGAAGGACTGATGCTGAAGCTGAAACTCCAATACCTTGGCCACCTGATGTGAAGAACCGACTCATTGGAAAAGACCCTGATGCTGGGAAAGATTGAAGGTGGGAGGAGAAGGGGACGACAGAGGATGAGATGGCTGGATGGCATCACGGACAAGATGGACATCAGTCTGAGTAGGCTCTGGGAGTTGGTGATGGACAAGGAAGCCTGGGGTGCTGCAGTCCATGGGGTTGCAAAGTCAGACACCACTGAGTGACTGAACTGACTGGTAAACTGGGAATAACTCACAGGATCACTATGAAAATTAAACGAGATAGATCTAACACTATACCCGAATCAATCAGCGTCAGTGTTAGTTGCTCAGCTGTGTCCGACTCCTCTGCGACCCCATGGACTGTAGCCTGCCAGGCTTCCCTGTTCATGGAATGCTCCAGGCCAGAATACTTGAGTGGGTTGCCATTCCCTTCTTCAGAGGATCTTCCCAACCCAGGGATTGAACCTGGGTCTTTTGCATTGCAGGCAGATTCTTTCCTGTCTAAGCCACCAGGGAAGCTAGCTCAGAATAGTTAAATCTGTACCTATCTATTGGAATAGGAAACGGCAACTCACTCCAGCATTCTTGCCTGGGAACTCTATGGACAGAGGAGCCTGGAGGGCTACAGTCGATGGGGTTGTAAAGAGTTGGACACGACTGAATGACTGAGCACATATTTACCCAAGTTAAGTGTTAAGGTGAAACTAGGAAAATAAGTAATAATTACATAGAATAAGTAGCTTGAGGGGAAATAATTTTAGATACTAGTATTAAAAAGAGAAAAGAAAATGAATGGAAGGATGCAGGCAGAGGGAATAGCAATGGGCAGAAGAATGGCGGTGGAAGGAGCGAATTGTGTGTAGGAGATGGCAAAATTAGCGCATCTGTGGCAGCAAGTTCATATACGGGAGTGACCAAAAAACCAGGGCAATTGCCCCATCTGACTCAAATATTCATTTAAAATATACAGTAGGATCCAGGATAGAAATGATACAGTGATAGTTCTCCTGAGAAAATATGAACACTTAACATTCATCAGTCTCTTGGAGGTTAGCCATAGTTCTTTCCTCCAAAGAGAAATAATTATTAAAATGTAATTACAGCTAAGCAACATAAGGACTTGCTGTGTAGCTGTCAGTGTGCTCTTGAAATTATGAAAGCCTTTTACATTTTCCAGAATCTGAATTCTGTAAGTGATTGTTATTTTGGAAAACAATACCAAAAAGTCTCCCCCCAAAACTATCAGCTACAGAGGAACCAGAGATCAAACTGCCAACATCCGCTGGATCATGGAAAAAGCAAGAGAGTTCCAGAAAAACATCTACTTCTGCTTTATTGACTATGCCAAAGCCTTTG
>NW_011494522.1:425199-425536 GCF_000754665.1 Bison bison bison
ATCATGAGAAACGCTGGGCTGGAAGAAGCACAAACTGGAATCAAGATTGCCGGGAGAAATATCAAAAACCTCAGATATGCAGACGACACCACCCTTATGGCAGAAAGTGAAGAGGAACTAAAAAGCCTCTTGATGAAAGTGAAAGAGGAGAGTGGAAAAGTTGGCTTAAAGCTCAACGTTCAGAAAACGAATATCATGGCATCTGGTCCCATCACTTCATGGGAAATAGATGGGGAAACAGTGGAAACAGTGTCAGACTTTATTTTTCTGGGCTCCAAAATCACTGCAGATGGTGATTGCAGCCATGAAATTAAAAGATGCTTACTCCTTGGAAGAA
>NW_011494522.1:425636-442409 GCF_000754665.1 Bison bison bison
GTCTAGTCAAGGCTATGGTTTTTCCTGTGGTCATGTATGGATGTGAGAGTTGGACTGTGAAGAAAGCTGAGCACCAAAGAATTGATGCTTTTGAACTGTGGTGTTGGAGAAGACTCTTGAGAGTCCCTTGGACTGCAAGGAGATCCAACCAGTCCATTCTGAAGGAGATCAGTCCTGGGTGTTCACTGGAAGGAATGATGCTGAAGCTGAAACTCCAGTACTTTGGCCACCTCATGCGAAGAGTTGACTCATTGGAAAAGACTCTGATGCTGGGAGGGATTGGGGGCAGGAGGAGAAGGGGACGACAGAGGATGAGATGGCTGGATGGCATCACTGACTCGATGGACGTGAGTTTGAGTGAACTCTGGGAGTTGGTGATGGACAGGGAGGCCTGGTGTGCTGCAATTCATGGGGTCGTAAAGAGTCGGACACGACTGAGCGACTGAACTGAACTGAACAAGAATTATATATCAAGGCTCATTACTTGAGAAGGTACAAGAATGCTATAATTATATTTCAAGAGACCTAAAGTCACCAAGATTAGGATTCTTAGGTATTCATAATTTTGAAATATTTTTACATGTATACACGTAAAAATGTTTAATAAAAGAGTGCAGGGTCTGCATTTTTATGACATTTAAACTAACTTAAATATTTATTAAGATTTTACATATATGGCAGAATAATTCCTTTGTATATTTTACACACAGAAAAGTGTTTTTTCAATGCTTTGTATCTGGGACGTGCAAGCTGAGTCGCTTCAGTTGTGTCTGACTCTGTGACCCTATGTGGACTGTAGCCGGCTAAGCTCCTGTGTCCACAGGATTCTCCAGGTAAGAACACTGGGGCGGGTTGCCATGCCCTCCTCCAGGGGATCATCCAGGGATCTTCTAGAGACCCAGGGATCAAACCTACATCTCTTACATCTCCTGCATTGGTAGGCAGTTCTTTACCACTAGCCCCACCTGGGAAGCCTTCTGTCTAAAGACGTGGCCAAAATATTAATAATCTGAGCTAATTTAGTTGCTAGAATGAGGAACAGTCAGAAATGCAGAATGAGATGGCACAATGAGAGACATAATATTAAAGGACAATAATGCTGACCTTTAACCCAAGTAGCAGCAATGTAGCTCCAGTGAGGACAGCACAGCTACAGGACTGAATCCACTCTAGTCTCTTATGGAGAAAGCACCTTATATAGTGACAGTCAGCTGAAAAACAAGGCTTTATCTGCTTCACCCACCTCAGAGCTGTAACCAGTCAGAGACCGTGGCCCAGAGACTAAAGAATGACCTTTTCTACGTTTGCTTTCTTGGGCCTGTATGTTATACATCAAAGTAATAACGGAGGTCTCTATGAAGACATAAAAAATGATTGATATATCAGTCACAAATGCTTGTCTCGTTAA
Organism: Bison bison bison; assembly: GCF_000754665.1. Classification (NCBI taxonomy): domain Eukaryota; kingdom Metazoa; phylum Chordata; class Mammalia; order Artiodactyla; family Bovidae; genus Bison; species Bison bison. The sequence continues at coordinate 427,045 of NW_011494522.1, forward strand.
CATTCATCTTTCATGACAATAGGGTATTATATCATAAAATACTTTTCAAAGAATTTCCTCTATGTATACCAGAAAAGGAAGCTACTAAAGAAAAATAAATTAGAAAAAAATTTTAATAATAAGATTAGTGGTAAACTATTAGGCAAGACCCACCCCTATTTTCTGTTTTCACTTTTTATTGAAAGCAGATCTGGGGAGGCTAATACTGCTAAAGATTGTTTATTGTTTTTAAAATGAGGATTGTGAAACTTTTAAAATCAAACACCTCCAAAATAATTAAAGATAAGATGATAAGAAACATGAGAGCAGCCCTTTTATGTATAGTTCAAAGGCTTTATCACTGTAAATAGACTTAATTATTTAGAGGTGGGAAATTTGCCCATGGTACATACTCAGGTTAAAGCTAGGAGGAAGAGGTTCAAAATTTAAAGGAATAAGAAAGTCTGTTGCGGGAAGCCCTGAGAGCTACTACTGGGTAAGTGGAGAGGACAAGTCACCCTGAATCTCTTACTTAGAGTGTGAAGCATTAGGCTGACCAAAACATGTGTTCTGTCTTCCCATAAGATTATGGACAAACTGAACTAACTTTTTGGCCAACCCAATATATTCGAAGCCAATCATAAAAGAACTATGCAGCCCAGCAGCCAGGTTTATAGAAAAAAGAACACATGTATCAGCAAAAACAAACTAAAGCTCTCCCTGGGCAAGCCACTGCTGGAGTCATTCGTTTTCTCAATTATTCTTTATTCTTGTGTCTCTGCCTTAATAAAATGCTACTTGAAAAAAATAGCTAATTGTTTAAAAAGAGTTTAAGCACAAAAATTCAAATATGAAAGCCAGAGAAATTCAAAATATATAAAAGTGACGAGAAAATATTAGAAAAACACAAGCTTAAGATTAGGAATACAAAGAGTCCCTACAAGTTTAAAGGACAAAGAACACTATGGATTAAAAAAAGGTGAAAATAATTAAAAACAGAGAAAAATGAAAAGGAAATAAAATAAGCAACCTGAGACACTGAAAGCAGGAAATAAATGTAATATTCACAGTAAGAACAGAGCAATGCTAATTCCAAAGCCAAACCACCTCACTCAGAGATTCTTCAAACTGAGACTGCTCTGCCTTCTCAAGCGTTTTGTAAAAATTTTACTTAGCCAGTAATTGCAAAGTGGAAAGCCGGAGAGCAGAAAGCACAGCTCCTGCCTCAGAGCCACATCTCCTTTCCTCTGTTGTTGGTTAGTCCCTCAGTCGCGTCCTACTCCTTGTGACCCCGTGGACTATAGCCCGCCATGCTCCTCTGTTCACGGGATCCCAGGCGGAATACTGGAGTGGGTTGCCATTTTCTTATCCAGGGGATCTTCCCGACCCAGGGATTGAACCTCTGACTCCTGCACGACAGGAGGATTCTTTATCACTGAACCATCTGCGAAGCCCTCAGAGATATTAGAAATCTTCAAATCAATCACTGACCATCTCTAAATTTTACAGATGTAGAAACTAATCATAGAGGGATTAAGTGACTTGCCCAAGATCATGGAGCAAAAGAGACCAGAACCCCAGTCTCAAGACTCAGTTTGATGTTCAGAGAACAAAATATAAATTCAATGGGAAGAATTATTAAGAGTCAGCCTTTTAGATTTAATATGTATTGACTGGTGGAAAAAAACTGCAAAACAGCATTATAATCCCAATTGTGGTTTTTTTTTTAACTATACATACATGTACATATACGGGGTAGGGGTGGGGGATTACGGGAAGGAGGGACAAGGGGAAGAATACCTGGAAGAATAATCCCAAACTGATAATAAGCAGATTCTTCGGGACATAAAGTGGGGTCTAGTGGCAATAGAAACTAACTGGATGAGCTTCTATAGCTGTTGAATTTTACAGACAGCATATGTTGATATGTTTTTGGTTTAAAAAACATTAGACAAAAATATGTCACCAAGAAAATGCATCTCCAAATGGCTTAAGTCTGTCTTCAGCCCCCGCCCGCTCCCTCATGTGTATGCACACATGCACGCGCACAAGACTTGAAAGACAGGACTTTGTAACTGGGGTTGACCTTGAAATTATCTTAATTTGGCTTCACATTAAATGTGGTCTTCCTTAAGAATAGTATAACATTAACATGTTAGAATAATTCTAACAAGCCAGGGTCATTAAAGAAATTAAAAGTCTAAATTATAAAAGAATTACACTTAAAGAATTTTCCTTTATACCTGGAACTAACACAACACTAAATCAACTGTACTTCAATTTATTTAGTTTTTTAATTTTAATTTTTCTTTAGATACCTAATAGTAGTAGAAGATGAATTAATACATTTGTAATGAATAAGAATATTTGTAACTTAAAAATTACTTTCATATAAATACACACTAAAATGGTTTTAATCATGTTAAAAAAACCATCTTGGTAGGTTAAACATCCACCCCGCAACTTCCCTCCCGTAAGTTTACTATTACACTATGGCATTCCTTGCAAAATGGTAAAGACTTGAGCTCAGCCCTCTATGTAAACTATGAATTGCAAAATTAATAGGTCCAAACACTGAGATTTCATTAATATCATATAGTTCTCAATAGAACCATATGCCGGTTAGTTGCCCATCAAGGTTATCTACTTTTCCCATATTTTGGAATTTTAAATATCTCGCCAAAGAATAAAGAGTAAGTAAATTGTATTTTCTTCACTCCTTCCTCCCTTTCCCTCTGAACCCACTGAGACCTGGTGCCTGCCTCTGTAATCCCACTACAGTTACTCACACGAGGATCCTGCATCGCCAAGTGTAACACTCCCTTTGCCATGCCCCTCCAAAGGTGCTCCTGGCCGTCTAGTCCCTCCAACCGACCCTCTTCTAATTCTTTCCCTAGCTCTCTTCACTCTGCTACAGGTCTTGTAAACTAAAGAATCTCAGTGTTTCATTCTATTAGAACCTCTTCTCTTGTTTTCAAATACCCTCTTCATGCAGCTACTCCATATTCACATCACCAACTTAGAGCTTTATCCTATACCAAAATCATGTATAGTGACCTGCGGCAGAGGTTCAAAAACTTTAGGAAGCATCAGAATCACCGGCAAGGCTTGTTCAAAATCAGATTTCTAAGCTCCACTCCCAAAGCTTCTGATTCAACAGGTTTTAGTAAGAACCCGAGAACCTGCACTTCTGATAAGCTCTCAGGTGACACACCTTGAGACCCATTGGCCTACAGGATTCTCCCTTGGATAAGCCATAGGGACCTTAACTTCAACACAACCTAATGAGTCTCCCAGCATCTACCCTGGTCGCTTCAAGCCATCTTACAAAGCACCCAGAGTGATTATGCTAAACTTGATCATTTCACGATCCCTTTGTTTAAAGTATTCTAATGGACCGTGAGACATAAATCAAAGTCCTTAACAAGACCTCTCAAGTCTTGTATGATCTGGCCCTTGCCTACTGAGCCACATTACTGTCACTCTCATTATTATTTTTTTTTTTTTTACACACAGTGGACTCTTAGTTCTAGCAAAAGTCAAGTTCCTTGCTGTTTCAGGATATTTAAACAAGATGTTCTGCCAGAAATATTCTTCTTTTCCCTCTCAGCTTAAGTCACCTTCCTTGGGTCTCCTTCCTTGGCTCCCCTCCCCCACTAGGTCAGCAAAATCTTCTATCACCCTCTTATTTCCTCCTCTTAGCACTGTCCACAGTGGTGACTACACAGTGAATTGCACAATTAGTAGTTTACAATCTGTTTCCCATCCTTCCTACACACACACACAGAGGTCACATGTCTATCTGCTTCTGCTGCTAAGTTGCTTCAGTCGTGTCCGACTCTGTGCGACCCCATAGACGGCAGCACACCAAGCTCCCCCGTCCCTGGGATTCTCCAGGCAAGAACACTGGAGTGGGGTGCCATTGCCTTCTCCACACATGTCTATCCAGTTCCCACTAAATTTTCCGTCCCTTGCATAATGAAAGTCAAAGTGTTAGTCACTCAGCTATGTCTAACTCTCTGCGACCCCATGGACTGTAGCCCGCCAGGCTCCTCTGTCCATGGGATTCTCCAGGCAAGAATACTGGAATGGACTGCCATTCCTTCATCCCCCACCCAGGGAGCGAAGACGGGTCTCCAGCATTGCAAGCAGATTCTTTACCGCCTGAGCCACCACGGAATGACTTACACTCAAGTATCTGTTGAATTAAAGGTCTTGTAACATTCAATTATTCTGAACCCTCAAAAGGAAAAGTATTACGAAAAAGGGACTAGAGGCATTTTTTAGTATCCCTTAATAATCACAAATGAGGAAGCTTCATTAAACTCTATCCTTTGGGATTTTAAATTTTAAAAAATAATGCTTGAAAAGATAAAATGAAATCTTCCTGTCACAAGTTCTTCTGCAACAAGATATATAGGTATAGTATTGCTTATATCTGTACCAAGAGAGTACAGCACTGATATCCAAAAGCCATTCAGTAATATATGTTCATAATGTCCCCCAGTATAATTTTTGCAGAAAAGTTATTTTATGTGTAGACCTACATCAAAGAGTATACTCAGGCTTAGCAGCAGAACCGCTTTTAGTTCATACTAGGAAATGGGACAAGGTAGCTGACTGGAATTAAACCTAGATACAGATAACCACAAATTATATAATAAATATGAATATAACTGAGAATTATATTATTATGCAAACAAATGTTATATAGATTCTGATCTCCTTTCAAATGGAAAGACTACCACCTGCCTGCCATGTATAATTCATTCATCAACTCTGAAACACAGGCTACATTAGCACAGCACTGGCCTAAGTCACAAACAGAGAACAAGTATAACCATTTAAAGGTGTAACTTTAACTAATTTAGAAGAATTTACATCCAAATAAAGGTTATCTCCATTAGAGTAGTCATTTTTAGACTATTTCAACTTGCCATCATACAAAACAACTCTAGAACTCCTCTCTTCTAATCACTTTCTTAGCTACCATACAAATGACACGAGAATAATAGGTGTCATCCTTTTGGTTACTGATTATTTTTAACTGAAAATAGCATTTCTCATTTTGTTCCCTAATTTTGTGTATGAGACTCAGTTCAGAATGACTTCCCACTTTTTCCAAATATCAAATTCATTCTCAACAAATGTCATTTGCCATCAAAGAATATACGTAAAAGAATGAGATTGAAGTCACTAAAGAAATATCAAAAGGATAGTTTCAAAAGTGTTTTTGAAAAACACTGACGTTACTCAAATCAATTCAAAATAACTCAGAACACATCAATCATCTCTTAGACATATAAGTTTTAATATGCTTATCTAAAAGCTGGTCACACATTTCTACTCCAGGCACAAATCAGACACGCCTGATCCCTGACTTCTGGTTTCCCTGAGTAACACATGATATCATGCAGAAGCACATTCACTATAAAGTACAGATTAAGAAATGCAATAAATTTTAGGAATAAAGTCTAGTGGTCTACTCTAACAACATGGCTTGGAAAGGCAGTACTGTATTCTGAAAAAAACACAGCTATAGAATGAGATAGGCTAAGTTCAACTTTTTGCTTGGCCTCTTGGCAGCTACATGATTCATCATGTTACTTGACTGAACACAGAGTCGGTACAACATCAATAATTCTATCTGTAAAATGGGAATAAAATAATCTATTTCAGAGCTATTGTAATGACTATATTACATGATGCCCCCTAGCATCATCAAGGAATTCTCAAAAGAACCTAAGAGGCTATCTATTCCAACTCTCCATTTCCCTAAGACCCACAGAGTCTAAGTGCTTTGCCAAGGTCACAAAGTTACTTAGCAGGAAAGACAATACTTCTGGCAGGTTTTTATTTTTTCCCAGTGCATCTGTTTACTAAATCAGTTGGTGTTTGTAATGCTGGGTTGCAGAAGGCTGTGACACAGGGTCTCAAAGAGGGTTTCTGATACAATAATAAACCGAGGCCTCTTAAGGACAGTATTTGGAAATATGTCACTGGCCATCTATTAATACTTTCGCCCAATATATTAAATGTCTCCCTTGGATTTTAAGTCTTTATTTTTAAACTGAGATATTTAAAAATACAGCTACAACTACCTCATTCTATGTGAATTTGCTGTTTTCTAAAAGGTTCTTTTCTAAGGAAAATATGAACCTTGTTTTAAATCATGATACTAGAAAAAAGTGAATGTGTTTCTCATTTATTATGGTAACTGGCTATAATAAACCAAAGGACTTGCACCAGTTTCCTACAAGTAAATTCATATCCATATTTAAAGGTGGGGGGTTTTCACTAAGGATCAAAGTTTGAAATGCAAGACTAAAGTTAATCCAGAAGAACCTCAAGGAATTTTATTACTGATTTTATTATTCAGTCCCCAAAACAATCTCTTCATAATTTGATGCAGCTAAGAATGGTTTTCTACCTTGGGCATGAAAGAAAAATGAGTGTCTGAGTGCCTAACTCTGGCCTAGATGTTTCTGGGTTTTAATTCAAGGTATAAATTACCACAACCAAAGTACTCATCATCTTTAATTTATCATGTAAGGTAACCAAGATACATAATTACACTTCCACATGCCAATTCAAAAAGGATCTATGAAAATTAACATAATTTTTAATACTTCAATGAAAAATGACTATCGAAAAAGACAAAGTATGTAAATAACTCATACTGAAAGACTTCCTAAAACTGATCAATATGGTGACTATGAAAAAAATTCTTAGAGAATACCAAAAGGCATAATTTTCTGAATTTAATTAAAATCAATTTGTGTCATAGCCACAAAAATGTATCACTGATTAATTGGAATTTACAAACTTGAAGAGGTTAATTACTACTACCGTAAATTAAGTAGAAGCCACCAAAGAAAACCAAGTAAGATTCTGCTAGTTAAAACACTAATTATGTTAAGCAATCAACCTCTTAAATGAGTGTTTGCACACAGGAATTCTTCCTCAATACTGACAGAGTATTATTTTTAAATTTTTACACCCTAATCAGAAATTCTTGACAAAACAAAGATAATAAACCTACAATTTCCCAAACTGAAAAACAATGCTAAAGATTCTATTTTAAAAATTCAGGAACAGTGAGAAGAAGTACCAAAACTATACACATAATAGAAGCAATAAAGTATACCATAATGAGCCAGACAAGAAGGACAGTGATTATAACAAGTATCTAAAAAGGAAAATGTTTAGAATACCTGAAAAAGGTAAGACCAGGAGACATACAATCATGATCTAATCAAATGTCTGGATTCTAAAACCAAGAGTTGCACAGAATATGGAGAAAGTTCACAAAATAATCAGTGAATAAATATCAACTGCATTAGGAAATATTTACAGCTTTGATATCCCCTAGGGCAGGCAAATAAAGAAACTACACAAGAGCCGATTTCTTTTCTAAGCTACTTTAAATTTCAAATAAGCATGTACTGTGTAGGTTCCACAGGATCTTACATAATCAGGCCAAATCTAGGCGTTTAAGCCTTCCAAATCACAACCCTTCTGACAGGATTTCAATTTCAAAGTAGTCAGCATTTTAAAAATCTGGATTAAATAAACTTCTGATTGCAAGCGCATTAGAACTCTAATCATAAAAGACATCTCAGCAGTCAAAACCATCGCTGGAAAAGAAGGCATGACAAAGCCTCATGAGAGGACTGAGCACACTAACAGAGAGGTGCAGCAGTACCACGGAAGACGGGGAAACAGACGCCTAAACGCATTTGCTCCCCATACATCATAGTCAATCAATTTCTCTAAAGCTTTGAGAAAGGAGACTGGAAAATAAAAACCAGAATAAAGTATACAGAATTTAAACAACGATGGGAAGTTTTTCTGAGTATAAAATAAAAGGAGACGAAAATTATGGCATTAGTGAATCACCCAGGCAATCTAAGCTCAACATTTAAGGTACCAAAAATGATTAGTAAGAGAAAAAAAGGTAAGAGAGAAAAATATCAGTAACTAAGGAACCAAAGTAGATATCACAATTAAGGCGGAGAAGTAAATGAAAAGAGTAACACCTCATCTGCCTTGACACAGCTGAGAAACAGAAAGCATATAATGAATAATCACAATGTGACAGGAACCATGGGCTTACAGGTGACACACCATTCTCTAGAGAAAAGATACTATTTTACACACAATTCTAAATGGTCTCATTCAGTTTTCGAGGGACAAAGTGGAAGTGGCAAGAGAATCGTAATGACATGTCCAGGCTGGGGCAGATGACAACAGGAGAGGAAACAGAGAAACGAAGCAGCAAACAAGAATTCAAAAAGCACCCAAATTTCAGGACCAACTGGCAGAAAGGCACAAACACCTCTACAAATCAACAGTGAAGAAATACCAATGTACATCAACATAGTATCATGATCACAGTTTTTATGAATAAACCTGCATTAACAACAACATAAAAAGATAGGAAAGGTCTCCAACAAAAGATGATGGACTAAATATAAATTTTCCCTCCAGTTATTCCAGATATCCCAGTGACATAAAAACAGTTCATACAGAAAAAGAATAATAAGAGCAAAGAAATTAACAGCAGAGATGGGGCAAAATAGGGGTCAGGAAATGGGAGTACATGCTACTACGTGTAGGATGGGCTCAAGGATGTACTGTGCAACACAGGGAATAGAGCCAATATTTTGTAATAACTGTAAATTGAGAGTAACCTTGAAATTCTAACAAAATTAAAAATAAGACACACACCGGAAGTGGAGATGAGCGGTACAGAGAGAAAAGTCAACAAGCTTATGAAAGATGAAAATAGATATGAAATTGCTTGATACAACAAGCAGAGAAAGCCACGGCCTCATTCTATCCTATAGAATATCTATTTATATAAATTTATATAGAATATATCTGTTCTATATAAAAGGGTGGGAACCAATATATCTGACAGAATCCCAGAGAAGCATTATTGCAAAGTAAATAGTTCAGCAAAGGGTGGGAATAAATAGTGGGGCTAAAAATAGGAGAATTATATATTACCTGACTGATTAAGGGACAGCTCCATTTCCCAACACCCACCTCCAAGCAGCACCTAAACGACCGGCATTTACTCCCTGGCAAAATGACAGTCGGCCTTTCTCTGAAGAAAGTGAATACCCGTCTAGGGGATGCTATTGCTATTGCTATTGCTAAGTCACTTCAGTCGTGTCCAACTCTGTGTGACCCCATAGACGGCAGCCCACCAGGCTTCCCCATCCCTGGGATTCTCCAGGCAAGAACACTGGAGTGGGCTGCCATTTCCTTCTCCAGTGCATGAAAGTGGAAAGTGAAAGGGAAGTCACTCAGTCGTGTCTGACCCTCAGCGACCCCATGGACTGCAGCCTTCCAGGCTCCTCCATCCATGGGATTTTCCAGGCGAGAGTACTGGAGTGGGGTGCTGGCCCAGAGTAATAAATGCTTCTAACCTGTATATTGTCATTCTGCTTCTTTAACCTATATGCAGAGTAAATCATAACTTATATGCAGAGAAATGGTGGGCTGGATGAAGCACAAGCTGGAATCAAGATTGCTGGGAGAAATATCAATTACCTCAGATATGTGGAAGACACCAACTTTATGGCAGAAAGCAAAGAGGAACTGAAGAGCCTCTTGATGAAGGTCAAAGAGAAGAGTGAAAATTCTGGCTTAAAATACAACATTTAAAATACTAAGATTACGGAATCTGGTCCCATCACTTCATGGCAAACAGATGAGGAAACAATGGAAACAGTGAGAGACTTTATTTTCTTGGGCTCCAAAATCACTGCAGATGATGACTGCAACCATGAAATTAAAAGACACTTGCCCCTTGGAAGAAAAGATATGACAAACCCAGACAGTGTACTGAAAAGCAGACACATCACCCTGCTGACAAAGGTCCATCCAGCCAAAGCTATGGTTTTTCCAGTAGTCATGTATGGATGTGAGAGTTGGACCATAAGGAAGGCTGAGGACCAAAGAATTGATGCTTTGGAACTGTGGTGTTGGAGAAGACTCTTGAGAGTCCCTTGGACTGCAAAGATATCAAACTAGTCAATCCTAAAGGAAATCAATCCTGAGTATTCATTGGAGGGACTGATGCTGAGATTGAAGCTCCAATATTTTGGCCATCTGATGCTAAGAGTGAACTCACTAGAAAAGACCCTGATGCTGGGAAAGACTGTCGGCAGAAGGAGAAGGGGACGACAGAGGACGAGATGGCTGGACGGCACCACTGACCCAATGGACATAAGTTTGAGCAAGTGCCAGGAGATGGTGGACAGGGAAGCCTGGGGTGCTGCAGTCCATGGGGTCGCAAAGAGTCAGACACGACTGAACAACTGGACAACAGCCTGGAATTTTGAGGGCCCATGGCCTGGCTCCCCTCCCCCTCAACACAACACTTGCCAACAGATAGGCCCCACTCAATAATGTCCTGTCCACGAAGTGCCGTGCCTAGAATTCCTATTCAAAGGGAAAAACCTAATACTGAAAGCAGTCCAAGGAACGGAGTGGGAGGGGGATATCCAGACCAGGAAGCTGGTCCTTCTTTCTGAAACATTAATGAGAGTCAACTAAGCATCACCAGGCATATAAGGAAAACTAAGTAAGAAAAAAGAGATTACAAAAACAAACATAAAAGCTGACAGGAGAAGGAAATATTTGAGGAAACACAAAACGCCTTTTAAAAATATGTTACTTTGCATATTCTGAGACTAAAGAGAGCACTAAAACATAAAACAAGAAAAGAATGGCAGAAAAAGAGAACAAGAAAATCCATAGATTACCCTCTCCTCAAAAAATCAGCCCAATAAACTAGGGGGAAAAAAGTCACCTGAACATAGAGCTAAGAAAAGCACAAAGTACGAAAGCAAAAATAAGATGAGGATCAGTCCAAGCAAGAAAAATCTGCCTACGGTAGAACAAACAAGGAAACAAAGAAAAGATCAAAGGCAGAAGAGGATTTCTTAGAGTTGAACAATCTGACTCAAATATGGGGAATTGAATGCCTATAACTTATACAACCAAAACAAAACAAAAACATGCACTCCTCATTGAGTTTCCAGCAAAAAGACGAAATAGAGAATATCCTCAAAGTTTTCAGTCAGAATAAAGAACAAATCACCTTAAAAGGATAGGGAATTAGATGGCATCTGACTTCGAACCAAGTGCTGGAAGACAACCAAGCACTGCTTTCCAAAGTTTCAAAGGAAAGTCATTTGCAACCTACAATATTGTACCAGAGTCAGTCAGTTCAGTAGTTCAGTGGTATCTGACTCTTTGCGACCCCATGGACTGCAGCATGCCAGGCCTCCCTGCCCATCACCAACTCCCAGAACTTGCTCAAACTCATGTCCATCGAGTCAGTGATGGCATCCAACCATCTCATCCTCTGTTGCCCTCTTCTCCTCCTACTTTCAATCTTTCCCAGCATCAGGGTCTTTTCAAATGAGTCAGTTCTTCACATCAGGTGGCCAAAGTATTGGAGCTTCAGCTTCAGCATCAGTCCTTCCAATGAACATTCAGGACTGACTTCCTTTAGGATTGTACTTGAACTATCAGTTAAATATGGAAACAGAATGAAGACATTTTATATATAGAAATTCAGAAAATTTGCCTCTCAAACACACTTTTTTGGAAGTTAGTTGAGGATGTACTCCAGAAAAAAGATCAAGTAAGTTTAGAAGGTAATGGCACCCCACTCCAGCACTCTTGCCTGGAGGATCCCATGGACGGAGGAGCCTGGTGGGCTGCAGTCCATGGGGTCGCAAGGAGTCGGACACGACTGAGCGACTTCCCTTTCAGTTTTCACTTTCATGCATTGGAGAAGGAAATGGCAACCCACTCCTGTATTCTTGCTTGGAGAATCCCAGGGACAGAGAACCCTGTTGGGCTGCCGTCTGTGGGGTCGCACAGAGTCAGACATGAATGACGCGACTTAGCAGCAGCATCAAAACTATATACTGGTTTTTGTTATTTAGAGATGGACATAGGGACATCACAGCTGGGGTTGGGGGGATAAGGGAAATGTGTTTAGCTAGGCAATAACAACCATAGCTACCAGTCTAGAAAGAAGAGAGAGGAAGAAAGAAAAAGTGGAAAATCCAGACAATGTCTAAGCTGATAAATTAGTGTTAAGTGTAGATTCAATAGAAACTATTTTATAAAAACAGCATAGCTTCCTCTGTTGCATATCCATAAACAAACCTCCCCCATGAACTCCACCCATCTCCGAAGGGGAGAAAAATACCTTTAATTAAAGGTAAGCTTGTTTCAATTTAAAATAATTTCTTTCAGGTTAACGCCAGTTTCTGAGGTAGCGGTTCTCCACTGGGGATTTGCCCCCAGGGGACATCTGGCAATATCTAGAGACACTCTGGCGGTACACTGATGGAGGTTCCACTGGCATCTAACAGGCAGACGATATGGATGCTGTTCTACAGTCTGCAATGTACAGGAAACCATCATCACACAGAGAGTTATCCAGCCCAGTATGTCCACGAAGCCAAGCCAGAGAAACCCTGTTTCACAGGAACTCTTCAGACTTCTATAGAAAAACGTTTACAGTTTCTGTGTTCCTTATTCTTATGATGGTATTTGGAGGTAGAGGAAAGCTTCTGTGGGCACAGGGAATGTCATGATTGGTCTGAATGTGGACCCATGGACTGCCCTCTGGGTCCTCATCAGCCTTTGAGGTTTGATAGAAGGCGATGGCACCCCACTCCAGTACTCTTGCCTGGAAAACCCCATGGACGGAGGAGCCTGGTGGGCTGTAGTCCATGGGGTCGCTGAGAGTCGGACACGACTGAGCGGCTTCCCTTTCACTTTTCACTTTCATGCATTGGAGAAGGAAATGGCAACCCACTCCAGTGTTCTTGCCTGGAGAATCCCAGGGACGGAGGAGCCATGTGGGCTGCCGTCTATGGGGTCACACAGAGTCGGACACAACTGAAGCGACTTAGCAGCAGCAGCAGGGTCACAATGGCATACACTGATGAGGATGCTGCAACAGCATCCAGTGGGCCTCCTGACTTGGCCCCACCTCAGCTCCTGCTGGTATGGATATTCTTAGGGCCTCAGCTACCTCTCCCAAGCAGCCGCCCTCCCCACAACCTCTAGGATCTAGGTGGTTCTTCCGCTCACACCAGTCCCCGCAGGACAGGCAGGCTGGCTCTCACTCTGCTAACTTCTATTTCCCGCACTTGGATTATGTGAGAACTTCCAGATCTCTTTCATACCACGTAAGAAAAACAGGAAACTCACAGGGTGCATCTCCTGGTCTTGCTGTGCCTGAAGACACCATTGTCTTCGCCTGCAGCACTCTCATGTCACAGAGGGTCAGGACAAGGCAATGAGCTAGTTACATGGCTGTGGGGGTTCTGAGTGAAGCAGTCTGGCTCCAGAGCCTGTTCTAGTCTGCCTCTCTAGCTTTCTAAATATTAGGTAGGAAGAAACTCCTTTCATGATCATTAATGAATATTTATAAAGCATTCACACCTTGCAAAACAGCCCAGGGGACTATTACAATCCCCCCACTATGATGCACAGCACTGTTTTTCGCTGCTTCTGGATTGTTGATCTTAACTTATTATAGTCAAAACAATAGGCAAAATTATACAGTAAGCAAAACTCGTTCTCAGAAGTGCCTCACCCTACTCTCCACTTTACAGTGTACCTGTGTCTTCACGTCCAAGGAATCCCAACTCCTTATTCTTTTTTTAAAAAATAAATATTTATTTGGCTGCTCCAGGTCTCAGTTGCGACATGTAGGATCTTGAGCTGCACATGAGAACTCCCAGCTGGGGTATGTGGGATCCAGTTCCCCGATCAGGGATTGAACCCGGGCCCCCTGCACTGGAAGCGAGGAGTCCCAGGCACTAGACCACCAGGGAAGTCACCTCATTACTCATACAAAATAATAACATATTTTGTACTATGAATGAATAACATACGAAAGTGTTACTTCAACGGGACTATGTCTCCCCAAACCTATTCAGTTCATTTCAGTCGCTCAGTCGTGTCTGACTGTTTGCGAACCCATGAATCGCAGCACGCCAGGCCTCCCTGTCCATCACCAACTCCCGGAGTTCACTGAGACTCACGTCCATTGAGTCAGTGATGCCATCCAGCCATCTCATCCTCTGTCATCCCCTTCTCCTCCTGCCCCCAATCCCTCCCAGCATTAGAGTCTTTTCCAATGAGTCAACTCTTCGCATGAGGTGGCCAAAGTACTGGAGTTTCAGCTTTAGCATCATTCCTTCCAAAGAAATCCGAGGATTAGGTCGGTGCAAAAGTAACTGCAGTTTTGCATTGTTGAACTCTGCTGTTTGACATTGGAATATGTTCTCAAGTAAATGTGGCTATATTATACACTGTTTTAATGCAAATTTCTCACTTTATGTTTTCTGGCTGATGACTTATGACTTGCTGTTTATGTTTATTTTAGACTATAGAAATGATGTTAGACAAAAAGCAAATTCAATCAATTTTTTATTTGAGGTCAAAATGGGTCATAAAGCAGCAGACACAACTCGCAACATCAACAACGTATTTGGCCCAGGAACTGCTAACATACAGTGCAGTGGTTGTTCAAGAAGTTTTGCAAAAGAGAAGAGAGGCTTGAAGATGAGCACAGTGGCTAATCATCAGAAGTTGACAACAACCAGTTGAGAGTCATCATCAAAACTGACCCTCCCACAACTACACTGCTACTGCTGCTAAGTCACTTCAGTTCAGTTCAGTTCAGTCGCTCAATCGTGTCCAACTGTTTGCAAACCCATGAATCGCAGCACGCCAGGCCTCCCTGTCCATCACCAACTCCCGGAGTTCACTGAGACTCACTTCCAACGAGTCAGTGATGCCATCCAGCCATCTCATCCTCTGTCATCCCCTTCTCCTCTTGCCCCCAATCCCTCCCAGCATCAGAGTCTTTTCCAATGAGTCAACTCTTCGCATGAGGTGGCCAAAGTACTGGAGTTTCAGCTTTAGCATCATTCCTTCCAAAGAAATCCCAGGGCTGATCTCCTTCAGAATGGACTGGTTGGATCTCCTTGCAGTCCAAGGGACTCTCAAGAGTCTTCTCCAACACCAAAATTCAAAAGCATCAATTCTTCACCACTCAGCTTTCTTCACAGTCCAACTCTCACATCCATACATTACCACTGGAAAAACCAGAGGCTTGACTAGACGGACCTTTGTTGGCAAAGTAATGTCTCTGCTTTTGAATATGCTATCTAGGTTGGTCATAACTTTTCTTCCAAGGAGCAAGCATCTTTTAATTTCATGGGTGCAGTCACCATCTGCAGTGATTTTGGAGCCCCCCAAAATAAAGTCTGTCTTTATTTCCACTGTTTCCCATCTATTTGCCATGAAGTGATGGGACCAGATGCCATCTG
>NW_011494522.1:442534-451407 GCF_000754665.1 Bison bison bison
CTGTTGTTCCATGTCCAGTTCTAACTGTTGCTTCCTGATCTGCATACAGATTTCTCAAGAGGCAGGTCAGGTGGTCTGGTATTCCCATCTCTTTCAGAATGTTCCACAGTTTATTGTGATCCACACAGTCGAAGGCTTTGGCATAGTCAAGAAAGCAGAAATAGATGTTTTTCTGGAACTCTCTTGCTTTTTTGATGATCCAGCGGATGTTGGCAATTTGGTCTCTGGTTCCTCTAAGTCGCTTCAGTCATGTCCAACTCTGTGCGACCCCACAGATGGCAGCCCACCAGGCTCCCCCCTCCCTGAGATTCTCCAGGCAAGAACACTGGAGTGGGTTGCTACTTCCTTCTCCATAACAACTACATTAGAAATCGCCAAAGAACTCAACATCGACCATTCTACGGTCATTTGGCATTTGAAGCAAACTGGAAAGGTGAAAGAGCTTGAAAAGTGGGTACCTCGTGAGCTGACCAAAAATCAAAAAAAATCACTTCTAAGTGTCGTCTTCTCTTATTCTATGCAACAACAACACACCATTTCTCGACTGGATTGTGACATGCGAAGAAAAGTGGATTGCATAAAACCGGCAATGACCAGCTGAGTGGTTGGACTGAGAAGCTCCAAAGTACTTCCCAAAGTCAAACTTGCACCAAAAAAAAGGTCATGGTTCACTGCTGGCTGGTCTGCTGCCCATCTGATACAGCTTTCTGAATCCCAGTGACACCACTACATCTGAGAAGCATGCTCAGCAAATCAATGAGATGAATCGAAAACCGCAATGCCTGAAGCCTGCATTGGTCAACAGAATGGGCCCAATTCTTCTCTAAGACAAATCCCGATTGCACGTTGCACAATCAACGCTTCAAAAGTTGAATGAATTGGGCTACCAAGTTTTGCCTCTTCTACCATATTCACCTGACTTCTCGCCAAATGACAATTCTTTGCAGGCAAAATGCTCCCACAACCAGGAGGAGGCAGAAAAAGCTTTCAAAGTGTTTGTTGAATCCCAAAGCATGGATTTTTATGCTACAGGAATAAGCAAACTTATTTCTCATTGGCAAAAATGTGTTGATTGTAATCATTCCTATTTTGATTAAAAAAGATGTTTGAGCCTAATAATAATTTAAAATTCATGGTCAGAAATCAGTGACTTTTGTATCAATCAAATACCATACCCTCACCCCATCAAAATGCACATACACATATTTCATAATTTTCACTGGAGTATGAGCCTTCTTTTAAGAAGCTAAGTAATCTGACAAACTCAGTTCAGTTTAGTCAGTTCAGTCGCTCAGTCATGTCCAACTCTTTGCGACCCCATGGACTGCAGCATGCCAGGCCTCCCTGTCCATCACCAACTCCTGGAGCCAGTTCCAATTCATGTCCATCGAGTCAGTGATGCCATCCAACCATCTCATCCTTTCTCATCCCGCCTTCAATCTTTCCCCGCATCAGGGTCTTTCCCAATAAAGTCAGTTCTTCGCGTCAGGTGGCCAAAGCATTGGGAGCTTCAGCTTCAGCATCAGTCCTTCCAATGAATATTCAGGATTTCCTTTAGGACTGACTGGTTTGATCTCCTTGCAGTCCAAGGGACTCTCAAGAGTCTTCTCACAACAACACAGTTCAAAAGCATCAATTCTTCAGCACTCAGCTTTCTTTATGGTCCAACTCTCTCATCCATACATGACTACTGGAAAAATCATAGCTTTGACAAGATAACCTTTGTCAGCAAAGTAATGTCTCTGCTTTATAATATGCTGTCTAGGTTGATTATAGCTTTTCTTCCAAGGAGCAAGCATCTTTTAATTTCATGGGTGCAGTCACCATCTGCAGTGATTTTGGAGCCCCCCAAAATAAAGTCTGTCTTTATTTCCACTGTTTCCCATCTATTTGCCATGAAGTGATGGGACCAGATGCCATGATCTGAGTTTTCTGAACGTTGAGTTTTAAGCCAGCTTTTCACTCTCCTCTTTCACTTTCAATAGGAGGTTCTTCAGTTCCTCTTCACTTTCTGCCATAAGGGTGGTGGTGTCATCTGCATATCTGCGGTTATTGATATTTCTCCTGGGAATCATGATCCCAGCTTGTGCTTCCTCCAGCCGAGCGTTTCTCATGATGTACTCTGCATATTAGTTAAATAAGCAGGGTGACAATATATAACCTTGACGTACTCCTTTCCCAATTTGGAACCAGTCTGTTATTCCATATCCGGTTCTAACTGTTGCTTCTTGTCCTGCATACAGATTTCTCAGAAGGCAGGCCAGGTGGTCTGGTATTTCTGTATCTTTAAGAATTTTCCACAGTTTGATGTGATCCACACAGTCAAAGGCTTTGGCATAGTCAATAAAGCATATGTTTTTCTGGAACTCTCTTTGCTTTTTCGATGATCTAACAAATGTTGGCAATTTGATCTCCGGTTCTCTGCCTTTTGTAAATCCAGCTTCAACATCTGCAAGTTCTCAGTTCACATAATATTGAAGGCTGATTTGGAGAATTTTGAGCATTATTTTGCTAGCATGTGAGATGAGTGTAATTGAGTAGTAGTTTAAGCATTCTTTGGCATTGCCTTTCTTTGGGGTTGGAATGAAAACTGACCTTTTCCAGTCCTGTGGCCACTGCTGAGTTTTCCAAATTGGCTGGCATATTGAGTGCAGCACTTTCACAGCATCATTGTTTAGGATTTGAAACATCTCAGCTGGAATTCTAGCACCTCCACTAGCTTTGTTTGTAGTGATGCTTCCTAAGGCCCACTTGACTTCGGACTCCAGGATGTGTGGCTCTGGTGAGTGATCACACCATCGTGGTCATCTGGGCCGTGAAGATCTATTTTGCATAGTTCTTCTGTGTATTCTTGCCACCTTTTCTTAGTATCTTCTGCTTCTGTTAGGTCCATATTGTTTCTGTCGTTTATTGTGCCCATCTTTGCATGAAATGTTCCTTTGGTATCTCTAAGTTTCTTGGAGATCTCTAGTCTTTCCCACTCTATTGTTTCTCCTGCGAACAGTGGCATCTGGCAGCCAAAAAAGTTATTTTAACAATGGACATTTCAAAAGGATGGATTTTAATTATGTAGATTTGTATGATTAAATGTCACTCATAAAAACTTAAAATATCACTCATAATAACCCACTCATACCAATTCTGTGCATTCGTCTTACTCTTTAAAAAAAGTATTAATTTTAAAAATTGTAACAAATCACCTTAAAATACAATTCCAGTTTAGTCTGAAATTTCCGAGTGAGAAAACGGCAACTGAATGAACAATAATGAATTATTTGCTTTACTCCACATAAAATAAAGGATGTCATTCAAATACACATGAAATGAAGCAAATCGAGGTAATCTTATTACAAACTGTATTTTCATCAAATCACGAAGTCAAAATAGACTGAGAAAGATCATAAAGGTCAAGACCCGACACAAGGGGCAACTGCCAGAAAACGACACAAGGCAGTGTAAGGTGATGGCTACAAGGTCAGGTTCTGATGTGAAAAGGCGGGTTAAACCCTGAACTCAAAGCCTTTTGGCAAGTTCCACCACCTGCTACTTACCCTCCCTGTGACTCAGGGTTAGTTCAAATCCGGGCTCTCCAGCCTACCATTTAATCTCTCAGTGCTTGAGGTTTAAAAAGGGACAAGAAAATAGCCTGATTCAGGGGGAGGGGATGACAGTCAAGTGCATATGCAAGTACTGGATACACACTTAGTCCTCAACACATATCAGTTACCATTATTATTATGACTAACCACTCCTACTAAGACACCTTCAGGAGCTTTCGATCTCCCTCTGAATCTATCATGTTTTTAACAATCCTGAATTAAAAAGTTTCCTTTTTATTTGAAAAGTCTTCAAGTTCAAAAACTGTTTCCTCTTTTTTTTCCCCCCAGTCCTTTGTGAATATGGAAGATGGTAGGTACCTGGCTTATTGTTTGAAGATTCAAGACTCTTTTTGGTCTTTTCATAATACAATTCCCTTTCAAATATTATACAAAGGACAGCCTGCTTTATTAATTTAAACACTGTAAAGAGTTCACAAAGTATAATGAAATTTTGAGATTCATGAAAGAATACACAGCTACTAGAGCAAAAAGCTTAGATAAGGAATGATGCAGAAGTCTATAAGACTGCTCACAAAATATTGAATTCTAAACTAAAACACAGCAGATAGAGACTCCTCATGGTTTACAGTCACTCAGATCACTAAAAACATACAGATGATATTTTCAGTAATTTTTTTTTTCTGTAATAGCAGGAAAATGTACTTTTTTTTCTTTTTCACAACAGTGAATAGACAGATTGCATGACAGGCAAGCACAATTTCTTCAAAAACAAATTCTGTAAAGAAAGCCTAAAGGCTCAGATTTTTCAGTAACACATATCCCTTAAAGCTTTACAAATTTAAGGTATCTAACATTCCCTGTGGTTTGTAACATTAAGAAGTAATACAGTTAAGCCTCATTTCTATCAGAAAACATTATGCTTGACTGAAAGAAAATTAAGTATCTAGAATTTAGATACTGGTAAATTTAAAGGTAACACAATGGGTCAATGCAAAGATAAGTAGATATCAGAGTCTGTGATAAATACATCAAAATATTTTTTAAAGCTCTAATGACAAATAAATGTTTTAAGTAATTTAACATTTGATTTCTCCTATCTGTTAGTACTGAAATAGGCACTTCCGGGGGGTGGGAGGGCGTTCAGGGAGAATGGATACATGTATATGCATAGCTGAGTCCCTTTGCTGTTCACCTGAAAATACCACAACATTGTTCGTCAGTTAAATCCCAATACAAAAGTTTCAAGTCTGGAGGGGGGAAATGAAATAGGCACTTTGACATACATTTTGTAATCTCATTTCCCCAACAACCATGTGAATAAGGACTATTCTCCTCTTTTTACAAATGAGAAAGCTAAGGCCCAGTGGTTTACCTAGCTTTCTTATATAAAGTGAAAGTCACTCAGTACCGTCTGATTCTTTGCAACCCCATGGACTATACAGTCCACGGAATTCTCCAAACCAGAATACTGGAGTGGGTAGCCTTTCCCTTCTCCAGGGGATCTTGCCAACCCAGGGATTGAACCCAGGTCTCCCACATTGTGGGCAGATTCTTAACCAGCTGAGTCACAAGAGAAGGCCAAGAATACTGGATTGGGTAGCCTATCCCTTCTCCAGAGGATCTTCCGGACCCAGGAATTGAACCCTGGTCTCCTGCACTGCAGGCAGTTTCTTTATCAACTGAGCTATCAAGGAAGCCCCTAATTTCTTGTATAAAATGCAGTCAGAAATCCCATCAAGTTTTCCAACCTCCAGATCAATGCTCCTGCTTTCACTCTACCATTGTCACTTCCAAAACTCAAATACTCTAAATTTCAGCTCTTATAAAGTGTGTCAACACTTTTATCAAGGAGAGGTAACAGAAGGGAAGAAGAAAAATTCATGTTACCAAAAAAGACTCACTGTGTTTAATCTGGCGTGACTACCCAGTCCAATTTAATGCTTTGGTTCAAGCTGTCTGCCCCTTAGAAAACATCTGCTTATCATCAGATACATCGCTTTCAGTCAAGACTTAAATGAAAAATCACCTCTTCCAAGAAAGTTCCCCAGATGAAATGAGTTGCCTCCCTTCTTCGACACCTACATCATTTTTGTCACCTCCTTCCTTGTACCTAATCTGGATTACATTATCACATACTCCTCTTTGCTTTCCAGTCATATATCTGGAACCACATTTTTTCATTCAATAACTCTTAAGCATTTGGAACTTCAATAGCTCTTGCTATCATGGAGAGTTTACATTGTTTCCACCTTTAACAACAAAAATTAACAAAGGGTAGAAGAGTATGATGTTTCAGGACAAGAACTCTTTCCTACAAGGTATCTGAAGAAAGCTCTCTCCTTGCAAACTTGGTAACATTCTTCAGGGAGGAAAAATCCTTCTATCAAGTGTTCCAGATGAGACCTTCAATTTCATGCCTTTAAGAGGATATATGAGGGGGTGAGGACCAAGCTGGAAGGAAGGATAGATCTAAAGTCTTTCAGAGGTTTCCAAAAGAAAATATTGACATGAAATCGTCACACATTAGTCCAGATAGCTCTTTCTGTGTTCCAACCACAAGGAAACTCTACTTCAATTTCCCTGCACACAGCCACCTTCACTGATGAAGTACTCAGAGACTTAATTCAAGTTGCCCTTATGTATTATTTGTAGGTCATATTCATAAGATAGGGCCTTTTTAATTCCTCGATGCTCCAAGATCATTGCAATAAAAGTTTTCAGCTTTGGATATTATGATGTAAATATTAAAATACAACACTTCAAGTATTATTAGGATAAAGATTTTCCAAAATAATATTAGATAACTCTAAGTATCATTTCTTTATTTTGTCATTTCATGCTTCAATTCAAATGATCTGCTCTGGAAGGATTATTTATAAACCAAGTTTAAGTGTACTAAGGACACTCATTAGAGAAATTATGCAATTAATTCCTTAAAAAGAGAGATGTTTTTATAATGCAAGTTTTGTAAATTCATAACTTTACCACTTTTTTCTTAAAACTAAAGCATAATTCCATTACAGAGTTGTATTACTTGTTTCTTAACTATCTTTTATGTCTTTTTCAACTCAAAAGAAACCTAAAAACTAGATATTACCAAATTTATAGGTACTATAAATGCTTTGTAAGAAACATTTGATTACCTCTAAAAGGTCATAATATTCTAACTGGGAAAAAAAAAATCTGTGAAAAACCTTTTCACAGATCACAATTACAACAAATACTATGATTCAATAAAAGAGAAATAAACCATGACCATGTTTAATAAAACCAGCCCTTCTAAGCACCTGTGTACAATGTATTGTGGCTCAAACGGTTCACATGGAATTTGAACACAACTTAAGCTCCATAAAGACCTAAAAAGTAGTTCTTATGTTTCATCTATTCCCTTTTCCATTACTTTGAACAGGCATGTTGCAGTCATTCCGCACACAGTTACTAATGAAAAAACCAAAAACAAACAAAAAACGGGTAACATTTTAAATTACTGTAATAGAGGACACTCCTCCTTCTCCAACCTGTTTCATAAAGCCAGCATGATCTTAAAATTTTCACTGCAAAACAGGTTCGAGCAAGCACAGAAATTCACCCTATTCTTTCCGCTTGATCAAGTTTAGATAACATTGGATGAGATAGAAGACGGAAACTAACAAAGAAGTCACAATCCTTGGAATCTTAAGGGAGGCCAAAAAACAAAACAAAACAAAACTTTTAAATAATTATTTTTGAAAAGACCTATGCTGCTGCTGCTGCTGCTAAGTCGCTTCAGTCGTGTCCGACTCTGTGAGACCCCATAGAGGGCAGCCCATCAGGCTCTCCCGTGCCTGGGATTCTCCAGGCAAGAACACTGGAGTGGGTTGCCATTTCCTTCTCCAATGCATAAAAGTGAAAAGCGAAAGTGAAGTCGCTCAGTCGTGTCCGACTCTTCTCGACCCCATGGACTGCAGCCTACCAGGCTCCTCCGTCCATGGGATTTTCCAGGCAAGAGTACTGGAGTGGGGTGCAGTGGCTCTAATTTGAAGCTAAGTTTCAGAGAAAGTTAATTAAAAACGAATAACCCTACCATACACAGTGCAATGTAATACTACTTAGAAGTCATTTACATCTTCCAGCATCAGAAAGACAAAAACCTCATTAAATTGTTTAAAATAAATATGCATATAACATCAATCGGGTAGATTTCTCCATCTATTTAAGTAGGTGGCTTATACGGTAAAACGTCTGTCTACAATGCGGGAGACCCGGGTTCGATCCCTGGGTCGGGAAGATCCCCTGGAGAAGGAAATGGCAATCCACTCCAAAACTACTGCCTGGAAAATCCTATGGACAGAGGAGCCTGGTAGGCTACAGTCCATGGGGTCGCAAAGAGTCGGACACGACTGAGCGACTTCACTTTCCTTTCCAAGTTACCTATTATTTCAGGAAGTATTTAGACAAAATTAAGTTAGGTACGTTCCCCAATCGCAGATGTCTCTCATAAAGAGTGTCGAATGACTTTTGTGAATGGAAAATCTGCATATACTGTTGCTTCGGCTGGGCCGGTCTTGAGTGGATGGCTCAATGAACCAAAGGCAGGCTCTTTGTGAAGCTTCTTGGAACCCGATTCCATTCTCCAGAAAGGGATCAGACACAAACACTAAATTTAAAAGTACAGCAAAGGCTTTGCCTTCCTCCTACGCTACAAGAAGGCCACAGGAACTGAGGTTTAGAGGAACAACACCGTGGCGCTCGGCTCTCCCAAGGGCGGGCGCGGTCTGCGGTGCGCGCCACAGCCCTCCTCCGGGGCTGTCACAGGAAAACGGGAGCCTCGCCTAAACTGCATCAAGAGACAAAGCGCCACTCTCCCCGGCGCCAGGGCTTCCGGCGAGACCCCGCCGTCCGCCCAAGCAAACTTCGGGCGGGGGCCGACTCTCGGGGCCGTCCAAAAGACGGTACCGGCCCCCTACCCCTGCTGCGGCTTTGTGAGGTTGCAGACGCACTCACCGTGGGCCTCAAAGCACTCCATCCTCTCCAGCCTTTGGAATGTCCCACTCCAAGAGGGGACACAGGGACCAAAGGAAGCCTCCCCGGCGCGGGGTGCCCGCAGTCCCCGCCGGCCCGAGCGCAGAACGTGCGAGGCAGGGGTGCCGCCGCCCGGAGGGTGCGGACACAAGAGACCCACGCTACACTCACCGGTGCGGAGCCCCCAGAGAGGCGGGGCGCGGGCGGTCGGTTCCTGTGGGACCCCGCACGCGTCCAGTCGGACCCCAACTTCTCTCGGCCGCAGTCGCCGGCGGCAGCTGGGGCACGAGCCCAGCCCCAAGGGGCCGCCTC
>NW_011494522.1:451507-454401 GCF_000754665.1 Bison bison bison
CCCCCCCCCCCCCCCCCCCCCCCCCCGGGACCCCGCCGCAGCCTGATGCTGTCATAGGCCGCGCCGCCGCCGCTCTGGGCCTCTGGAGCCGCCAAGCTCCTTCACATTCGAGGACCCGCCCCGGCCCCGCCCCCTGTTGGCGGGCTCGGTCACGCCCCCTTCCCGTCACGTGACGACGTGCGGAGGCGGTGACGAAGCGTCTCCAGCTGAGCGGGCGTCGGCCGCGCGGGAGTAACTGTCAACAGCTGGTTTGGGCGGAGTCTTATCGCGGCAGAAAACGCCTCTGGACATCCTGGGGCGGGCTCGGGAAGCGAACCCACTCGCCCACCCCGCGCCTGTTGAGGCGAGGCCTTTGGGACCGGTCTTGCAGGGCCCTGCCTAAACTAAGGAGACTGTCCCGTAGAGCTCCCGGGTAGGACTCAGGGTCCCCCCAACTCCCCAGCCTGGGGCTTGCCTTAAGTTTTAGCCAAGCAGAGACAGACAGAAAGCATCGTGCTATCTGCCTTGGAAGGCAGTAACTACTCCTATTTCTAGTAGCACGTCAGTTGTGGCATTTAATGTACTGTTTTCTTCATTAGAGATTTTTATTTTTGAGGAGAGATTTTTATTTTTGAGGAGAGGATGGTGCATTTCTTTCATGCTGAGATGAAAATAGTTTAGCAAAGTTATTTTGGTTTCTAGTCCTGTTCGGGATCCTTCGTGCCAGTTTAACAGTCATTTAGTTTTACAATGTGTGAGGTTGGTGACTATTTTAAACAGATACACAGGAATTTGACGATTCGTTCCATTTTTAAAATAAACCCTAATTCTTGATTTTTTTTTTTTCAGGTGCATTAACTTTTGGACATAACCTTTTGCCTTCTCTTTTAACCAGAATCCAAGGAACTCGCACCTCAACCCAGTAATGAGAGGAAGAGTAAAGTGTCAGTGACCAAAAGACGGTAACAATACAAAAATAAGGGCGGTAGAAAAGCAGAAAGATCATAATCAAATTCTGTTAACAATGAAGGCACATGAAAAAGCTTTCACTAATAAGTAAACTCAGTTTGTAACTCATTTTTCCTTCTAACCCAGAACTAAGTTCTTTTCTTTCGTGATTCTCTTTATGTTTTCTTAAGAGGTCAAAAAACATTCTGATCAGCTGAATACTTTGAAATGAATAAGCAGAAGAGTTTGGCCTATATAATCCTTATTACTAAAATATTTCATAGAAACTCTAGAAACATCATGGAACTTAAGACTCACCATTATTTCATGTTACCCAAGAAAGAAAAGAAACTTTGCCAATTAAACTGTGCCATGCCACTGATTTTTTAAAGATGCATCTTAAACTCGGAGATGTTAAAATGTGAAAAAGAATGAGTCTTAGAATCTATGAGATATTATAATGAAGTGGTGTTCCAATGAGGAAAAGGTTCTATAGGTTCTGTTCTGAAGTCTGAGAGATTGTAGTTGTGGTTCAGATAAATATGAGGGAAGTTTAGTATTCTGTGAATGACACAATTTCAGCAAAGCTAGTAATTCTGGAGTTTGTGAGCAGACTGAAGCCTGTCTTCTATTTTCTAGAGCAGGGGTTTTTGAACTGACTCAAAAGTCCATTTTACTTTTTAATGATAGCCTAGAATGGAATCTAAAAGATCAGAGTGTATATATAACAAGGGCAAGGATTCTGAAACTTTGGTTTCAGTTGTGGAGGAGGGTGCCTATGACCTGTGTTATGATTTAAACTGTATTTCTTATTCTGAGTTGCAATCAGATAGATTTCAAAATCTATGGGCTTTCCTGATAGCTCAGCAGTAAGAAATCAGCCTGCCAAGCTGGAGACATGTGTTCAATCCCTGGGTCCAGAGGAAGATCCCCTGGAGAAGAAAATGGCAACCCACTCCAGTATTCTTGCCTGGGAAATCCCAAGGACAGAGGAGCCTGGTGGGCTACAGTCCATGGGGTCACAAAGTGTAGGACAAAATGACAAAACAACAGCAACAGGATTTCAAAAATAATGTTCCCAGAGCATAGATAAGATGCAAAATATACCATCTGGGCTCTTTGGCTTTTCCTTGACTTTGGGAACTGAGACTAAAGATTAGATGTAGGCAATGAATTGCCTTGTCTAGTCCTCTTCTGCCTCAACCCCACTTTCTTACACTGGCTGTTGAAAATAAAGTCATTTATTGAAATGGAAAGCAGTGTACTGGAATCAAGGAAGCTTAGGTTAATTAGATGTGACTAGATAAATTCAGTTCAGTCAGTTGCTCAGTCCTGTCCAACTCTGCGACCCCATAGACTGCAGCATGCCAGGCTCGCCTGTCCATCACCAACTCCTGAAGTTTACTCAAACTCATGTCCATTGAGTCGGTGATACCATTCAACTATCTCACCCTCTTCTGTCCCCTTTGCCTCCTGCCTTCAATCTTTCCCAGCATCAGGGTCTTTTCAGATGAGTCAGTTCTTCCCATCAGGTGGCCTAAGTATTGGAGTTTCAGCTTCAACATAAGTCCTTTCAATGATTATTCAGGACTGATTTCCTTTAGGATTGACAGGTTGGATCTTCTTGCAGTCCAAGGGACTTCCAAGAGTCTCCTAGAACACCACAGTTCAAAAGCATCAATTCTTCAGTGCTCAACTCTTTATAGTTCAGCTCTCACATCCATACATGACTACCGGAAAAACCATAGCTTTGACTAGATGGACCTTTGTCAGCAAAGTAATGTCTCTACTTTTTAATATGCTGTCTAGGTTGGTCAAAACTTGTCTTCCAAGAAGCAAGTGTCTTTTAATTTCATGGGTGCAGTCACCATCTGCAGTGATTTTAGAGCCCCCCAAAATAAAGTCTGTCACTGTTTCCATTGTTTCCCCATCTATTTGCAATGAAGTGATGGGACCAGATGCCATGA
>NW_011494522.1:454501-482455 GCF_000754665.1 Bison bison bison
TTTCACTCTCCTCTTTCACTTTCATCAAGAGGCTCTTTAGTTCTTTGCTTTCTGCCATAAGGGTGGTGTCATCTGCATATCTGAGGTTATTGATATTTCTCCCAGAAATCTTGAGTCCAGCTTGTGCTTCTTCCAGCCCAGCATTTCCATGATGTACTCTGCATAGAAGTTAAATAAGCAGGGTGACAATATACAGCCTTGACGTACTCCTTTCCTGATTTAGAACCAGTCTGTTGTTCCATGTCCAGTTCTAACTGTTGCTTCTTGATCTGCATACAGATTTCTCAGGAGGCAGGTCAGGTGGTCTGGTATTCCCATCTCTTGAAGAATTCTCCACAGTTTGTTGTGATCCACACAGTCAAATGCTTTGGTATGGTCAATAAAACAAGAGTAGATGTTTTTCTGGAACTGTCTTGCTTTTTTAATGATCCAACAGACGTTGGCAATTTGATCTCTGGTTCCTCTGCCTTTTTTAAATCCAGCTTGAATATCTGGAAGTTCACAGTTTATGTACTGTTGAAGCCTGGCTTGGAGAATTTTGAGCATTGCTTTGCTAACATGTGAAATGAGTGCAATTGCGCAGTAGTTTGAACATTCTTTGGCATTTCCTTTCTTTGGGATTGGAATGAAAACTGACCTTTTCCAGTCCTGTGGCCACGGCTGAGTTTTCCAAATTTACTGACATATTGAGTGCAGCACTTTCACAGCATCATCTTTCAGGATTTGAAATATCTCAGCTGGAATTCCATCACTTCTACTAGCTTTGTTCATAGTGATGCTTCCTAAGGCCCACTTGACTTCGCATTCCAAGATGTCTGGCTTTAGGTGAGTGATCACACCATCGTGATTATGTGGGTCATGAGAATCTTTTTTGCATAGTTCTTCTGTGTATTCTTGCCACCTCTTCTTAATATCTTCTGCTTCTGTTAGGTCCATACCATTTCTGTCCTTTATTGAGCCCATCTTTGCATGAAATGTTCCCTTGGTATCTCTAATTTTTTTTTGAAGAGACCTCTGGTTCTTCCCATTCTATTGTTTTCCTCTATTTCTTTGCATTGATCACTGAGGAAGGCTTTCTTACCTCTGTCCTTGCTGTTCTTTGGAACTCTGCATTCAAATGGGTATATCTTTCCTTTTCTCCTTTGCCTTCCACTTCTCTTCTTTTCACATTTATTTATAAAGCCTCCTCAGACAAGCATTTCTTACACTGTCTGTTGAAAATAGTCATTTATTGAAAGGGAAAGCACTGTACTGGAATCAAGGAAGCTTAGGTTAATTAGATATGCGACTAGATAAGTTACTCCCTGCATTTCAAGTTCTGATAAAAGGGAGTTGGACTACATGCTCTTTAAGGAATGATATGCAATCCTTTTTTCCAATGGATGATATTCACATTTGAAACAAATAGTCATGGTGTACCCAGGATTATGCAAATTGTTTTCAAACTAGCTGTAACTCCTCTCTCTCTCACACACACACACCCACGCACTCACCCAGAATGCATGTAAGTGAAAGTGAAGATATAATAGGGAAGACAAATGTAAATAATTAATATATCGCAGAACTGAATTTGGCTTCCCCTCACTGGTGCACAGTAAAGTCATTCCTTGACACCAAGTTGTGGTGAAGGAAAGTACAGGTTTTTTTGCAAGGTGCCCAGTGTGGGGTCAAGCAAAGAGAAGAAGCAGCTCATGATCAAAAGACCCAAACTCCCTGATGGAAAGGATTTTTAAAGGCAAGGTGAGGGTCTCAGGGTGCCTGATCAGTTTGTGGACGTCCTTCTGATTGGTGGTGAGGAAACAGGGTGGTATTTGAGAGTCAACATTATAATCTTTCAGGTCCAACCAGTCTGGGTTCTATGTGCTGGGGGTCAGCAGTTGACTTCTTCCACCTGCTGCGAATTTTAGTATCGGCAAGACAGCTCAAGGATATGGCTTGGGATACTATCTGTAGCCCTCGAGGAGGAACTAAAGGCCCTTGACTTTGTTTTGTGGCTAAACTATTATTTTGTCTTGCTTGACTGGTTTCCTTTGTTTCTGCATTTTCTCACTGCTCTGATTAAATCTGCTCTATGGAATTTGGAGAAAGCTAAAACTTTTCTATAAATAAGAGTGGGAGAGAGGATTCCAGGGTCTGTCCCTGGAAAGTTTTCCAGGGTTCTGCTTGATTTCAAGTATATCTTTCATAATCTTCTGTATTTTAACTACTGATCAGATCAGATCAGATCAGATGAGTTGCTCAGTCGTGTCCGACTGTTTGCGACCCCATGAATAGCAGCACGCCAGGCCTCCCTGTCCATCACCAACTCCTGGAGTTCACTGAGACTCACGTCCAACGAGTCAATGATGCCATCCAGCCATCTCATCCTCTGTCGTCCCCTTCTCCTCTTGCCCCCAATCCCTCCCAGCATCAGAGTCTTTTCCAATGAGTCAACTCTTCGCATGAGGTGGCCAAAGTACTGGAGTTTCAGCTTCAGCATCATTCCTTCCAAAGAAATCCCAGGGCTGATCTCCTTCAGAACGGACTGGTTGGATCTCCTTGCAGTCCAAGGGACTCTCAAGAGTCTTCTCCAACACCACAGTTCAAAAGCATCAATTCTTTGGCGCTCAACCTTCTTCACAGTCCAACTCTCACATCCATACGTGACCACTGGAAAAACCATAGCCTTGACTAGACGAACCTTTGTTGGCAAAGTAATGTCTCTGCTTTTCAATATGCTATCTAGGTTGGTCATAACTTTCCTGCCAAGGAGCAAGCGTCTTTTAATTTCATGGCTGCAGTCACCATCTGCAGTGATTTTGGAGCCCAGAAAAATAAAGTCTGACACCGTTTCCACTGTTTCCCCATCTATTTGCCATGAAGTGATGAGACCGGATGCCATGATCTTCGTTTTCTGAATGTTGAGCTTTAAGCCAACTTTTTCACTCTCCACTTTCACTTTCATCAAGAGGCTTTTTAATTCCTCTTCACTTTCTGCCATAAGGGTGGTGTCATCTGCATATCTGAGGTTATTGATATTTCTCCCGGAAATCTTGAGTCCAGCTTGTGCTTCTTCCAGCCCAGCATTTCCATGATGTACTCTGCATAGAAGTTAAATAAGCAGGGTGACAATATACAGCCTTGACGTACTCCTTTCCTATTTGGAACCAGTCTGTTGTTCCATGTCCAGTTCTAACTGTTGCTTCCTGACCTGCATACAAATTTCTCAAGAGGCAGATCAGGTGGTCTGGTATTCCCATCTCCTGATGAATTTTCCACAGTTTATTGTGATCCACACAGTGAAAGGCTTTGGCATAGTCAATAAAGCAGAAATAGATGTTTTTCTGGAACTCTCTTGCTTTTTCCATGATCCAGCAGATGTTGGCAATTTCATCTCTGGTTCCTCTGCCCTTTCTAAAACCAGCTTGCACATCTGGAAGTTCACGGTTCACATACTGCTGAAGCCTGGCTTGGAGAATTTTGAGCATTACTTTATTAGCGTGTGAGATGAGTGCAATTGTGCGGTAGTTTGAGCATTCTTTGGCATTGCCTTTCTTTGGGATTCGAATGAAAACTGACCTTTTCCAGTCCTGTGGCCACTGCTGAGTTTTCCAAATTTGCTGGCATATTGAGTGCAGCACTTTCACAGCATCATCTTTCAGGATTTAGAATAGCTCAACTGGAATCCTATCACCTCCACTAGCTTTGTTCGTAGTGATGCTTTCTAAGGCCCACTTGACTTCACATTCCAGGATGTCTGGCTCTAGGTCACTGATCACACCATCGTGATTATCTGGGTCGTGAAGATCTTTTTTGTACAGTTTTTCTGTGTATTCATGCCACCTCTTCTTAATATCTTCTGCTTCTGTTAGGTCCATACCATTTCTGTCCTTTATCGAGCCCATCTTTGCATGAAATGTTCCCTTGGTATCTCTGGTTTTCTTGAAGAGATCTCTAGTCTTTCCCATTGTGTTGTTTTCCTCTATTTCTTTGCATTGATCGCCGAAGAAGGCTTCCTTATCTTTTCTTGCTATTCTTTGGAACTCTGCATTCAGATGCTTGTATCTTTCCTTTGCTCCTTTGCTTTTTGCTTCTCTTCTTTTCACAGCTATTTGTAAGGCCTCCCCAGACAGCCATTTTGTTTTTTTGCATTTCTTTTCCATGGGGATGGTCTTGATCCCTGTCTCCTGTACAATGTCATGAACCTCAGTCCATAGTTCATCAGGCACTCTATCTATCAGATCTAGGCCCTTAAATCTATTTCTCACTTCCACTGTATAATCATAAGGGATTTGATTTAGGTCATACCTGAATGGTCTAGTGGTTTTCCCTACTTTCTTCAATTTAAGTCTGAATTTGGCAATATGGAGTTCATGATCTGAGCCACAGTCAGCTCCTGGTCTTGTTTTTGCTGACTGTATAGAGCTTCTCCATCTTTGACTGCAAAGAATAGAATCAGTCTGATTTCGGTGTTGACCATCTGGTGATGTCCATGTATAGAGTCTTCTCTTGTGTTGTTGGAAGAGGGTGTTTGTTATGACCAGGGCATTTTCTTGGCAAAACTCTATTAGTGTTTGCCCTGCTTCATTCCGTATTCCAAGGCCAAATTTGCCTGTTACTCCAGGTGTTTCTTGACTTCCTACTTTTGCATGCCAGTCCCCTATAGTGAAAAGGACATCTTTTTTGGGTGTTAGTTCTAAAAGGTCTTGTAGGTCTTCATAGAACCGTTCAACTTCAGCTTCTTCAGCATTACTGGTTGGGGCATAGACTTGGATTACTGTGATATTGAATGGTTTGCCTTGGAAATGAACAGAGATCATTCTGTCGTTTTTGAGATTGCATCCGAGTACTGCATTACGGACTCTTTTGTTGACCATGATGGCTACTGCATTTCTTCTGAGGGATTCCTGCCCACAGTAGTAGATATAATGGTCATCTGAGTTAAATTCACCCATTCCAGTCCATTTCAGTTTGCTGATTCCTAGAATGTCAACATTCACTCTTGCCATCTCTTGTTTGACCACTTCCAATTTGCCTTGATTCATGGACCTGACATTCCAGGTTCCTATGCAATATTGCTCTTTACAGCATCGGACCTTGCTTCTATAACCAGTCACATCCACAGCTGGGTATTCTTTTTGCTTTGGCTCCATCCCTTCATTCTTTCTGGAATTATTTCTCCACTGATCTCCAGTAGCATATTGGGCACCTACTGACCTGGGGAGTTCCTCTTTCAGTATTTTACCATTTTTGCCTTTTCACACTGTTCATGGGGTTCTCAAGGCAAGAATACTGAAGTGGCTTGCCATTCCCTTCTTCAGTGGACCACATCCTGTCAGTCCTCTCCACCATGACCTGCCCATCTTTGGTGGCCCCACAGGCATGGCTTAGTTTCATTGAGTTAGGCAAGGCTGTGGTCCTAGTGTGATTAGATTGACTAGTTTTCTGTGAGTATGGTTTCAGTGTGTCTGCCCTCTGATGCCCTCTTGCAACACCTACCATCTTACTTGGGTTTCTGTTACCTTGGGCGTGGGGTATGTCTTCACGGCTACTCCAGTATTAACTACTACTAGCAGTATTAACTACTGCTAGTAATAGTTATTTCTCATGAATAACTAATGATTTTAAACATACATTACAACTGATTGCAGCAAAATGGCATCTCAATGCATTACAGTTGAAAAATGTATGTTTTTTAGATCCTTTCAAATCTGATATTCTAGGATTTTAGGAGATAATCATTCAATCTTGCATTTTCAATGTAATCATAACATAAGCAGAAACTGTAATACATGATATTGCACTGTAACTGAAAAGTAGTAGGTAGCTTTCATTTTCTGTGTTGAGAGGCCCTGCAGCTTGCTACTCTTAAAATGATTTTAAGAATAGTATTTTAGAAGTAAGCCAGAAAGAAAAACACCAATACAGTATACTAATGCATATATATGGAATTTAGAAAGATGGTAACAATAACCCTGTATATGAGACAGTAAAAGAGACACTGACGTATAGAACAGTATTTTGGACTCTGTGGGAGAGGGAGACGGTGAGATGATTTGGGAGAATGGCATTGAAATATGTATAATATCATATATGAAATGAGTCACCAGTCCAGGTTCAATGCACGATACTGGATGCTTGGGGCTGGTGCACTGGGATGACCCAGAGGGATGGTATGGGGAGGGAGGAGGGAGGAGGGAGGAGGGTTCAGGATGGGGAACACGTGTGTGCCTGTGGCGGATTCATTTCTATATATGGCAGAACCAATACAATATTGTAAAGTTTAAAAATAAAATAAAATAAAAAAAAAAGAATAGTATTTTAAACTAAAACTTTTTATTATAACTCTGCTATTTAAACTCCAATGAGAATCCATGTCTTTTGCCTAATGTTTAATTAATTATACATTTCTAAGAATGAAAAGTTTTATTTTTTTTCAAATCAGTTTAAGCACTAATAAGCATGATAATCTTTCCCATAGAAAACTCTGACCTAGAATGTGAGAAATTTGGTTTGAGGGGTGTTGCTTTTTTTTTTTTTTTGGTTTTGGTTTTTCCTTTGAAAGAAAATGTTAGCCAATCAATACTGTCCAACTCTTTGTGATCCCATGGACTGTAGCCCACCAGGCTCCTCTGTCCGTGGCATTTCCCAGGCAAGAATGCTGGAATGTGTAGGCATTCCCTTCTCCAAGGGATCTTCCTGACCAAGGGATTGAATTCAGGTCTCCTGCATTGCAGCAGATTCTTCACTGTCTGAGATTTTTTCTATTAGCCTTCCATTTAGACACTTACATTACCAAAGACTGCTGATGAGGCTTTTAGGTTAAAATCGTAATTTTTCAAAGAAGATTGAGAGCAATTTCAGACATAAATAAAGTTTCTGACATTATCTTGAAGTCTGTGAAGTGGATTGTACTATTACTCTTGGTCATGTGACTTGCTCTAGCCAGTTGTTTGTGAGTAGATGTGACACATGCTAACTTTTAAAATTTTTCTTTAATATCTTCTTTCATTAGTCTTGAACTGCCTGCCATGAGCAAAGCATGTTCCAAGTAGTGTCTCAGAATGAGAAAATATGTGGAGCAGACCTGAAATTGACCTTTACCCTGGAGCAATACTGCAGCTAACTTGCAGCTATAAATGTGAAAGAAGAGTAAAACGTAAATATTTCTTGTTCTAAATTACAGAGATTTTTGAAATTGTTATATAACATAACCTCACAGAACACCTAAAGTGAATTTTAACCAACAGGTTAGTGGTTCAAAGACTAAATGCACTCTGGAACAATATGTAAACTTCTGTTTAATAAAATGAAATGATAGAGACCTACAAAACAGTCAGTCAGATATCTGATAGACATTCAAATAAAATTTATATTAAAAAGAAAGTCTACTTATAAAATCTACAGATTTCCTTGCAAAATATTTGCATATTGATTTTAAGCATTTCTGCTTACTCTTATTTATCTTAAGAAAATATCCCTCCAAGAAAGTTTGGATAATAAACTTTAAGATAAAGCATAGGCTTTGTTTTTGGCAATATTATGGACTAGGTATCTCATTGATTAACTGGCAATAAAGAAATTAGTAGGTCAAAGAAATTAAGTGAAGGCAGAAACTTAGAGAGGTGAGCAGATCCTAAAGCATGCTCTTACCATTTGGACATTGCCAAGCCCAGTTTACATGAGATTTTCTTTATCTAATAAGAGACAAAAGCCATGACCTGTCCTATGGGCACACACATACAGAGAGAGAGAGAAGTGTTCCAAGAATTATTTATTCAGTTTAAAGATGTACTAGAAATAAACTTCCCCCATAATAGCATATACACCCATCCCCAAGTCTACACAGAAAATTTACTGTCTTAAACAGAAACAGATTTAAAACAACTTCAACTACTGAAATTACCAAACACAGACTATAAAATATATAAAGTATATTGTTGCTGTTGTCCAGTAGCTCAGTCATGTCCGACTCTGCAACCCCATGGACTGCAGCACGCCATGCTTTCCTGTCCTTCACTATCTCCCGCAGCTCGCCCAAGTTCATGTCCATTGAATTGGTGATGCCATCCAGTCATCTCATTCTCTGTCATCCCCTTCTCCTCCTGCTTTCAGTCTTTCCCAGCATTGGGGTCTTTTCCAGTGAGTCAGCTATTTGCATCAGGTGACCAAAGTATTGGAGTTTCAGCCTCAGCGTCAGTCTTTCCAGTGAATATTCAGGACCGATTTCCTTTAGGATTGATTGGTTGGATCTCCTTGCAATCCAAGGGACTCTGAAGAGTCTTCTCCCAACACCACAGTTCAAAAGCATCAATTCTTTGACACTCAGCTTTCTTTATGGTCCAACTCTCAGATCCATATATGACCACTGGGAAAAACCATAGCTTTGACTAGATGGACCTTTGTTGGAAAAGTAATGTCTCTGCTTTTCAATACACTGTCTAGGTTAGTCATAGCTTTTGTTCCAAGGAGCAAGCATCTTTTAATTTCATGGCTGCAGTCACCATCTTCAGTGATTTTGGAGCCCAGAAAAATAGTCTCTCCCTATTTCCATTGTTTTCCCATCTGTTTGCCATGAAGTGATGGGACTGGATGCCATGATTTGTTTTTTGAATATTGAGTTTTAAGCCAGTTTTTTCATTCTCTTCTTTCACCTTCATCAAGAGGCTCTTTAGTTCCTCTTTGCTTTCTGCCTTAAGGGCAGTATCAGCTACATATCTGAGGTTACTGATATTTCTTCTGACAGTCTTGATTCCAGCTTGTCCTTCATCCAGCCCAGCATTTCTCATGATGTACTCTACATATAAAACATGAATAAAAAATAAAAACAAGCTTGAAAATATGTACAGAGAATAAGAAACTATAAAAAAAGACTGCAGATATTTGAAAAAAATTGACAAGTTTAATTGTCAGTGGGCAAGTTTACTAGTCTATTTGACAGAGCAGAAGTATGATCAGGGAACTAGGAGACAGAGATGATGAAGTTATCCCAAATGCAACAGAAAAATATAAAAGAGATGTTAATTGATATGGAAGACATTATGAGAAAATCTAAACTAATTTGAATTATAGCTCCAGAAGAATAGGAAAGAGAAAATTGTGCAGAGGCAATATTTGGCAAGATAATGGATGAGAATTTCCAGAACTGATGAAAGACTCCAACCCACATCCTAAAAAAGTCTCTCAAATCCCAAGTGATTTAAAGAATAATAAATCCATGTTTAGATACATTATAGTGACACTGTAGAACACCAAAAACAGAAAAGAAAGCCATAAAAGTAGCAGAGGAAAAAAAATACAGATTATCCTCAAAAGTGTCTGATAACTGACTTTTCATCAGTAACAATAGAGACCAAAAGGCAGTGGAATAATATCCTCCATGGGCTAAAAGAACATGACTGTCAGTCTACAATTCAATAACCAGTGGAAAGATCTTTCAAGAATGCCACAAGAATAAAGGCATTTTCAGGCAAGCAAGAGCAGAGTTTGCTGATAATAGATTCCCACCAACAGAAAGTCTAAAGAAGAAATATCTTTCCTCAGACAAAAATGAAATGATCCCAAATGGGAGGTCTGAGAGTTGAGACTGAAAGACATTTGAAAGTGGCACATATTTGCATAAATATAAAAACTATTGATTATGCAAAACAGAACTGTTAAAATTATTTTAATATTTTAAATGAAAAATAATCATCCATATGCCTAACAGCAGGATGAGTCCAATCAAATTCTCACTTTACAGTTACTATTCAATAGACCTCATTGGACCAAGTATGTCACCCATTTGTATTATTATCTCCACCTAGAATATGCCTTAAAAAGCAAAATCACTAAACATTTCCATTTTTTTGCTCTTTTCTCATCCATATAGGCAAAATTATATTAATATTTTATTGGCATTCTCATTTTAAATAACTGTACTGGTGCTGCATTTTAAGCGTTTTTCTTCATAATGACATTCTTAGTTCAAATTTGCATAATGTACCAATGAAGATGATTCACTAATAACCAGGCTAAGAAATTAGCATATATTTAGGAGATCATGATTTGGAATAATAAAAAACAGAATTATTACTGTTTTTCACATAACTGAAGCATTAGTGATTCCCACCACAGAAGTCTAAAAATGAAAGTTCATCATAATGAATTATGTAATTACATATTCACAGGTTAATAACAATTAAATCTTGTTGAAAAGCTCTGCCTACTCTTTCCACCCACATTGCCTATTCAAAGTTAGGTGCATGATGTGACTTTTAATACATCTCTGGAAATAGTTAAAAATTTATGCTCAGGTGTTAGGGTTGACTCCTGAGTTTTAATTCAGCTCAGAGGGCACTCTAAGCGCCAAATAAATTTTTAAAAGACGAACCCATCTCTTTCTGATGACTATCCGACTACATATTACAAGTTCTAAATATATTTTTTATTCCAATTTTAGGAGAGTGTATAATAATGTAAAGATGGGAAACATAGGCCACACAATCCGTTAAGGTCCTAAAATTGTGGCAGCTATAATGCAAAGATGGTACAGGAATTATACTTCATTTTTTTCACCAAAGCTTTACTCTCTTTCCCTCAGCCCCCATGATATTATTCAAAATATACTTTCTTCTATAATACTTTCTTAATAAAAGTGTAATTTCACTGCAGAATGCTGAAATGACTTTTATTTCTTTGTATCTTTTAACATATAAAAGATTACATATTACTACTATAGATTATTCCAGTTAACTTTGTTCAGCTTGTATGTACATATCTACAAACTTTCTGAGAGGTTACAAGTAATTCAGTTTGTTAAAACCAGAGTACTTTAATTCTTCGATGCAATAAGTTATCAGTTTTACCAGAACTGAGGCCCATTCTCTTTCAAAAAAAAATCTATCAAGAATCTATATTACTCCACCTCTTTCCTGAAATGAATGAGAAGAGAGCAAGACGCCTCACCCTATAAAGTAACAGTGTTTCAAAACCGTCCTTTCTGCTGTCCGCTGGATGAAGGTGCCATATTCCAGCATGACCAGGTAGCAGCCGTCTACCCACCCCTCCCAACAAGGACAGATCCTACTGACCTAGGTGACTTCCACCAGATTCTCTAGGTAGGTAGTGTCTCTCCTACCCATCTAGAACACTGGAACCCAGAGGTGACAAAATGGAGAAAAAAAGCACCTACCCTATGTTCCAGTAACATCTGTCCGGTGCATTCCTGTCAGGATCATCCCTTTGTTCTAGGTCTTGTTGATACTCCTCTCTACTTGTTTTCAGTCAACTCCTTTGGGAACTTTACTTTTGTCTAGTATTCTTACATGCACAGCTAAATGAGGCTCCCAGTCCCATTCCCCCAGTCATTTCCTTTAACCACAAGCCTCGGTAACCCCCTCTTAGAAATGAGCTGGAGTTGACACAGCCCCATTTAAGACTTTGTCTTTGAATGTCAACTCCTTTCCAGAGATGGCTGAAGACTGTACCCCTAGTGGGCCTTCATTGTTGATTACTTTCCACTATTTTTTGCTATCAGCCAATAGTCTTGGACCTGACATCATTTGCATTCTAACTCTGCCCTCCTTTCTTATATTGTTACAAAAATAGTACCCTATATAAACACAAGGATCTAATCTAAGAACAGGGAAAATTCTGGGAGATAATGACCTTTATTCACAAATGAAGGCAAGGAAAAAAAAGGCACTGTCATGGGTTAAAAGAGATGCATCAGACACACCAACCAAATGCAACGTACGGACCTCTGAGTCAAACAAACCACTTCCATAAGAAGACATTAATGGGATATTCCCGGGTGGCTCAGTGGTAAAGAATCTGCCTGCCAAGCAGGAGACCAGGGATCGAGCCCTGGGTCTGGAAGATTCCGCTGGAGGAGGAGATGGCAACCCACTCCAGTATTCTTGCCTGGGAAGTTCCACGGACAGAGGAGCCTGGCGGGCTACAGTCCATGGGGTCACAAAGAGTTGGACATGACTTAGCGACTAAACAAAAACAACAGGGAAATTTTAATACTGACTTCATGTTCACTTCAGTTCAGTTCAGTCACTCAGTCGTATCTGACTCTCTGTGACCCCATGGACTGCCACACACCAGGCTTCCCTGTCCATCAGCAACTCCTAGAGCTTGCTCAAACTCATGTCTATCGAGTTGGTAATGCCATCCAACCATCTCATCCTCTGTCATGACTTGATGATACATGATATTAAAGAATTATGGTTTTAAGTGTGATAATCTATTTTTAAAATATCTCATTTCTTTTTTGTTTATTTATTTGGCTGTACTTGGTCTTAGCTGGAGCACATGAGGTCTTTGTTGCAGCATGTAAAATCTTTAGTTGTGGGATCTACTCTTAGCATGTGGGATCTAATTAGCATGTGGGATCTACTTACCCAGCCAGGGATCAAACCTGGTCCCTTACATTGGGAGTATGGAGTTTTAGCCGCTGGACCACCAGGGAAGTCCCAAAATGTCTCATTTATTAAACATATTCTCAACTATAACTGTGCCCCCTGCTTTAAAAAAAAAAAAACCTTTAAAACATGTAAGCTTCTTTTATCTACCTATAGGTGAGGCTAATGGGAATGTACTCTACAACTATTACTTATTTTCTACCCTTAACAAAATATAATAATTGTTTCCTCTTTATCATGTCTATAATTTTTCTGAGTAAAAGTATTCAAATCAAAAGCAACTCACACTACCTATTATTTGCTCCAAACCTCT
Source organism: Bison bison bison (assembly GCF_000754665.1). Classification (NCBI taxonomy): domain Eukaryota; kingdom Metazoa; phylum Chordata; class Mammalia; order Artiodactyla; family Bovidae; genus Bison; species Bison bison. The sequence goes on from NW_011494522.1 coordinate 467,204, forward strand.
GTTAAACTACTGTGAAAAGCCTAACATTATATAACCTGTGGCAAATAGATCTGATTGAGCATGTTAACATCTTTATATAAGACAGTCTACAAATAAAGATTACTCTAGAGATGCTAACAAGCAGTTGTACTGATCTCCTTGGCACTCACATGATTTAGCCACAAATAGAATTTGAACAGATTCCAAATGCACAACTGTCAAATTCATAAAAAGTAGCCCAAAATGTCAAGCAAGAGCTTAGGCTTTGCCTTGAATAGCACTGACATCTGAAAAGAAAATCAGAAGTATTCTGTTAATGTTTTATTTCTTTAATGCTAATATTTGACAAGAACTAAGTACTTTTATTTCATGCATAGAAATCCCATTAGGTTACTAGTGATAATTTAGAAACTGTTTTAAGTTAGTATGACTATTAGGTCCCCAAAAATCCCAAAAATCACTTCAATCAATGTTACAAAGTTTATTATTATAAATTTGACTCACCAAAGTAGTGTAGTGTAAAGGAGTTGAGCTCCAACTCTAAAATCAGACAGATCTCTATTCTAATCCTAACCACGTCATTTATAAGCTATGTGACCTCACCAGAGCTCTTTTCCTCATCTGTAAAGTGGATATTTTAAAAGCCTATTTTACAGTGTTGTTATAGGAGTCATAGAACTCAAGAAAAAGAAACTCTTACCATTATAATCTTTTGGAAATACCACAATCTATACAATGTTACTAGCTGTATTTTCACTCAACTCAATTGATGGAAAATAATACAGAGACTAAATACTCCACCAACTTTCCTTTGATACCAAACTTTTGCATCAACTGGCCTAATTCTAAGAATTACAAATGATACATAGATAAGCATAACTTCAGGCCATGGCAGCAGGTTTATTTCAGAATCTGGACAATCCTCATTTCAAATATAAGGATCTCACATGTAATGTAATAATGAAAGACATCTCTTCAGCAACCAGGTGATTGACTCAATTTCAGAGTTGTGTTCTCCGTTCAAGTAAGATTTCCCACCAGCTCTCTTACCATACATGGAGTCAACACTCTAAACCAGTCACCTCTTGCCAAACTCATTTCTTAAGTACAGTGAGTCACAGTAAAACAAAATGTATCCCTAAGCACAATGCATATATCTCTTTATTTTTTTAAATTTTGCCTTCCCATTTGCTTACCAACCCAGAATATGATTTTTCATAGTTGTAAAACTGACTTTTTGACCTCCTTCTCTAAAAGATATTAAATGTAAAGACTTGATGGGTTCAAGGTTTACATTTTGGAATACTTGTAGATGATGTAGTATATTTTTATATAGTATCTTTCATGATATTTGATGACAATTATTGACACTTAAACTGATAACTGAATTAACGATATGGCAGGCTTATCCTTACTTTATGAACTTGTGACTAAGAAGCAATTTGTATGACATTACTTTGATACTACAGAGATGTCTATTTCCTCTTCAAACATGAAGCTTATCCTTTAACACTCATTTAAAACCCTCATGTGAGCCAATAATTTCAATAACTGTAAAATAATTCTAATTTAATTATTTCTGCCTTATTCTGACATTCCTCAGTAAACTTCATTACTTGGAACACTTTGGTTATCCTGAAATATGGTTCCTATAGGAAAGGAAAAATAATAATTCTTTGCTTTCAGTTACTATTTTCAAAGTAAGGATATTTTGGGGACTAATGAGCAAAACTGAATTGGGGTTTTAGATAAGATGAAAATGTATTGATCTGGAAAGGTGGAGATTTTTAATTTTAAAAAAGTGGCTAAGTTACAAAACTGTACATTAAGTATGATAAAACCACTTCAATGAAAAATACATATTTATATAATATGTCTATGCATGTATAGGGAGAAATAAAGATATACAATAAACTGTTAACAGTGGTAAACATCTGGGTAGGGAATATGGTTGTTTTCATTTTCCTGGGTTGGCCAGAAGTTTTGTTAGTTTTTATCCATAAGATGGCTCTAGTAGCACTCAGTCGTTTTTAACTTCATTCAAAACAATTTTGTTAGCTTGTATTGTGACAGCTATCATATCAGCAGGCATTTTTTTAAAAACATCAAAATTGGTGGCTAAAAAGCACAAAACTACACAAAAGTGTTGTCATTGTTCTTCACTCAGTTGTGTCCAACTCTTTGTGACCCCATGGACTGCAGCATGCCAGGCTTCCCTGTCCTTCACCATCTCCCAGAGCTTGCTCAAACTCATGTCCATTGAATTGGTGATGCCGTCCAACTCAATGACTTTTTGTGTAGCTGTTTTAATATGAAAGATAAAAGAAAAAAAGCAACATTTTCAGCATGGGGAAACAGTGGAAACAGTATCAGACTTTATTTTTGGGGGCTCCAAAATCGCTGTAGATGGTGATTGCAGCCATGAAATTAAAAAATGCTTACTCCTTGGAAGGAAAGTTATGACCAACCTAGATAGCATATTGAAAAGCAGAGACATTACTTTGCCAACAAAGGTCCGTCTAGTCAAGGCTATGGTTTTTCCTGTGGGCGTGTATGGATGTGAGAGTTGGACTATAAAGAAAGCTGAGTGCCAAAGAATTGATGCTTTTGAACTGTGGTGTTGGAGAAGACTCTTGGGAGTCCCTTGGACTGCAAGGAGATCCAACCAGTCCATCCTAAAGGAGATCAGTCCTGGGTGTTCATTGGAAGAACTGATGCTGAAGCTGAAACTCCAATACTTTGGCCACCTCATGCAATGAATTGACTCATTGGAAAAGACCCTGATGCTGGAAGAGATTGGGGGCAGGAGAACAAGGGGACGGCAGAAGATGGCTGGATGGCATCACCGACTCGATGGACATGAGTTTGAGTGAACTCCGGGAGTTGGTGATAGACAGGGAGGCCTGGCGTGCTGTGATTCATGGGGTCGTAAAGAGTCAGACATGACTGAGTGACTGAACTGAACTGATGCTTTATTATTTCAAGAAAGGTAAAAACACAAAAAAAGATTTGTGTGGGGTATGCAGATGGTACTATGACTGACTGAATGTCTCACAAGTGATTTGCAGGGCTTCTGTGATGGCTTGGTGGTAAAGAGTCTGCCTGCTAATTCAGGAGACGCGGGTTCGATCCCTGATCTGGGAGGATCCCACATGCTGTGCAACAATTGAGCCTGTGTGCCACTGTTACTGAGGCTGTGTCCTGCAGCTCGGGAGCCACAACTACTGAAGACTGCATGCCCTGGAGCCCGTGTTCCACAAGAGAGAAGCCTGCACACAACTAGAGAGTGGCCCCTACTTGGTGCACCTAGAGAAAGGACCCAGCAGAGCCATAAATAAGCAAACAAAATATTTTTTAAAAGTGGTTAGTAAAGTTTCATGCTGGAGTCTTCTCACTGGATGATGCTCCACAGTCAGGTATACCAGTTGAAGTTAATAGTTGTCAAATCAAGACATTAATTGAGAACAATCAGCATTACACCACATGAGAGAGAGCTGACATGCTCAAAATATCCAAATCAAGTGCTGAAAATCATTTGCACTAGCTTGATTGTGTTCATCACTTTGATGTTTGGGTTCCACATAGGTCAAGTGAAAAAAACTTTCTTGACTATTTCTGCGTGCTATTCTCTACTTAAATGTAACAAAAATGTTCTGTTTTCAAAACAAATTGTGATGAGCAATGAAAGTGAGTAAATACTGTACAGTAATGTGGAATGGAAGCAATCCTAGGGCAAGCAAAATGAACCACCACCAAGCACACTGAAGTCCAGTCTTCATCTGGAAAAGGTGATGTATATATGGTGGGACTGGAGCTCTGTTATAAGCTCCTTCTGGAAAATCAAATGATTACTTCCAACAAGTACTGCTCCCAATTAGACCCACAGAAAGCAGCACTTAGCAGGAAGCATCTGGAATTAGTCAAAAGGGAATGCATGATTTTCCTTCAGGATAGCTCAAGATGACATGTTTCTTTGATGACCAGGCAAAAACCGTTATAGCTTGACTGGGAAGTTCTGATTCATTGGCTGTGTGCACCAGACATTGCACCTTCAGATGTCCATTTATTTCTTTATAAAATTCTCTTAATGGAAAAAATTTCAATTCCCTGGAAGATTGTCAAAGGCACCTGGAACAGTTCTTTGCTTGAAAAGATAAGCAGTTTTGGGAAGATGAAAGTTGAAGTTGCCTGAAAAATGGCAGAAGGCCGTGGGACAAAGGGCTTCCCTGTTAGCTCAGCTGGTAAAGAATCCGCCTGCAACGCAGAAGACCCCAGCTCAATCCCTGGGTTAGGAAGATCTCCTGGAGAAGGGATAGGCTACCCACTGCAGTATTCTTGGGCTTCCCTGGTGGCTCAGATGGTAAAGAATCTGTCTGCAATGCAGGAGACCTGGGTTTGATCCCTGGGTTGGGAAGATCCCCTGGAGGAGGGGATGGCAACCCACTCCAGTATTCATGCCTGGAGAGTGCCCATGGACAGAGGAGCCTGGTGGGCTACAATCCATGGGGTCTTAAAGAGTCAGACATGACTGAGCAACTAGGCACAGCACAGCACAGCACAGTGAAACAAAACTGTGAATATGCTGTTCAATAAAGTTCCTGGTAAAAGTGACAAATGTGTCTTTTATTTTTAAATAAAAATTTAAATTTACATTATTTTTAATTAAAAAAAATGAAGGAACTTTTCAGACAGCCCAATAGATCCAACATTCTACTTTGCAGGTACTACCTTTATAATGACAAAGCTTATTTAAAAAAAAAAAATCACTATTTCCTATTGGGCCCACATACAGCTTTTGGACAATCATCAACACAAGTCTGTGCTTTCCAGCTTGGGAGGTTGCCAGGGCACCAGCCCAGCTGGTTATTTCTTCAGAGCCTCTCCTTGCCTGCGGATTTCCTCAGCCTGTGCCTCTTACCTGTGGCTCAGAAGGGCGACATTAGCACCAGGCCAGCACAGACTTTTCACCTTAGCAGTCATCACTAATTAACAACTTCTTTGTCTCTTGTTTGCCTTTGGGCAGAAATTCTATTTCTCCCTTTAGATTTGTTAATGTTTGTTTCATTTGTTTAGGTGCTCCCTTACCTGGCTCTTAAAATAGTAATACGGTTCTTTTAGAACTTTAGTGAAGAGTAACTTCCATTTTTATTTCTGCTACCTTCTGTATGTAAGTTGAAAGAGCATTTTATTTAATTAGTGATTTGGGGAGATGAAAATAAAATCCACTGCATTCTTGCCATATTTTTCAAATCTACCTTTCCACAACAGATTATGTTTGGATCTGTTTCTCATTCTCAAACTCGTGTGAATCAAGCCCATGCTTACTTTCTAGATGGAGGTCTGGTGTCTCAGATGGTAAAGAATCTGCCTGCAATGCCAGAGACCTGGGTTTGATCCCTGGGTCAGGAGGACCCCCTGAGAAGGAATTGGTAACACACTCCAGGATTCTTGCCTGGAGAATTTCATGGACAGAGGAGCCTAGTGGGCTACATGGGATCTCAAAGAGTCAGACATGACTGAGTGATTAACACTTTCTGAGGCCTACACTTTCTTCTTTCCACTGTTGACCACACTGAGTGTGAAGTGGTGACTCTGCCTGTTAATCTGTCCTGCAAACTGAAAATTTCCGCTGGTATGTCATCTCCCATTTGGACTTGAGGAGGAGTATGGAAAGTCTTGGTCATGACTGTACACTGAACTCATATTGTCCAAGCAGCTTTATCAGTAGAAGGTGTATTCTTTTGTGTTTTTTTTTTTTTTCCCTCTCTCTGGCTCCCTATCAACTGGTTCTGAATTCAGAAGAAAGTTAAGACATGTAAGCACCTATCACTGCCTAATCCCCATTATTGACAGGACAAGTCTATCCAAAAATGGCTGTTTAATAAGAAATTTGGTCTTGGAAAATAAAATCTTACCAGCCTGACAATAAGGGAATAAAGGATCCCAGGAAAGAACGATAGCAATTATCAGAGGATCAGTAAAATAGGAATTTGTTCTTTATTCGTGAATTCCTACTGTGTGTTAGGCAATGTTCTAAGTGGAAGTTTTAAGAGTTAGAATACTTTAAACAAAAGTTCCCTGGTACTCTGACTGTTCTGAGTTTTGAATTGTGATAATGATCACCAGCCAAGCAATGTTTTTTATTCAAAGACAATGTGATTCACTCAATATAACAATCATAACATTTGGGTGCTAATTACTTATCAATCAAGAGATTCCCATAAAATATCCAATTGAATCATCAAAACAAATCTGTGAGACAGAACAGAATAGTCTAGGTTACACTTCAGTTGAAAAACAAGTCAGTGGTTTAACTGAACACAGATTTATTTCTTGTTCCAAAAAATTGGCTTTGGCTGCAGACAACTGTTCTCCACATGGTGACATAATAATTCAGGCTCTTTCAACCTTGTGGGATCACCATCTTAACATGAATCTCCTTCTGTGATTGCCCCAGTAGGGGAAGAAAGACTGGGACTTTCATACAGGCCTTTCATGCCCTCATTCTAAAATAGACACATATCAGTTCCACAATATTTCATTGGCCAGACTGAGTCACATGGCCCCATCCAATTGCAGGATACACAGTCAATCCACTGAGTACCCAGAGGGAAAGAGAACGGAATACTAATTAACACTAGCAATGAATACCATTAATGGTGGTGGTGGTTTAGTCACTAAGTCGTGTCCAACTCTTGCAACCCCATGGCCTGTAGTCTGGGGTTGTAGTCTTGCAACCCCTCTGTCTGTGGGATTCTCCAGGCAAGAATACTGGAGTGGGTTTCCATTTCCTTCTCCAAGGGATCTTCCCGACCCAGGAATCGAACCCTGGTCTCCTGCATTGCAGGCAGATTTCTTTACCAACTGAGCTACAAGGAAAGCCCATTAAGAGCTATTATTAATAGGTTTAATAGCATTGATGGTATTAATAGAGGATACTCTGATTCTAGAGCTTGTGCCTAAACTCTATCCTATATAACCTCCCAATATCACACAGGAAGCCTGGCAGAACCTAGCCAGCACTGGAGGATATTTCATTCAATTCACTTAAATGCAGTTCAATTCGAATCAGCATACATTTACTGAATGCTTTGTGTCAGGCATTGCAGTTCCATATGGAGAAGGTTTAGATTATTTGACCATATAGATCTATTCTTATAGGTATAAACAAATAGAACAACTGTAATGGTTAATTTTATATGTCAACTTGACTGGGCCACAGTGCCCAGATATTTTATCAAACTTAACTCTGGATGTTTCTGTGAAGATATTTCTGAATGAGATTCACATTTAAACTGGGGGGCTTTAAGGAAAGCAGATTTCCCTCCATAATGTGGGTGGGCCTCATTTGATCAGTTGAGAGCCTTAATAGAGCAAAAACCAACCTCCTCCAAGTGACAAGGAATTCTGCCAGCAGACTACTTTTAGATTTGAACTGCAGTTTCTCTCTGAGTCTTCACAATTGCTTGAACCAATTCCTTAAAATAAATCTCTCTCTGTATGTATGTATGTATATATATATATATATAAAACAAGATCCTATGCAAGCTCTATTTTGATTTCAGATAAAAAAGTAGAATCCTAGAATAACATACAGAAATAAGTCAATATTTATTATATTTTCTTTTTTTATATGTTACCTTTTCTTTTTCTTTTTTTGGCCATGCTGCATGGCTTTTGGGATCTTAGTTCCCTGACTAGGGATTGAACCTGGACCCTGGTAGTGAAAATGTCAAGTCCTAACCATTAGACAACCAGGGAATTTCCTATATTTTCTGTAATACAAGAAATTAAAAAAAAACCCACCTCTATTATAAAATACACAGATTTTTGCAAAAATCTTACCAGACTGAAAAAACAGCCAAAACAATCTGCCACATATAGGCCTTAGAATGTGGTTTTATAGTCTGTCTTCTTAGGGGAATGTTCTAATTATCTTCAAAATTTCAGTGTTGTGAGAATGTGTGGCTAGGTGTTAACTATCACTTTAGAATAAATTCACTTCTACATTGCTGAGATGCTAACAGTCTACAATTATAATTTGTTCTCTGTACAAGATATTGTTTCTGAAGAATTTAGTTGCCCCCTGCTGGTCACACAAATTTTAGATTTCCTAAAAATATGTATTTCTCAGTAAATTGCATATGATGACAAACTTCTAAAGAGATACATTGAACTTTTCATCTAATGAATTCACCACAGGTTTCCAGTGCTCAATTGAGATAAGTTAACCCTTAGTTCCTTAAGCATGATCCTCTTCTTTCTTTCATGTCATATTTTATGTCTCTTTAAATCCTTTTTGGAACCAAATGGTAATAACATCAAATTGAGAGGGATTAAAAAGCACTTGTTTCAGAATCTTACAAGCTGTGTTTTTATTCTATCTCTGCTACTGTCTCTCTGGCTAATCTTAGACAAGACACTTTAATTTCTTGATTCTTACTTCTTCATCTGCAATTTGAAGTATAACTGACATGTCGTAAACAACATATATTTAAAGTATAATTCGATAAGTTTTGACCTATGTGTACAGCAATGACAGCATCATCTTGATCACGATAGAGGGCATATCTGTTGCTCCCCAAAGTGTTTTCACGCCTCTTTCCTTCCTCCTTCCTTCCGCCCCTCCCATCCTTCTCCTGTCCTCAAGGACTGATGTGTTTTCCGTCACTATAGTCTAATGACTGCATTGTTTCAGAGGAAAACAGAAATGTTAGGCTCAATCGTTTAAGTGACTGAAGGGAAATGTGTAAACACTTAAATTCTTTTAAACTTGAGACTTCCTGTTTGAACCCTTAGAGAGAAGTATGATACAGGGGTTAGGGCCCTTAACTTCAGAGCAAGCAGACATGAGCTTGGGTCTCAGCTCTGTCATTCACTAGCTGTTATGACCTTGGGCAAATTACTCAATATCCTGACGTTCACAGTTTCCCCACATTTAGAGGAAGGCATAATAATACCATCTGTCCTCAAAAAGATGTTGTGAAATTGCATGCACAGCAGTTAGCTCAGTACCGGGCCTGTTCATACAATATACTCAACCAACTAAAGACAGTCACCTACCTTTAGACATTTCAGAGTCCTAACTCACATTTTAGGAAAAGGAAATGAGAACTCTGACCATGCAGACAGGGCAATCTTAAGGCAACAATTTTAGAAGTTTTATGTGAAGATTACGATAATTCACTGTGCTACACATGGTGTCTGTATGACTCTGACTCAAGTCCTTTTGATGAGCACCGCACTGGCTTTTCTTCCTCATAACTCTTTCCCCGAGTGTCATGTGTCCTTCTGTTGCCATTATTCTATCCATACCATCCCCAAACATAGGACCTGACGATCACTGATTTGACAAATGACTTGGCCGGAGTAGAGTGAATGGTTGTCGTGTCAGATGACAGGCATTGAAAACAGAGATAACTGAAGAAAATAAGTTATTTTTTGGTGACAAATGTTCTTTAATAGCTTTCTTCTCTATTTTTAAATACTTCTCTCATTCTTCTTGAGCCATTACACTTTACCAGGCTTACTTGATAAAGCTCTCTCTCTCTACAACAGAAACTATAGCTCCACTTGCTAGCCCAGCCCAGGGTAAGTTCTGGCTTTATGGAGGGAGTATCTTACAAAACTCTTCCATGGTTTCTTTTTTTTTTTCCATTTAAAAAATGTATTTATTTTTGGCTGTGCTGGATCTTCATTGCTGAGTGGGGGCTCCCCTCTAGCTGCAGTGTGCAGGCTTGTCATTGCAGCGGCTCCTCTGGCTGGGGAGCCTGACAGGCTCTAGGGCAGCATGTGGGCTCCGTAGTTGTGGCTCCCAGGCTCTAGAGCACAGGCTCAGTGTAGTCGTGGTGCATGGACGTAGTTGCTCTGAGGTATGTGGGATCTTCTCGGACCAGGGATTGAACCTGTGTCTCCTGCATTGGCAGGTGGATTCTTTACCACTGAGCCACCAGGGAAGCCCGTCCCGTACTTTCTTTCATGAAGTCTTCAGTTCAGTTCAGTCACTCAATTACGTCTGACTCTTTGTAACCCCATGAATCACAGCACACCAGGCCTCACTGTCCATCACCAACTCCCGGAGTTCACTCAGACTCATGTCCATTGAGTCGGTGATGCCATTCGGCCACCTCATCCTCTGTTGTCCCCTTCTCCTCCTGCCCCCAATCCCTCCCAGCATCAGAATCTTTTCCAATGAGTCAATTCATTGCATGAGGTGGCCAAAGTACTGGAGTTTCAGCTTCAGCATCAGTCCTTCCAATGAACACCCAGGACTGATCTCCTTTAGGAGGGACTGGTTGGATCTCCTTGCAGTCCAAGGGAGTCTCAAGAGTCTTCTCCAACACCACAATTCAATAGCATCAATTCTTCCACGCTCAGCTTTCTTCACAGTCCAACTCTCATATCCATACATGACCACTGAAAAAGCCATAGCCTTGACTAGACAGACCTTTGTTGGCAAAATAATGTCTCTGCTTTTCAATATGCTATCTAGGTTGGTCATAACTTTCCTCCCAAGGAGTGTCTTTTTAATTTCATGGCTGCAATCACTGTCTGCAGTGATTTTGGAGCCCCCAAAAATAAAGTCTGACACTGTTTCCCCATCTATTTCCCATGAAGTGATGGGACCAGATGCCATGATTTTAGTTTTCTGAATGTTGAACTTTAAGCCAACTTCATGAAACAGTGTCATGAAGTCTTAGCATTGCTTTTTTAAAGACAGTCTGGAGAAATTATATGGGGTGGAGGGACGTGTCTCCTGCTTACAGTTCTTCCTATTTTGCAATGTACTACCCGGTGGCTCAGACGGTAAAGCATCTGTCTACAATGCGGGAGACCCAGGTTTGATCCCTGGGTTGGAAAGATCCACTGGAGAAGGAAATGGCAATTCACTCCAGTACTGTTGCCTGGAAAATCCCATGGACAGAGGAGCCTGGTAGGCTACAGTCCATGGGGTTGCAGAGTCGGATACGACTGAGCAACTTCATTTCATTTATTTTTACCTATATAAGTTTATTCATTCCTTCTTCCTTAACCTGGCTTCCTTCCAAGAATTAGAGTCTATGACTATAACTTATGTGCAGGTAGTTGATTTTGGACAGAGACCTCAATGAATAAGAGTGAAAAAACTGGAAAACTAAATCATGGAAGGAGGGAAAACCAGTTCAAAACTAGATGGCCAATCGAGACATTTCTGCAGGCAATCAGGGTTCAGTTTTCTAGATCTCCAAATAGTACTCTAGAATTCATGTAGAACTGTCTGCCTGAGTGAAGGGGAGGGCAGCATTTATCTACTAGTTTCCAGCTTGCACTGTCCAGTGTGGCAGAGAGACCCTAAGGTCTATTGATCCCTGCCTTCTGGTATTAGTGCCCTTCTTTAAGCTCCTATCCCTGTATGTAGGTGGAGCCTGTGAATTGCTTCCAGCCAATTTTTGTCATTGTTCAGTCACCAAGTCCTGACCAATTCATTTGTGACCCCATGGACTGCAGCAAACCAGGCTTCCCTGTCCCTCACCATCTCCTGGAGTTTGCCCAAGTTCATGTCCACTGAATTGGTGATGTCACCCAGCCATCTCATCCCCTTTCACCCTCTTCTCCTTCTGCCTTAAATCTTTCCCAGCATCAGGGCTTTTCCAATGAGTCAGCTCTTCACATCAAGTGGCCAAAGTACTGGAACTTCAGCTTCAGCACAGTTCTTCCAAAGAGTACTCAGGTTTGATTTCCTTTAAGATTGACTGGTTTGATCTCCCTGCTTAGTTATAGGGTATTAAGTCACTTCACTTCAGTCGTGTCCGACTCTGTACGACCCATAGACGGCAGCCCACCAGGCTCCCCCATCCCTGGGATTCTCCAGGCAAGAACACTAGAGTGGGTTGCCATTTCCTTCTCCAATGCATGAAAGTAAAAAGTGAAAGTGAAGTCGCTCAGTCGTGTCTGACTCTTCGCGACCCCATGGACTGCAGCCTACCAGGCTCCTCCATCCATGGGATTTTCCAGGCAAGAGTACTGAAGTGGGGTGCCATTGCCTTCTTCCTCCCACAATTACATTACGTGACAGATGCGATGGGATACATCACTCCCATTATTGTGTTACATTAGGAAAGAATTGATCTCATGGGCAGAATTGCTCTTTCTCACATTGCTGCCACTTTGAAGACACAAGTTGCTATGTTTTGAACTGCGTATGGAGAGAACCGCATGGCAAGGAACCCAGGTGGCCTCTGTAAGTGGTTGACAGCCTCCGGCTGACAGCCAGCAAAACCTCTGAAACGCACAGTCCAACAACGGCAAGGAAATGAATTCTCCCAACAACCTAGAGTGTGGAAATGGGTTCTTCTTCACTTGAGCTTCCACATGGAAACACAACCTAATCAAATGTTCAATGTGAGACCCTAAAGTGGAGACTCCAAGCAAGCTGTGCCTGAACTCTTGACCCACAGAAACAAGAGATAATATGTGTTGTTTTAAACTGGTAAGTTTATGGGGTTTGTTACATAGAAACAGAAAGCGAATACAGATTTTAGTACCTAGTAGTGGGATGCTGACGTAACAAACACCTAAAAATGTGTCTGTGGTTTTGCAACTAAATGATGAGTGGAAACCGGAAGGATGTTGAAGAGCATGATAGAGAAATTTAATCACCATGACTGGGGTCACCGTGACTATCAGGAGAAATAGGGACACTGAGGGTACTGTGAAGATCTCCGAGGCAAGTGAGGAGCCTGGGATTGGAAACCAGAGGAAGGAGAACGCTTGCACTGTAGCGACAGAACACTTAGTGAGACTTTCTCCTGCAGTTATGTTGAAAGCGAAACTTGTAAGTGGTGAATTTTGTTATATATAGTTAAGGTGATTTCAAAGCAAAGTCCTAGACGTGACACCGTTTTTGGTGCATACAGCAAAATGCAAAATGTCAGAAAGAGAGAATGTAGCAGAAATATTATTAAATAAAAAAGGATCAGGACTTGATGATTCTGAAAATCTTCATCTACCCCAGGTGGTTAAAAAATATTAATCCTAGGAAGTGGCTTCTGAATGTTGTCAGGAAATCCTGCTCTAGAGAAAGATACCCAGGAAGTAACTCTGCAACCTCTTGTTAAAACTTCAAAGAGATCAAAAGGTCACTGGTTTTCAGTCACACCAAAGACCATTTTAAGAGACAAAGGGTGTCTCAGATCCTCTCTTCCCAGATGGCGCTACTGGTAAAGAACCCACCTGCCAATGCAGGAGATGCAAGAGACGTGGGTTCGATCCCTGGGTCGGGAAGATCCCCTGGAGCAGGTAATGGCAACCCATTCCAGTATTCTTGCCTGGAGAATTCCATGGACACAGGAGCCTGACAGGCTACAGTCCACAGGGCCACAAAGAGTTGAATATGACACCGAAATCAGATTGATTATATTCTTTGCAGCCAAAGATGGAGAAGCTCTATACAGTCAACAAAAACAAGACTGGGAGCTGACTGTGGCTCAGATCATGAACTCCTTATTGCCAAATTCAGACTTAAATTGAAGAAAGTAGGGAAAACCACTAGACCATTCAGGTATGACCTAAATCAAATCCCTTATGATTATACAGTGGAAGTGAGAAATAGATTTAAGGGCCTAGATCTGATAGATAGAGTGCCTGATGAACTATGGACGGAGGTTCGTGACATTGTACAGGAGACAGGGATCAAGACCATCCCCATGGAAAAGAAATGCAAAAAAGCAAAATGGCTGTCTGGGGAGGCCTTATAAATAGCTGTGAAAAGAAGAGAAGTGAAAAGCAAAGGAGAAAAGGAAAGATATAAACATCTGAACGCAGAGTTCCAAAGAATAGCAAGAAGAGATAAGAAAGCCTTCCTCAGCAATCAATGCAAAGAAATACAGGAAAACATCAGAATGGGAAAGACTAGAGATCTCATCAAGAAAATTAGAGATACCAAGAGAACATTTCATGCAAAGATGGGCTCAATAAAGGACAGAAATGGTATGGACCTAACAGAAGCAGAAGATATTAAGAAGAGGTGGCAAGAATACAGAGAAAAACTGTACAAAAAGAGATCTTCATGACCCAGATAATCACGATGGTGTGATCACTCACCTAGAGCCAGACATCCTGGAATGTGAAGTCAAGTGGGCCTTAGAAAGCATCGCTATGAACAAACCTAGTGGAGGTGATGGAATTCCAGTTGAGCTATTTCAAATCCTAAAAGATGATGCTGTGAAAGTGCTGCACTCAATATGCCAGCACATTTGGAAAACTCAGCAGTGGCCACAGGACTGGAAAAGGTCAGTTTTCATTCCAATCCCAAAGAAAGGCAATGCCAAAGAATGCTCAAACTACCACACAATTGTACTCATCTCACATGCTAGTAAAGTAATGCTCAAAATTCTCCAAGCCAGGCTTCAGCAATACGTGAATCATGAACTTCCAGATGTTCAAGCTGGTTTTCGAAAAGGCAGAGGAACCAGAGACCGAATTGCCAACATCCGCTGGATCATCGAAAAAGCAAGAGAGTTCCAGAAAAACATCTATTTCTGCTTTACTGACTATGCCAAAGCCTTTGACTGTGTGGATCACAATAAACTGTGGAACATTCTGAAAGAGATGGGCATACCAGACCACCTGACCTGCCTTTTGAGAAACTTATATGCAGGTCAGGAAGCAACAGTTTGAACTGGACATGGAACAACAGACTGGTTCCAAATAGGAAAAGGAGTACGTCAAGGCTGTATATTGTCACCATGCTTATTTAACTTATATGGAGAGTAACTTATATGGAGAGTACATCATAAGAAACGCTGGACTGGAAGAAGCACAAGCTGGACTCAAGATTGCCGGGAGAAATATCAATAACCTCAGATATGCAGATGACACCACCCTTATGGCAGAAAGTGAAGAGGAACTAAAAAGCCTCTTGATGAAAGTGAAACTGGAGAGTGAAAAAGTGGGCTTAAAGCTCAACATTCAGAAAACGAAGATCATGGCATCTGGTCCCATCACTTCATGGAAAATAGATGGGAAAACAGTGGAAACGGTGTCAGACTTTATTTTTTTGAGCTCCAAAATCACTGCAGATGGTGACTGCAGCCATGAAATTAAAAGACGCTTACTCCTTGGAAGAAAAGTTATGACCAACCTAGATAGCATATTGAAAAGCAGAGACATTACTTTACCAACAAAGGTCCGTCTAGTCAAGGCTATGGTTTTTCCAATGGTCATGTATGGATGTGAGAGTTGGACTGTGAAGAAAGCTGAGCACCAAAGAATTGATGCTTTTGAACTGTGGTG
>NW_011494522.1:482555-484182 GCF_000754665.1 Bison bison bison
AAAGTCCCTTGGACTGCAAGGATATCCAACCAGTCCATTCTGAAGGAGATCAGCCCTGGGATTTCTTTGGAAGGAATGATGCTAAAGCTGAAACTCCAGTACTTTGGCCACCTCATGTGAAGAGTTGACTCATTGGAAAAGACTCTGATGCTGGGAGGGATTGGGGGCAGGAGGAGAAGGGGACGACAGAGGATGAGATGGCTGGATGGCATCACTGACTCGATGGACGTGAGTCTGAGTGAACTCCGGGAGTTGGTGATGGACAGGGATGCCTGGCGTGCTGCGATTCATGGGGTCGCAAAGAGTCGGACACGACTGAGCGACTGAACTGAACTGAACTGAACTGAAGCAGCTTAGCATGCACACAGATCCTCTCACTCGAACAGCCTCTAAGAAGTTCAAAGGTACTGTTCCTCAGCATTAGGCTCTCAGCAGTAGCCACAGGTAGAGACTGAGTTATTCTGAAACAGTCTATGCATTGTGTGGTTTCTGTCTCAAAGAGTGCACTCCACACCAACTTGGAATGAGAAGGACAAGGAGATAAAAAACAAAAGGACGCTGTCGGATCCTCTAAATTTTACTGGCAAGACGTAGACTGATGAATCTGCTCATCCTCATCCATGAACACACGCTCCCTTCCAGGAAGAAGAGAGGATGACTTCGAGGGCTGAACCAAGACCCCAGGGGGTTCCGCCAAGAACCATGAAAGACTATTTTCAAGCCAAAGAACCTAATCAAGGAAACTCCCAACATTCACCTAGCTGTATTTCAAAATTCCAATGGACCAGGGACTCTTTTTAGCCTTTCATTTTTTCCCCTTTATAAACTAGAATGCCTGTCAGTAATATTATTAATACATCTGTCCCAGCATTGAATGTTGGGCTTGTTGGAAGCAGATAACTGATTTCTTTAGTTTCATTCTAAAGTGCACAGAAGAAGAGGAATTGTACTCAGGAACTATCACTTTTTCTGAGTCTACTCAAAACTGGCAGCCTTCCAAGCCACCCCAAGTATCACATATGATGGCTCATGGCACCTTTTTCTTAGTGATAAAATGCTTTTCTTCTCCTTCTCCCCTCCAGTGTTCCATTGGCTGAACCTAATCAGAAACCAATTGCTAAAGGAATTCTGGGAAATACCATTTAACCTGGCTGTGTCCTGTGATTCAGAGTAGAGCTGGGGAAGGGCTGGGAGTGATGGATCTGAGAGCAAATAGGCTAATGACCATTAAAGAATCTAAACACCTAGAAATTTGCTACAATTCAGCCCTAATTTGGTTTCTCATGAAAGGTTCAGTTCAATTCAGTTTAGTTGCTCAGTCATGTCTGACTCTTTGTGACCCCATGAATTGCAGCACGCCAGGCCTCCCTGTCACCAACTCCCGGAGTTCACATTCACTCAGACTCATGTCCATTGAGTCAGTGATGCCACGCAGCCATCTCATCCTCTGTCGTCCCCTTCTCCTCCTGCCCTCAATCCGTCCCAGCATCAGAGTCTTTTCCAATGAGTCAACTCTTCCCATGAGGTGGCCAAAGTACTGGAGTTTCAGCTTCAGCATCCTTCCTTCCAAAGAAATCCCAGGGCTGATCTCTTCAGAATGGACTGGTTGGATCTCCTTGCAGTCCAA
>NW_011494522.1:484282-493172 GCF_000754665.1 Bison bison bison
GCTCAGCTTTCTTCACAGTCCAACTCTCACATCCATACATGACCACTGGAAAAACCATAGCCTTGACTAGACGGACCTTTGTTAGCAAATTAATGTCTCTGCTCTCTCCTTTTCATTTCTATCCTGTTTTGTCAGTATCTTTTTACCTCTTACGTCATTTGCTTTTCCTTTGTTAACTTGTCTGATTGAGAGGACCATTGTCTACCCTCAAGACAAATAATTAGACCATTTTTCTTTTTCATTACAGAATTTACCTATAACAGTAATATAGCCCTCTACTTTTTAATGTCAAACCGTCTCTTCCATTTATGTTTTCCATTTTCCTTGTCCTTCAACTCTCTCACTATACTTTAGTCATGCACAACTCGTTTAGGGAACTAAAAACCATTGAATCAATGCACAGATTTTCATTCATCAAGTTGAAGCAGTC
Organism: Bison bison bison; assembly: GCF_000754665.1. NCBI lineage: Eukaryota > Metazoa > Chordata > Mammalia > Artiodactyla > Bovidae > Bison > Bison bison. The sequence goes on from NW_011494522.1 coordinate 484,713, forward strand.
CCTAAAATCTAATCCAGCTTATGTCAGGGAAACTCTTACAGTCAGGAGACTAAATTTGGGGCTATTTATGAGCTCTCATTTCTAAAATCTTCTAAACATTATTTGATCTCTTCCTGGGCACCTTCCCTACCACCAAGATCTTAAAACTACAGTTCCTCTCCATTTTCTATATCTATCCCATATTTTACCAGTTTCTGCTCTTCTAAATCAAAATAAGCACACCAGTTCCTTGCATCCTACACTCCCCAGTCCTAATCTAGTGAATGATATAGATTATGAGTTTAGATCACCTGATCACCTAACTATAGTGAACATAGTCATGGTTATGACTATGGTCATGACTATACTCATGGTTTTGTTAACTGGAAAGGATATTGTTAAGAAAAACAAACATATGACCTCAGCACTCAAATCCACACACCGCAACTAGACTGAGGATTCTAGTGCCGTTAAGCCCGTGCTCTAGTCTGTCTTCTAGAGGTTATCTTGGGATGGGGGCATCAGAATTCTAACCACATAAAGCTAAAGTTTAGATCAGACATCAATAAACCAGAGGATGCAATTAATTAATCCTAACTTTGACTCTCAAATTTTCTGCTACTTCAACTCAAGATAGATTTGAACAATTTCTGGATCGAGGAAATATAGCCACTTTCGTAGAGGAGAAACTTTCATTCTGCTTCCCAGTAGACCGAAGAAGGTTGGCCTGCGTGGGGCTGTTGAGGACTGCAGTTCTTACGTGTTTAGTCTCAAAGCCCATTTACGCTTTTAAAAAGTATGGAGAATTCCAAAGAACTTTTGTTTATATGGATGATGTCTGTGGATATTTGCCATATTAAAAATTAAAACTAGTGATTTTTAAAAGGTTATTGATTCCTTTAAAAATTAACAATAAGCCCATTATGTTTTAAGATAAATAACATATATTTCATGAAAATTAACTGTATTTTCCAAAATAATTTAGTGAGAAAAGAAGTACAAGTTTTACATACTTGTAAATCTCTTTAATGTCTGGCTTAGTAGAAGACAGTTCAATTCTTATATATCCACTTCTGTATTCTGTATGTTCTGATAATGGTGTTTTGGTTGCAATAAATGAGCCTCGCACACATATGTAATCAAAAAAGGAAGAGGCATTTGAATAGCTTTTTAAAAAGCTAATTGTGAATATAATTCTTTGCTTTCACACCACCAAAACCTTAACAGTGATAGTTTCCTAGGTTATCAGCAATGTAGAATCTGAAATTGTATGAATGAATGTTTGTATATTGTAACATTAATATATATTTGTGTATTATGGTGTGTCTTGAACTTTGAATGGATCTTTTAGTCCTACATTATTTTGTAATGTCATGCATTGGTCGTTTGGAAAATAGTTGTTCATTGAGTTATGCATATCTTCCAAATGTTGACACATTTCATTTTGAAATATCGAAAACTCACATTCATTAATCATATAACCACTCATCAGGACAATGAGACTCACAGGGATGGATATAAGTTTTCCAAAACTCTGAATTTTTCTTGAAAGCTCAAATTTTATTCATAACAAAAAATGCTGAAAGTTGTTTTCATTGAAGTTATAGACTTACTTTGTTAAATTTTGAGACAATGTCTGCCAAATACCCAAGTCTGAATACTATAGTTTGTCTGTCTCATTCTTTCAAGTAAAAATGATGTTCCATATTAAAAGTGGCTTGTTCAGCTCACAACTTGATTACATAAATCCTTTTCCTTGAGACAACCATTGTTCTTTGGTATGGAGCAGGAATGCTTTATGCATTCTGCCTCACATAACTTTTGAAAGACATGCAATCAAGGATTCAGATTTAACAAAGTTAATAATTTTTACTATTTTATCAAGCATATTCTTAAATTATTTTTTTCTCCTGTGAGTACAGTCATTCCTTGGTATCTGTGGGGGTGGTTCCAGGACGCCCTGCAGCTGCTAAAATTTGAGGGTGCTCGAGTCTCTTATATTAAATGGCATAGTATTTGCATATAACCGATGGAATATCTTCCTGTATATTTTAAATCATCTCTGGATTACTTATAACATCTAACACAGTGTAAATACTATGTAAATGGTTGTTGGAGCAGCAAATTCAAGCTTTGCTTTTTGGAACTTTTCAAAAGAAAAACCTTTAAAAATTTCAGTCCATGGTTGATTGAATCTGTGGGAATACAGAGCGGCTGATGACTGTATACGGCAGTGAATAACACAGTGACTACTAACAGCTTGGTATCGCTGCTTTGATTTCTTTAAGGCACTAAGCCTTTTAGCCAGCACTGCCTTTGTAACATGGTACAAATATCAACATAGTAAGGGGGGCAAATAACATCTTAGTACTATTGTGAAAATAGTTTTGACGTTGCATAGTCTCCTAGGGACTCCATAGGGTCTGCAGGTCATGTTTTGAGAGCCACCAGTCAAAAACAAATCTAAATTCTAAGTGGTAGCAATTCATTTTTTTGCAAATTTTGCCCCTCTGAGTCAAGTCTGTGCTGTTATAAACAATCCTGGCCTAACTGTTCTCTCATTGATCTTTTCTGCTTGCTAATAAGCATGACCCATCATATTCTGTTCTTGGTTCCAACTCAGTTCCCCATTTCTAACCCTCCATTCTTCTTGCCAAAGTAAAGATTTCTTGCCTCCGTTTTTATCTACCTAATCAAATCCCACACTAATATTCTAATGATTTCCATTTCAATTATTTTGATCTTGTTCCAGTAATCAACCTAGCCCTTCAGGGTAGAATTTTATTCATTCATTTATTTCACTTATACATTTATTGATTAATTTATTTAATCAATGAATCAAGTAAGTTCATTCACTTTAAAATGAATTTTCTGCAAACCTACTATTTCATTTGTTAGAGAGATGGTGTTTGGTTTTGTCTTTAAAGGGAGAGATGATTTGAAGAAATGAAAGTTTAGGTTTCTCAAAGTATGTATAAGAAATAATAATAGATTTATGGAGGTAAAAAAAAAAAAACCCTCCTCCTTGTTTGGGGAAAGGCAAGGAGGAGGATGCAGAAAGTAGAGTTATTAAGACAAGGCCAGAAAGTTAGTATATGGCCATCTTGTGAAGGTATTGGATGCCTGGAGTTCATCTGGTAAGCAATGGCGAGCTACCAGGGGTGTTTCAATAGAGGCAGAGGTAATGGGTGAAACAGGATCAGTCATTATTTGCCTAAGATTGTTTGGCAGCTATAGATGAATTTAGTGGAGAAAAGAGACTTGAGACAAGAAAAACAGGTTGGAGGCCTGAGCTAGGGTGGTGGCCCTAGAAATGGAGATGAGTGGAGATGGATTTTGAGAAGAATGAGGAAGTAAGTTCAGTAGGTGGTGGGGAGGGAGAAATGGTTTTCAAAAATGACTCGCATTTCAAGCATGGGAGAAGGTGATGCTCTTCAAAGAAATCAGGAAGTCAAAAAAAGAAAGGGTTTGTGTCAGGCAAGATGATAAATTCAGTTCTTTACCTGTGAGGAACTTAATTTTATAGCACTTACAAGAACTGGAACCTGACAAATATTAGAAGATTATGGTTATGCTAGACCGGCTTTATAATCGTCTGTTTGCAATATAAATGTAAAGGGGAAAATGAAAAATGCAGTCAGTACTTTAGTTATCTGTAGTTTCTCATTAGACAAATATAGCAGGAATCTATAGCTTTTCTGTGGTCCATATATCACAAAGATATCGCTCATAAAATTATATATATTTATTAAGTGATTTGCAAATGTTATTTATTATGCTAAATTGAATGTCAATTAATCCTTGCAACAGCTCTTAGACATTACTATCTGGATTTTCATAAGAAAAGGTACAAAGAGATTAAACAACTTCTCCAAGTTCAAACAGGAAGTGATGGAATGAACCTGAAACCAGGTTCTGTACAGTTTTCAAGTCCTTGTTTCTTCTCCTCTGTATAGCTAAAGTATTTATGTGCCTTTCCTCCATTTTCCTTTTCACAGAATAAAAAGGGAATTGTGCCTTTTAACATGGGCCATTGGTTGCTATGATATGATTGTATCCAGAGATTCCTTAACGCCACCTTAGGAGATCTGTGGTAAAGAATCCGCCTGCCAATACAGGAGACACAAGAGACATGGGTTGAATCCTTGGGTCAGGAAGATCCTCTGGAGGAGGGCAAAGCAACCCACTCCAGTAACCTTGCCTGGAGAATCCCATGGACAGAGGAGTCTGGCAGGCTACAGTCCATAGGATCGCAGAGTCAGACACGACTGAGTGTGCGCGTGCAAACACACATGCACACTCACAAGACCTGTCTTAGGAAAATATCCTGCTCAGGGGGCTCTCCCTTTTTATTTTATTTCCAGCTTTATTGAGATATGATTGACATACATCACTGAATAAGTTTAAGGTATACAGCAAATGGTACATATATTGTGGTACAATATATTATACATATTATGGTAATGTTTAGCTAGAATCCATTATCTCATACAGATAAAAGAAAAAAAAAACAAAAAATATTTTTCCTTGTAATAACGTTTAAAATTTACTCTCAACAACTTTCCTATACGTCACACAGCAGTGTTAACTATAGCTATCATGCTGTACTTTACATCCCTAGTACTTATTTATCTTGTAAATGGAAGACACCACCCTTATGGCAGAAAGTGAAGAAGAACTGAAGAGCCTCTTGATGAAAGTGAAAGGGGAGAGTGAAAAAAATTGGCTTAAAACTCAACATTAAAAAAACTAAGATCATGGCATCTGGTCCCATCACTTCATGGCAAATAGATGGGGAAACAATGGAAACAGTGACAGACTTTATTTTTTGGGGGGCTTCAAAATCACTGCAGATGGTGACTGCACCCATGAAATTAAGACGCTTGCTCCTTGGAAGGAAAGTTATGACCAACCTAGACAGCATATTAAAAAGCAGAGACATTACTTTGCAAACAAAGGACCATCTAGTCAAAGCTATGGTTTTTCCAGTAGTTGTGTACCGATGTGAGAACTGGACTACAAAGAAAGCTGAGTGCAGAAGAATTGATGCTTTTGAACTGTGGTGTTGGAGAAGACTCTTGAGAGTCCCTTGGACTGCAAGGAGATCCAACCAATCAATCCTAAAGGAAATCAGTCCTGAATATTCATTGGAAGGACTGATGCTGAAGCTGAAATTCCATTACTTTGGCCACCTGATGTGAAGAACTGACTCATTGGAAAAGACCCTGATGCTGGGAAGGATTGAAGGCAGGAGGAGAAGTGGATGACAGAGGATAAGATGGTTGGATGGTGTCACTGACTCGATGGACATGAGTTTGAGCAAACTTAGGGAGCTGGTGATGGAGAGGGAAGCCTGGCATGCTACAGTCCATGGGGTCACAAAGAATTGGACTCGACTGAGTGACTGAACTGAATTGAACTGATATGTTACTTCTATATTCCTAATTTATCCTTCCCTTCCATCTTTCCCCTTTGGTTACCATAAGTTCCTTTCCTATGTCTCTGAGTCTCTGTTTTATAAATGAGGTTAATTTGTCACCAGTTTTTTTTTAGATTCCACATATAAGTAATATCATATGGTATCTGTATTTGCCTGACTTACTTCACTTACGACAATCCCTAGGTCCATCCATGTTGCTGCACATGGCATCATTTCATTCTTTTAGTGGCTGAAAAGTATTCCACTGTATACATATACACCATCTCTTCTTTATCCATTCATCAGTATATGGACATTTAGGTTGTAGAAATTTGTATCTTTTGACCATCTTCCTCCAATTCTGCCTTCCCTGACACCCTCCCACTTCTGATAACCACAAATCTGATCTCTTTTTCTTCGAGTTTAGTGTTTTGCTTTTCAAGATTCTGCATTTGAGTGAGATCGTATAGTATTTGTCTCTCTCTGCCTGAGTTATTTCACTTAGAATAATGCCCTCAAGGTGGATCCATGTTGTTATAGATGGCAGGCTTCCTTCATTTTTATGGCTGAATGATATTCTATTCTATGTATATACTGAATTTCTTTATCCATGCATTTGTGGACAGACATTTAGGTTTTTCCCATGTCTTGGCTATTATAAATAATGCTGCTATGAACATGGGGATGCAGATACTCTCTTCAAGTTAGTATTTTTGCTTCCTTTGGATATATTCCTGAAGTGGATTGGCTGGATCATATAGTAGTTCTATTTTTAAGTTTTGAGGATCCTCTATATTGTCTTCCCTGTGGCTGTACGGTTTACATTCTCACCAATAGTACCCAAGGGCTCCCCTTTCTCCACATCCTCACCAGAATTTTTCCTCTTATCCTTTGGATGAGGCTACTTTAACAGGCATAGGTGATATCACACTGTAGCTTTAATTTGCATTTCCCTAATGATGGGATGTTGAGCCTCTTTTCATGCACCTGTTGGCCTTTCATACATCTTTTCTTGAAAAATGTCTATTCAAGTCTTTTGCCCATCTTGTAACTGGATTACTTGGGTCTTTTCATTTAGGTTTTTTTGTTTTGGGGGAATTTTTTGGCTATTGAGTTGTGTGAGTTCTTCATATATTTTGGGTAATAACCCCTTATCAGATATCTGTTCACAAATATTTTTTTTCCCATTCCATGGTTGTCTTTTTACTTTGCTGATTATTTCTTTTGCTCTGAATAAGTTTTTTAGTTTTATGTAGCCCAACTTGTTTATTTTTGCTTAGGTGACATATCAAAAAATCATTGCCAAAACCCATGTCAAGGAATTTTTTTCCTCTGTTTTCTTCTAGGAGTTCTATGGTTCAGGTCTTACATTTAAGTCATTAATTCATTTTGAGTTAATTTTTGTGAGTGGTGTAAGATAGGAGCCTATTTTCACTATTTTATATGTGAATATCCAACTTTCCCAGCACTATTTATCAAAGAGACTGCTTTTTCTCCATTGAGTGGCTCTCTTTCAATGGCAACTAATTTCCCCTCCAACTACTTTTGACTACTTTAATGGGCAACTACTTTCCCCATTGCAATGATAATTCCTGTCCTTACTTAAGACTGAGACAGCTATTAAGTAACAAAATTAATTTAATTAAAAAAACCACAATATAAGAACAGATATAACAATTTAAAATGTAGCTATGGTAAATACTGTCATTAAAAAATGATAAAGAGCTAGGTAAGTTCCTCTGAAACCACTATTATTTAAAAAAAATTTTATTGGGATATAGTTGATTTATAATGTGTTGGTTTCAAGTGTGCAGCAAAGTAAATCAGTTACATATACATATATATATATATCTCCACTTGCTTTAAGATTCTTTTCCCATATGGGTCATTTCAGAGTATTGACTAGAGTTCCCTGTGCCATACAGTAGGTCCCTATTAATTATTTTATATATGCATGTGTGCTAAGTCTCTTCAGTCGTGTCTGACTCTTTGCGACCCTATGGACTGTAGTCCACCAGGCTCCTCTGTCCATGGGATTCTCCAGGCAAGAATACTGGAGTGGGTTGCCATGCCCCCCTCCAGGGGATCTTTCCAACTCAGGGACCAAACTTGTATCTTTTAAGTCTCCTGCATTGGCCTGTGAGTTCTTCACGACTAGAGCCACTGGGGAAGCCCATTTATACATAGTAGTGTGTGTATGCCGGGCTTCCCCAGTGGCTCTAGTGGTAAAGAACCTGCCAGCCAGTGCAGGAGACTCAAGAGAACATGGGTTTGATCCCTGGGTTGGGAAGGTCCCCTGGAGGACGGCATGGCAACCCACTTCAGTATTCTTGTCTGGAGAATCCCATGGACAGAGTAACGTGGCAGGCTACAGTCCATAGAGTCACAATGAGTTGGACACAGCTGAAGCAATATAGCACAGATGCATATTCAGTATTGATATCCCAACTTTTCCATTCCCCCACTTTCCCCCCAGTTGCTATAAGTTTGTTTTTTACATCTGTGACTCTATTTCTGTTCTGTAAATAAGTTCAATTGTACCATTTTTTAAGATTCCACATATAAGCATATATATATATATATATGGACTGGAAAAGGTCAGTTTTCATTCCAATCCCAAAGAAAGGCAATGCCAAAGAATGCTCAAACTACCACACAATTGCACTCATCTCACACGCTAGTAAAGTAATGCTTAAAATTCTCCAAGCCAGGCTTCAGCAATACGTGAACTGTGAACTTCCAGATATTCAAGATGGTTTTAGAAAAGGCAGAGGAACCAGAGATCAAATGACCAACATCTGCTGGATCATCGAAAAAGCAAGAGAGTTCCAGAAAAACATCTATTTCTGCCTTATTGACTATGCCAAAGCCTTTGACTGTGTGGATCACAATAAACTGTGGAACATTCTGAAAGAGATGGGAATACCAGACCACCTGACCTGCCTCTTGAGAAACCTGTATGCCTGTCAGGAAGCAACAATTAGAACTGAACATGGAACAACAGACTGGTTCCAAATAGGAAAAGGAGTACGTCAAGGCTGTATATTGTCACCCTGCTTCTT
>NW_011494522.1:493272-511455 GCF_000754665.1 Bison bison bison
ATTGCAGCCATGAAATTAAAAGACACTTACTCTTTGGAAGGAAAGTTATGACCAACCTAGACAGCATATTAAAAAGCAGAGACATTACTTTGTCAACAAAGGTCCGTCTAGTCAAGGCTATGGTTTTTCCAGTGGTCATGTATGGATGTGAAAGTTGGACTATAAAGAAAGCTGAGCACTGAAGAATTGATGCTTTTGAACTGTGATGTTGGAGAAGACTCTTAAGAGTCCCTTGGACTGCAAGGAGATCAAACCAGTTCATCCTAAAGGAGATCAGTCCTGGGTGTTCATTGGAAGGACTGATGCTAAAGCTGAAACTCCAATATTTTGGCTACCTGATGCGCAGAGTTGACTCATTGGAAAGGACCCTGATGCTGGGAAAGATTGAGGGCAGGAGGAGAAGGGGACGACAGGGGATGAGATGGTTGGATGGCATCACTGACTCTATGGAAGTGGGTTTGGGTGAACTCCAGGAGTTGATGATGGACCGGGAGGCCTGGAGTGCTGCGATTCATGGGTCACAAAGAGTCAGACATGACCGAGCAACTGAACTGAACTGAACATATAAACAACTTCATATGATATTTGTCTGTCTGACTTACTTCAATCATTATGACAATCCATAGGTCCATCCATGTAGCTGCAAATCGTATTATTTCATTTTTTATGACCGAGTAATATTCCATTTTCTATATATGCCACATCTTTTTATCTGTTCCTCTGTCAGTGGACATTTAGGTTGCTTCCATGTATTGGCTATTGTAAATAGTGATGCAATGAACACTGGGGTGCATGTATCTTTTTGAATTATGTGAAACCACTTTAAATTTAGACAAATAACAGAGAATGACCTTAATAGCAAATCAGAGCATTCATGTATGCAGGTCTTCCTCTACATAGGAAAAATAGAGGATGATGAGTCTTGGAAATTAACGTTATGGTTGGATGTTCTCCCAGAGTGTGATGAGCAGAGAACCAAGAAAGGCACACCTATGCTACATCTGTTACACTGAAAAGTGTGGCACTTGGTCAGTACTCAATGAAGGTAGGTCCCTTTCTGCAAAGTATTTCCACGTCTCATTTTTTCACCCTATATATTGAAAAGAAAATCCCAAGGAATAAACTGTTATTGTACTGCTACATAAGAATCTTTACTCACTGAACCTGACTAGATGATTCTGTAGCTTGGTCTCTGCATCCTGAATATTCTGAGTTTGCACTCTCTCTGTGGAAATTGATCACGTATTCCTCTGGCCATTGAGCTGTGATAGGAAAGATTTTCCTGCCTGGAGTCCAAACTGAGCATGCGTCTGGCATAAACAAAGACCCATGACACTTTTTGTTTGTTGGTTGGTTTTGGCCATGCCAAATAGCTTATGGGATCTTAGTTCCCTGATCAGGGATTGAACCCATGCCCCTGTATGGAAGTGCCGAGTCCTAACCACAGGACTGCCAGGGAAGTGCGCCATCACACTGTCTGTGTAATGTCATTGGACTGACACTACTGACTGTTGATCCCTGTGTCCCCAGGGCTCAGTGGTGACATTTTGTACTACAAAGACACATGTGTGTGTGCATGCTAAGTTGCTTCAGTTGTGTCCAGATCTTTGTGACCCCAAGGACTTTGCTTGCCAGGCTCCCCTGTCTGTGGGATTCTCCAGGTAAAAGTACTGAAGTGGGTTGCCTTGCCCTCCTCCAGGGGATCTTCGTAACTCAGGGATCAAACCCAGGTCTCCGACATTGCAGGCAGATTCTTTACCAGCTGAGCCACAGGAAGCCCCAAAATATCTATTCCAGTGCTGAATTTGAGAGAATTTCAAAGAAAGTCTCATAGAAAGTCTCAGCTATGAGGTGTGGTTTCTAGAACCGACCTCTTTGTGTAAGCGAAAAGTGGTTAGAAGGGACATGAAGAAAGCAAAAGCATGACGTAACCATGTCACACAAAGGAGATAGGTCTCCAACAAACAGCATGTTGAGAAAGTGAAAGGAAATAGTGTTAATTAGATCTTCAAAGTTCAGATGACAGAGGATGCTGACCAGAAAGATTATAAATTTTAACTACAAACTATTCAAGAAACATTTGTTTCTTAAGAAGGAAAGAAACTATTGACAAGTAAAACTAATATAACTTTGCCTAAGACATGTTTTTGTGCCTTTACTTCAGGTTCCTTCGTTTTGTGAAAAGGGGAGGAAAGCAAAAACAAATATTTTTAAAGAACAAAACAAACGAACCCAAAATAGAATGGCATTCTGGGTAAGCCAGAATACCTGCAACACAAATTTAAATAGATCCAGTATTTAATATCATTCCTAATATCTATATTAGAAATGTTCATTCAATAAACATTTATGAATTCCCTACCATATGCCAGACACTGAGGATACAGTATTTACAAGACAGATATGACCTCTAACCTCATGGAACTTGCAGGCATTAAAAACATGATTGCATTTATTTTTACCTTTATAACTTTGTAAAAACTAAACAGATAACTCTTGAGATTTTTTTGCTGGGTGTTGGAGATACAAAGATTGACATCCACAAGGAAGTGAAAGGTAAATCTACCTGGCTGTGACCATATTACATTAGTAAAACTTTCCCAGTTGTCACCCTTAATATCCAATACTGCTGTCTCCTTTGCCCTTTGAGTTGGAGATCAAATCATCGTCTCAGCCCACCTGCACCAATTACAAAGTACAGACACTTACCATTGAACACTAACGGAGGACCCTGTGACTTCTCCCACTGAGCGAAATTTCTCTGCCTTATCGAACCTCCGCTGACATGAAACAGGCCTCATCATTTCTGTTTCAGAAAGCAGAGAGCTGCCTTCTCTTTTATCTGCGAGTTTATAGAACCCATAAGATCTGAAAATCCTATTTTAGAATATGGCATGGTGAAGAACTGAACATAAAGTACCTGATCCAATAGCTCTCTGTCTAGGACTTGTCTTTATGTGTTAAGAAGAGATTTATTTTTAAAAATGAGCCCCCTTATGGTTTAAGCTTCTTTAAGGCAATGTAGAGACAAAGGTAAGCTGATCACCCTGCCCTCAGGAAACATCAGAGGGACTGCTGCTTAGTAATTAGACAAACACAAAAGACATTCAGGAAACTAAGATCATAGCATCTGGTCCCATCACTTCGTGGCAAATAAATGGGGAAACAGTGGAAACAGTGACAGACTATTTTTTGGGGCTCCAAAATCACTGCAGATGGTGACTGCAGCCATGCAATTAAAAAATGCTTGTTCCTTGGAAGAAAAGTTACGACCAACCTTGACAGCATATTAAAAAGCAGAGACATTACTTAGCCAACAAAGGTCCGTCTAATCAAAGCTATGGTTTTTCCAGTAGTCATGTGAGAGTTGGACTATAAAGAAAGCTGAGTGCCAAAGAACTGATGCTTTTGAACTGTGGTGTTGGAGAAGACTCTTGAGAGTCCCTTGGACTGCAAGGAGATCTAACCAGTCTATCCTAAAGGAAATCAGCCTTGAATATTCATCGAAAGGACTGATGCTGAAGCTGAAACTCCATTATTTTGGTCACTTGATGGAAAGAGCTGACTCACTGGAAAAGACCCTGATGCTGGGAAAGATTGAAGGCAGGAGAAGAAGGGGATGACAGAGGATGAGATGGTTGGATGGCCTCACTGACTCAATGGACATGGGTTTGAGTAAGCTCTGGGAGTTGGTGATGGACAGCGAGGCCTGGAGTGCTGCAGTCCATGCGGTTGCAAAGAGTCAGACACGACTGAGCGACTGAACTGAACTATCCCTCTCAAGTCCACCCCTCTAGAAATAGATCAGGACATTCTCAAAGCACATGTTCCTCCACTGATGTGTACTAAGAACTTTTCGATTTCTGCTCCCAATTTTGGAGCTATATAATGATTAATTGTACCGATTAGCTGACAATCATCACATCAGGAAATCCAACTGCCAGTATTGGTAATGAGACAGCAAAAATTTGAGATACATTGTTTTTATGTCATTTTGGTCATAAATAACCTAAAAAATTCACTCCGGTCTCCTCCAATTAAAAGTATAAAATTCAAATATTATTTCCTAAAAGATTCCATGGACACTCAAATTTAGAAATGTGTGTTTAAATAAAATAAAATTTTTTAAAACAAATGTTCCATGGATTGCTTTTGTTAAAAATTGGTGGAATCAAGAGAGAAAAGTGATCTATGCATGATGTGCCTATAAACTGGCTTTCTGAAAGCAAAAACAAAGAGGAAATTCTGATTTGAAGTCTTTGTTGACTTCTTTAGTATAAACACTCCCACCACGGCCAATTTTAAGCTACCAGTCTGAAATCACAGAACATACAGTTGGGGAGAGATGTGCCCAGTCAGCGTGCCCAGTCAGCTCTCAAGAGCCTGGATAAGCCAGCTCCAGAAATCAACGGCTGTCACCTGAGGGAAAAAATAAATATTCATGTCTGACTCTTTGCGACCCCATGGACTGGAGCCCACCAGGATCCTCTGTCCATGGGAATCCCAGACAAGAATACTGGAGTGGGTTGCCGTTCCCTCCACCAGGGGATCTTCATGCCCCAGGGATCAAACCCAGGTCTCTTGCATTGCAGGCAGATTCTTTACCATTTGAGCAATCAGGAAAGTCCCAAATATTAATTTACTTTCTGTCAAAGAGCCCAAAGACTACATCGTTTCTGGTATAGTTCCTAGAATATCCAATTTGGAGAATTATTCTTAATGTTGGTTTTAATACTTTATGAAACTAAACATTCCTTTTATAAATCTTTTCAGTGCTTCACACTTTGATGTGATTTAGGTTTAAATATGGCAACCAATTTTCCATAATGAGAAATATAAAGATGTGAATGTTTATTAGTAAGACAATGACATTAAAAAGATTTGTGCTACTTGTCAGTAAAAACGTTTATTCCTTCGGTTGAAGTAAATTTATAGCCCTCTCCGTGACTGTCCACCAGATGGCAGACATTTTGCAGCCACTTTGCAAAAAAGGCATATTTGCATTTCTGCAAGGCCAAAGAATACTTTTTGAAGATGTTAAAGGAAATAACGAGCACATTTGATTAAGCAACAACACACGCGGGAGCACATTTGCAATTTGGATTGTTCTCTTATTTTTCCCCTTCCAGTCCACACCTCTCTCTGGGGTTCCAGAGGGTATTATCCAACCAATTGTTCCTGACATTTTCATTCATGGAAGTATGTGAATTTGAACATGGCTAAACTGAACTTTTGGGAGACTTCCGATTGGTCCCTGGTGGGCCGCTGGCTAAGACTCCACGCTGCCAATGCAGGGGGTCCGGGTTCCACCCGTGGTCAGGGAACTAGACCCCACATGCCTCAGCTGAGTTCACACGCTGCCAGTAAAGACTGTGCATGCCACAACTGAGACTCAGCACTGCTGATAAATTATTTCATTAACATTAGAAAAACCCTGAACTTTTTGATCTTTTCCTCTCTTCCAATTCTGGTTTTCTTTCAGCCTTTTCTTCCAGCTGCTCATCCCAGAAACCTAGAAATTATCCTTGATAATTTCACTCTTGTTACCTTCCACATCTAAGTGTTAGTTGCTCAGTTGTGTCTGACTCTTTGAGACCCCATGGACTGTAGCCCCACAGGTTCCTCTGGCCATGGGATTCTCCAGGCAAGAATACTGCAGTGAGTTGCCATTCCCTTCTCCAGGGGATCTTCCCAACTCAGGGATCGAACCCAGGTCTCCTGCATTGCAGGCAGATTCTTTACGGTCTGAGCCACCACAGAAGCCTCTGGCATCAAATCCTCTTGATTCTCATCTATCATCTTTCCTGGAGATGACTGCCACAGCCTCCTAATTCATCTTCCTTCTTATATCCTCCACACAACAGAAGCAGCATTGTTTTAAATATGTAAATCTGAGAACTTGTTACCCTCCTTTTTAAATCCTTCAATGGCTTCTGTCAACTTAAAATTTTTTTCTTTCGCTATTGACTTTTTTCCTTTAAAGTGATTTATTTTTTTACTTACTATAGTAAAGTCTCAGAATGGACTAGTAAATGTGAGCAGGTAAAAGTCACAATAATGAATTACAATGTCCCCCTGGATACAGCTACTTGGTTTGGGGCATACTGCAAGTGATCTCCACAGAAAATAAACTGTTGCTTCACTGTCCTTGGACTCACCATCCACATGCCACGCATTACAGGAAAATTATCTGCTTGTCTACCTCAGGAAAATGAAAGGCAGATCTTAAGATCTTAATTTGAAGGACGTAAAATCTCTTGAAAGAAATTGTGATAGGAACTTTGATATGATGGTTAGATCTGAAAACAAGAATATTAAGTGCTTCTGACTAGAAGAGGTTGAGATAGACCTGCTTCAGCCCCGCGGGGAGGGTTCTTCAATGTTTTGGCTATCTGCAGCTGTGTAACACACCGCCTCAACTGCAGTGGCGGTGGAGCAGTGGTCTGTACTTAATTATTATCTCTTACAGTGTTGGGGCTGACGGGACTTCAACCCCCTAGTCTCTCGGGGGGGTTGAAGTCAGACAGCTGTGGCTGGAGTCATTCTGAGGCTTCCTCATCCACGTGTGTGTGGGAGGA
Organism: Bison bison bison; assembly: GCF_000754665.1. Classification (NCBI taxonomy): domain Eukaryota; kingdom Metazoa; phylum Chordata; class Mammalia; order Artiodactyla; family Bovidae; genus Bison; species Bison bison. The sequence goes on from NW_011494522.1 coordinate 499,851, forward strand.
TGTGGGCTGTTGGCGGGGACCTTAGCGGGGCTTTTGCCTGGAACACGTACACATGGCCTCTCTATGTGGCCTGGGCTTCCTCAAAACCACTGATGCGAGAACACAAAAGTCCTGCCACTTTGGCCCAACCGACTTGGACAGCCAAGGCTTCCTAGGTGGTGCTGGTGGTAAAGAACCTGCCTGCCAATGCAGGAGACAGAAGAGACAGGGGTTTGATCCCTGGGTCAGGAAGATCCGTTGGAACGGGGCATGACAACCCACTCCAGGATTCTTGCCTGGAGAATTCCATGGACAGAGGAGCCTGGTGGGCTGTAGTCTATAGGCTGACACAGAGTCAGACACGACTGAAGCGACTTAGTCTGCACACACACGGGGCAGCTATGGAGAGTCATCCTAGCTCCAGAGCTCCCTGGGGCATTGACCAAGACTGTCATTGAGGCTGAATCACAATTTGACTTCTCCTTCATCCACTCCAGCTTTCTTCCTTCCTCTTCTCTTCCCTTCCACGGGTGTTAATACACAGGCACTCCTTAATAAATGTCATGCACATGTCCTCAGTTTGAGTCAGTTCCTGGGGAACCCAGCTTGCAACAACATGGGGCCGTAAACTCAGGAGGGAAGTCTAGCTAGAGAGAGCTAAATGAGCTGTAACCAATGAGCACAGCCAGTGTTGGTGCCAGAACTTTCAACTGGGTGCCTTGTGAGCAGTGTTCTCTTCTGTGTGTGTATATGTGTTTACATGGGGAGGGGTGGAAGAAACGAATTCACTTTGGGGACTTATTTTGAAGTTGCTTATATACAAGTGTACTATGACTTAGATTGTATATTTATCTTTAGGGTTTATCTGGGAGCTGATGGAGGTGTGGGGATGAGAAGAAAGTTCCCTGCATGCACTTAGACATCCCCTCACCTCAGCTCCTCTTAGGATTGCCATCCGAGGTTGGCTGAAAGAGTTGAGACATTCTCCCGAAAGTCTTGTGAAGAACTGCGGCCCTTGGCATTGGTGCTGGTGTTCTGTGGCCAGAGATGAACAAGAGACTCATCATGGGGCAGATCTAGGGCCTGCTAGAGGCACAGGAATCACTGCATTCCCTGCCTGGACTAGCATCGTCCAGTAGAAGGATTCACTTGATCACTTTAAGAAGTTTGTTGTTCTACAAACAAAATGCTGGAGAGGGTTTGGGAGAAAGGGAACCCTCTTACACTGTTGGTGGGAATGTACATTGGTGTAGCCACTATGGAGAACAGCTTGGCAATACCTTAAAAAACTAAAAATAGAGCTACCATATGATCCTGCAATCCCATTCTTGGGCATATATCTGGAGAAAATCGTAATTCTAAAGGATACATGCACCCCGACGTTCATCGCAGCATGATTTACAATAGCCAGGACATGGAAGCAACATAAATATCCATCTACAGAGGAATGAATAGTGAACACGGTGATGGCATATTACTTAGCCATTAAAAGGAGTGAAATATGACATTTGCAGAGACAGGGGTGGACCTAGAACGTTTTGCAAAGCAGAAATAGAGTCAGATGTGGAAGACAAACTCAGGCTTACCAAGGGGGGAAGGTGGGGCAAGATTAATTGGGAGATTGGGACTGACACAAACACCCTGCTAGGTAACTAGTGAGAAACTATCGTACAGCACAGGGAGCTCCACTCAGCGCTCCGTGGTGCACATATGGAGATACATATGCGTGTTTTCATGTGCTGCGCTTAGTCTCTCAGTCACGTCCAGCTCTTTGTGACCCCACGGACTGTAGCCTGCCAGGCATTCTCCAGGCAAGAATACTGGAGTGGGTTGCCATGCCCGCCTCCAGGGGATCTTCCCAACCCAGGGATCCAACCCAGGTTTCCCACATTGCAGGCAGATTCTTTACCATCTGAGCCCCTAGGGAAGCCTGTATATATACAAATGTATATGTATAACTGACCACTTTGCTGCGCAACTAACAGAACATTGTAAAGCAACTATAGTCCTATAAAAATTAATAATAATTGTAAAAGAAACTTCTTGGAGACTGGGAATCTACCAAAACTCAGAGCATCAAAACCCATTATCTCCCAAGTATTAGCATGGCTTACTCTCTCTTTTTCTTTTAGGTTTTTAACAAATATCACCTTTCAAAGAGGCTTCCTTGACCATTAATTTTATTTAAACTAGCACCTCTATAACTCTCTCCCTCTATACTGCTTTTATTTTCATCATGTTGCTTGCAACCACCAGACACAATTTTCTGTATTTACTTGTTTATTGACTATCTGTCTCATGAGAATCTAGTTCTAGAAGGGGAACAAATTGGTCTATTTTTTTTTTTTATTACTGTCTACTGAGAACCATGCAATAGCAACAACTTAACAGATATTTGTTGATTGAAAGATATTTGTTGATCAAAGATTTCAACTGTCTTAAATTCTAGAGAAGGAGTTGTAGATGGTGAATATCTTCTGCCCCGTGGTTTGGAGAACAGATGAAATTGGAGACTTGAAGGGGAAGTGGAGACCCAGGATGGAGAGCCTCTTCTGCTTTCCGCCTGCTGCTGGGGAACCTGGTTCCAGTCAGCTGTCAAGGTCCTGCCACGTCGTTGCCCTTGGGTTCTGTGAGACAGTCTCGTTCCTCATAACACATTCCGTTCTTCCTCCTCTGTTTCAGCTGGGTCTGTATCAACTGCCACCAAAGATTCTAACAAACAAACTTTGAGAAAGTACGTTTTAGCTTTGCCTTTTTCTCTCAAACTGCCCCTGACATTTTTCAGAAAAGCAAAGAGAAAGAGATGTTCTTTCTTCTCTTATAAAGAATTAGGCGCATGTTATTGATAAGCACTTCAGTAACATGAAGGTCAGGGTTAGGGTTTTGTTTGTGTTGGCTTGGTCTCTGCCACTCCACAAGGGCATGCAGGATCTTAGTTCCCAAACTGGGATTGAACCCGTGCCCTCAGCAATGCAAATGTGGCATTCTAACTCCTGGGCCACCAGAGAATTCCCAAGGTATTTCTGATAAAGGCTTGAATCTAGGATGTTCACAAAAGTACCAGCCTTACTTTCTTTTCAGTTTGGAGATACCTGTAAAAACATATAATCTTGTGTTGTGTTCTGCTACTATAAAACTGTCTCTGCAAGATATTTATACAAAGGAATCTTTTTAAAATTTATTTTAATTGGAGGCTAATTACAATACTGTAGTGGTTTTGCCATACACTGACACGAATCAGCGATGGATGTACATGTGTTCCCCATCCTGAACCCCCCTCCCACCTCCCTCCCCATCCCATCCTTCTGGATCATCCCAGTGCACCAGCCCTGAGCGCCCTGTCTCATGCATTGAACCTGGACTGGCGATCTATTTCACATATGATAATATACATGTTTCAATGCTATTCTCTCAAATCATCCCACCCTTGCCTTCTCCCACAGATTCCAAAAGACTTCTTTACATCTGTGTCTCTTTTGCTGTCTTGCATATAAGGTCATCGTTACCATCTTTCTAAATTCCATATATATGCATTAGTAAACTGTATTGGTGTTTTTCTTTCTGGCTTACTTCACTATGTATAATAGGCTCCAGTTTCATCCACCTCATTAGGACTGATTCAAATGCATTCTTTTTCAAAGGAATCTTTTAAAGACAGACGGACTTGCAGAAAGATTGCTTTTGTGTCCTCTGAAAAGTTTCCCTGCAACCTCCAACAGTCTGCAGTTCTAATTGGTTATCTTAATAATTTGCTTCCCTAGTAATTATTTTAAAACTGATATCTCTACTTTTTAAAAGGCAATGAGATATTTATGAGGTTTCTCTGTCAAGCCAGGAGAAGAGTTTTAGAACGTCCTTTTTCCTCCCTTTGTGCACAAATGAACAGCACATCTGTGACTCTTTTCTCACTCAAACAAAAAGGTGAGTGCTTCTGTCTCATTATCTGGGACTAGTCAGGGCTTCAACTACTTCCAGTTTCAAACTCATTCTTATCACTAACATCCAGTTTATTTTAATGTTGGGAAAAATATTTGAATCCCGTGGGTCTTTATTTCCCAAACAATATTAAAAGATGAGTGTTTTCATTCCTGGAGTATAAAATTACTTCTTATCAGGATCCTAGGGGTCGAGCATGACTGCTACTTAAAGAAAAAAATAATTTGATTTTTGAGGTCTCTTTGGGAAGCAGGAAACACTCTGTAGAATCCGTTTTTGGGGAAAGCAAACTCACTTTTGGTTGCACATCCAAATATCTTACCTGGTGTGCTTGAATGGTGTCTCCTGGGTTTTAAACATCTGCTTGGTTCTAGGTTGTTTGTACAGGCCTGGGCACCAAAAAGCGAGGAAGGAGACTAACACGTTGCTGGTGAATTGCAACCTTGCATCTTTGATGAAATTGGGCCAGGGTCTCCCTTAAACTAAAGATGCCTGCTGCTGCTGCTGCTGCTAAGTCACTTCAGTCATGTCCAACTCTGTGCAACCCCATAGACAGCAGCCCACCAGGCTCCCCTGTCCCTGGGATTCTCCAGGCAAAGATGCCTAGGATTTCTCAAATGTGTGGGGTTTTTTGCCATGTTTGTGCAAAAAAAAAAAAAAAAAGGAGTTTTATAATCTCTGTTTTTTATGCTCTTGGTCAATACTGATTCACCTACCTAATCACATTATGCCAGGCAATTAAGGCACAAAACATTGATATATATTATATATAATATACATATAAACATTGTAATATGTAATATATATACTATATATAAAAACACTGTAATATGTAACATATTACATATGTTATATACATATGGGGAAATATTGGGATATATATTATATCACAAAGGTAATCTGATTCACAGGCTCTGATTTCTTCATTTGCTTCTAATCCTTACAGAGCACTCTCTTCACTTTTCCCAATTTGCTAAGAAGTGATATTTCTTTCCTTAATTGCTTTTCTAAATTAACTTTTGGGTTCTGAATGCAGTTTATTTAATAACAGCTTGTAGTTCAGTTCAGTTCAGTTGCTCAGTTGTGTCTGACTCTTTGTGACCCCAAGGACTGCAGCATCCCAGGCCTCCCTGTCTATCACCAACTCCCAGAGCTTACTCAAACTCATGTCCATCATGTCGGTGATGCCATCCAACCATTTCATCCTCTGCTGTCCCCTTCTCCTTCTGCCTTCAATCTTTCCCAGTATCAGGGTCTTTTCAAATGAGTCAGTTCTTCATATCAGGTGGCCAAAATATTGGAGTTTCAGCTTCAGCATCAGTCCTTCCAGTTAATATTCAGGGCTGATTTCCTTTAGGATGGACTGGTTGGATCTCTTTGATGTCCAAGGGACTCTCAAGAGTCTTCTCCAACACCACAGTTCAAAAACATCGGTTCTTCGATGCTCAGCTTTCTTTATAGTCCAACTTTCACATCCATACGTGACTACTGGAAAAACCATAGCTTTGACTAGATGGAATTTTGTCAGCAAAGTAATGTCTCTGCTTTTTAATATGCTGCCTAGGTTTGTCATAGCTTTTCTTCCAAGGAGCAAGCGTCTTTTAATTTCATGGGTGCAGTCACCATCTGCAGTGATTTTGGAGCCCCCCAAAATAAAGTCTGTCTCTGCTTCCACTGTTTCCCCATCTATTTGCCATGAGGTGATGCGAATGGATGCCATTTTCTTAGTTTTCTGAATGTTGAGTTTTAAGCCAACTTTTTCACTCTCCTCTTTCACTTTCATCAAGAGGCTCTTTAGTTCTTCTTTGCTTTCTGCCATAAGGTTGGTGTCATCTGCATATCTGAGGTTATTATTTCTCCCAGCAATCTTGAGTCCAGCTTGTGCTTCTTCTGGTCCGGCATTTCTCATGACGTACTCTCCATATAAGTTAAATAAGCAGGGTGACAATATACAGCCTTGACATACTCCTTGCCTGATTTGGAACCAGTCTGTTGTTCCATGTCCAGTTCTAACTGTTGCTTCTTGATCTGCATACAGATTTCTCAGGAGGCAGGTCAGGTGGTCTGGTATTCTCATCTCGTGAAGAATTTTTCACAGTTTGTTGTGATCCACACAGTCAAAGGCTTTGGCATAGTCAATAAAGCAGAAGTAGATGTTTTTCTGGAACTCTCCTGGTTTTTCAATGATCCAACAGATGTTGGCAATTTATCTCTGGTTCCTCTGCCTTTTCTAAATCCAGCTGGAACATCTGGAAGTTCACAGCTTATGTATTGTTGAAGCCTGGCTTGGAGAATTTTGAGCATTATTTTGCTAGTTTGTGAGATAAGTGCAATTGTGTGGTAGTTTGAACATTCTTTGGCATTGCCTTTCTTTGGGATTGCAAACTGACCTTTTTCAGTCCTGTGGCCACTACTGAGTTTTCCAAATTTGCTGGCACATTGAGTGCAACATTTTCAGAGCATCATCTTTTGGGATCTGAAATAGCTCAACTGGAATTCCATCACCTCCACTATGTAGTTTGTAGTGATGCTTCCTAAGGCCCACTTGACTTCACATTCCAGGATGTCTGGCTCTAGGTGAGTGATCACACCATTGTGATTATCTGGGTCCTGAAGATCTTTTTTGTATAGCTCTTCTGTGTATTCTTGCCACCTCTACTTAATATCTTCTGCTTCTGTTATGTTCATACCATTTCTGTCCTTTATTGAGCTCATGTTTGCATGAAATGTTATCTTGGTATCTCTTTTTCTTGAAGAGATCTCTAGTCTTTTTCATTCTATTGTTTTCCTCTATTTCTTTGCATTGATCACTGAGGAAGTCTATCTTATCTCTTCTTGCTATTCTTTGGAACTCTGTGTTCAAATGCATATATCTTTCCTTTTCTCCTTTGCCTTTCACATCTTGTCTTTTCTCAGCTATTTGTAAGCCTTCCTCAGACAGCCATTTTGGTTTTTTGCATTTCTTTCTCTTGGGGATGGTCTTGATCACTGCCTCATGTACAGTGTCACGAACGTCCATCCATAGTTCTTCAGGCACTCTGTCTATCAGATTTAATCCCTTGAATCTATTTGTCACTCCCACTGTATAATCGTAAGTGATTTGCTTTAGATCATACCTGAATGGTCTAGTGGTTTTCCCTACTTTCTTCAATTTAAGTCTGAATTTGGCAATTAGGAGTTCATGATATGAGCCACAGGCAGCTCCTGTTCTTGTTTTTGCTGACTGTATAGAGCTTCTCCATCTTTGGCTGCAAAGATTATAATCAATCTGATTTCGGTATTGACCATCTGGTCATGTCCATGTGTAGAGTCTTCTCTTGTGTTGGTGGAAGACAATGTTTGCTATGACCAATGCATTCTCTTGGCAAGACTGTTAGCCTTTGACCTGCTTCATTTTGTATTCCAAGGTCAAATTAGTATTCCAAGGCCAAATGACAGCTTGTAGCTTCCTATATATTTATATGCCATCAGCAGTTAGGTACCCATTTATTGAAGCTTCTCTTAACCAGTCCCTCATTTAGGCATGAAGTCTCTGGACAATTCCCTTGGGGTTTTTTTTTTTTCTCCTTTTAAAAAAATGTTTTCCAATTATTGGATTCTCAAGGCCACATTGCTAGTAGATGAGAAAGCCAAAGTTCAAACCAGGCATTCTCTTTCTTGGCCTGGAACCTCAGTCAGTATAGCGTTTTTATAGAAGAGTGGACAGGGAATGAGCATGAGGCAAAACACTGCGGACAGGGCAGAGGCTCCAGTGCGCTTGTTCTCAACACCAGTCCAGGGCTCCTCATGGAGCAGGAGGGGTACTGTTCCCACCGCGTCTAAACTATACTGCTCACTGCAGGACAGGCCAATAACTGAGATATGAGTTCTTGGGGCAAGGAATACCGACTTCATTCCAAAAGCCCAGCTAACCAAGAAGATGGTGGGCTCATGCCCCAAAGAACCATCTTGCCAGCGTCAGAATTCAGACTCCTTTTATACTAAAAGGGGAGGAAGTAAAGTCAAACACTTCCTTGTTCCCATCAGCCTCCAGAGGGGATGTGTTAATTTCTTCCTCCCTACAGTCATTCACGAGTGGGCCTGTTAAAGATGTTTCCTGTGAGCTAAACAAAGGTATTTTAGCTTAATGCTCATTACCTGGGAGGCAGAGTTCCCAGAGATTGGCCATTATGTATAACTTAAGCTTATAGGCAACATCTCTCTAGTGATTAACTTGTAATAGAATACAACATATTCTTCCCTATTACAGTACCATAGTCACATCAATTTATACCATAGTTAAATCTTCAAACTTTTTTTTTTTTTGAATTTTATGTAATTTTCTTATTTTTTTTTTTTTTTTTGCCAAATATCAAAATGAATCCACCACAGGTATACATGTGTTCCCCATCCTGAACCCTCCTCCTTCCTTTTTTTTTTTGTACACCTTTGGGTCCTCATGAAAATGGAATTTTTGGGTAACATATTTTTCCAAAGTTCCCGAAGTAGGGCATGCAGGTTGGTATCCCTCTCCCAAGCTGGGAAACACCCGTGAGCATGTGCACAAAATCCATATGTTGAAGCCCTGATCCTCAGAGTGATGGAGCTGGAGATGGGCCTCTAGGAAGTCATTAGGTTAGATGAGGTCACAAAATGGGGTTCTCACGACTGAATGAGTGTCCTTATAAGAAGGGGCCAGAGAGCAGGCTACTAGCCTCTGCATATGAGGGCACAGCAAGAAGCCAACCAGCTGAAAACCAGGAAGGGGGGCCTATCCAGACACCAAATCCACGAGCACCTTGAACTTGAACTTCCCAGTCTCTACAACTGTGAGAAATAAATGTCTGTTATTTAAGCCATCTCACCTATGGTATTTTAACTCCCAAATAGACTGAGACAATAAGAAAATTGAGTAGATTTAGAAATGCATTTTCCCACAGAAAAATGGATTTAAATAGTAATTCACTTCTGAGGGGAGGCCACTAACTGAATTCATAATGGAGTGGAAAGAGCAAGTATTTTTAAATGAAAAGACAATGTTTTAAAAAACTGTGGTAATTTTTTTTTTTCCCAATGAAACAGGAAAAATAGGCATTAGTCTGTGGGTCAGGAGCCATGGGTTCAGTCTTCTGCTCTTTGCGGTCTGGCTGTGTGAATTTAACCAGGTCATTTTACCCCTCCAGCCTTCAATTTCTTCATTTGTAAAATTAAAGAGTGAAAGAGGTTACAGTAAAAAGCATACTTTAAACAGTGTCCTTCCCATTCCTATACCCACTTGAAGGAACTGAAGGAAGCTAATTAGAGAAGGAAACTCTACTACACTGTGGCTATGAAAGGCCCTAACCTCATACACAATCTCTGAAGAACATTATCCACAAACAGCCTCACTAGAAGTCAATTAGCAGAGAAGCCGGGTTCTGATGTTCCTGGAAACATGCAACCTATGGAGATAAAATGGAGGCACCTCTAATTCCACCCGACTTCCCTGGTTGCTCAGATGGTAAAGCGTCTGCCTACAATGCGGGAGACCCGGGTTCAATCCCTCGGTTGGGAAGGTCTCCTGGAGAAGGAAATGGCAACCCACTCCAGTATTCTTGCCTGGAGAATCCCATGGATGGAGGAACCTGGTAGGCCACAGTCTATGGGGTCGCAAAGAGTCGGACACGATGGAGCGACTTCACTCTCACTTAATTTTACCCAGTTTACAGAAATGAGAGCTTCAGAGGATGAGGTGGGTTTCAGGAAAGAGAGCAAACCTCTTGCTTTGAGTCATTTCCTTACTAAAGGTCTCCAGGAAGTAATGGCATGTCCAGAAATTCTATTTAGGATGGGTTAGAGGCTGCATACTGGTTAGAAGATAAGCCTTAAAGCTGATTTTATAAAGCTGCTGCTGCTGCTAAGTTGCTTCAGTCGTGTCTGACTCTGTGCGACCCCAGAGACAGCAGCCCACCAGGCTCCCCCATCCCTGGGATTCTCCAGGCAAGAACACTGGAGCGGGTTGCCATTTCCTTCTCCAATGCACGAAAGTGAAAAGTGAAAGTGAAGTCGCTCAGTCGTGTCTGACTCTTAGCGACCCCATGGACTGCAGCCTACCAGGCTCCTCTGTCCATGGGATTTTCCAGGCAAGAGTACTGGAGTGGGGTGCCATTGCCTTCTCCGGATTTTATAAAGCACAGTATATCAATCAGACTGAGGAAATGTCAAAGGTCACCATTAAAGAATTGGGGATGAGGACACTGATGAAATTATGCGGTGAGCAATTCCCCAGGTAACCTTCGGCTCTGCCATTGCTGAAAATAATGGGATAGAAGGAGGAACGCTTGAATAAAGGAGACATTTCTTTTTTTTTCTTCCTAGAAACTACTTGGAGAATAGTATAGGGAAAGTGCTGAAGACTCAAGCTCAGAGCAGCTGACAGCTATGCCATCCTTCCTGTCTCACTTGGTGTCCCTCGAGTGCCTGGAGTAGGGAATTGGGACCACGGAAGCCTCAAAGTTAATGTACATCATGGTTAATTCCCGTCTAGTGGCTGGACGGAGAGTTTTGCAGGTTTTGGCAGGGCCCAGTAACATAATTCTTACTAATACAGTGAGGCCAGAGTTCCGGCCCTGTCAGGGTTACCCCTTTGGCAACTGGTGTGAGCAACTGCCCAGATACTATTCTCTTTCTGTGGCTGAACAGTGGATGGAAATAGGTTTAACTTGTTTCTTGTGAGACCTCTGACAGCTAGCTGAAACTTCGGTGATTCTGACAAAACCACAGCTCTGGCTGAAAAACAAGATGAAAACCCACTGGAGCTATCCAATGAGAACACAACCTACTCTGGGAAAGGGGGGTACAAGGACACCCTCGGGGACACAGGTCTACCTGGAGAGTTATATTGAGCTGTGAGCAAAAAACAAATCCTTCTGACAAGAATTGCAGCTGATTAAGAACTACTGGGGAAAAGCAGAGTCTGAACTGAGAACCACCTATACCACCGCCCTGAGATTGTTGGATAACTAATGCCATAGCCAATGCGGCTAATCCAGAGAGTGATCTTTCATCTGAAAATGGAGACTACTTCCATAAGGTGATTATCAAAAACAAACTATAGACGATTCCCAAGGAGCTTCCCAGAAGGCATTAGATATGAACATGGAATCAGATCAGATCAGATCAGTCACTCAGTCGTGTCCGACTCTTTGCGACCCCATGAATTGCAGCACACCAGGCCTCCCTGTCCATCACCAACTCCCGGAGTTCACTCAGACTCACGTCCATCGAGTCAGTGATGCCATCCAGCCATCCCATCCTTTGTTGTCCCCTTCTCCTCCTGCCCCCAATCCCTCCCAGCATCAGAGTCTTTTCCAGTGAGTCAACTCTTCGCATGAGGTGGCCAAAGTACTGGAGTTTCAGCTTTAGCATCATTCCCTCCAAAGAAATCCCAGGGCTGATCTCCTACAGAATGGACTGGTTGGATCTCCTTGCAGTCCAAGGGACTCTCAAGAGTCTTCTCCAACACCACAGTTCAAAAGCATCAATTCTTCGGCGCTCAGCCTTTTTCACAGTCCAACTCTCACATCCATACATGACCACAGGAAAAACCATAGCCTTGACTAGATGAACCTTTGTTGGCAAAGTAATGTCTCTGCTTTTGAACATGCTATCTAGGTTTGTCATAACTTTCCTTCCAAGGAGTAAGCATCTTTTAATTTCATGGCTGCAGTCA
>NW_011494522.1:511555-518409 GCF_000754665.1 Bison bison bison
CATCTATTTCCCATGAAGTGATGGGACCGGATGCCATGATCTTTGTTTTCTGAATGTTGAGCTTTAAGCCAACTTTTTCACTCTCTACTTTCACTTTCATCAAGAGGCTTTTTAGTTCCTCTTCACTTTCTGCCATAAGCGTGGTGTCATCTGCACATCTGAGGTTATTGATATTTCTCCCGGCAATCTTGATTCCAGCTTGTGTTTCTTCCAGTCCAGCGTTTCTCATGATGTACTCTGCATATAAGTTAAATAAGCAAGGTGACAATATACAGCCTTGACGTATGCCTTTTCCTACTTGGAACTGGTCTGTTGTTCCACGTCCAGTTCTAACTGTTGCTTCCTGACCTGCATACAAATTTCTCAAGAGGCAGATCAGGTGGTCTGGTATTCCCATCTCTTTCAGAATTTTCCACAGTTTATTGTGATCCACACAGTCAAAGGCTTTGGCATAGTCAATAAAGCAGAAATGCAACCTACTCACCCAATCGACCTTGGGCTGGCTCTTAGCTCTTCTGTAGTTTACTGTGAAATCCTGAGTAACCCAGAGTTCGCCTGCATACTGGCTGAAACCACTTTTGGTGAAGCCATGATGGAATCTGACGTACTGAATGAAGACTCAGACAAAAACACCCTCATCACGCAACAGCTTAGAGACAATCTAACACTATGGACCTCAGACAATGCAGGAGAAGAATGTGAAGTGCAGAGGGGACAGAAAGCTAAATGGATACAGTGTCATCTTTTTTTCCTTCAAGAAAACTTGTTGCACATCTCCATTGCTCATTCCACTTGGATTCTCTACAGCAAAGAAACCCATTCGGTATATGGAACTACTGAAATTTTACGATGTATGGACTACACTTCTTAGAGTAAGTATTTTACTTACATGGATCAATCTCATGACCATCTCTTCTTTAGATGTAAATGATATGCATTAAGTGTTGTATGGAATAAAATGGGCATTTTAAAACTAGCAATAAGTGGAATGTAAGACAGACTTTCACTGACTCCCAGAACCACTCCCAGAAGGAGAAATAAGATACTGAGTCAGGCAGTTCTCTGCTCTGGTCAACAGGTGGCAGCAGAGTAGCTTGGATGCCAACTGAAACAAAGGGTGGAAATCGATACTAGATGAATCGATCTAGTGAATGTGTGGGGAGACAGTGTGACTGGTGGTTTGTATTTGAAAACCTCTTAACTCTAAACTGTTCATTGGTTGAAGCGAAGAACATTTCCAGGTACAACTAAAAGTTGGTTTCCTCCCTGTAAAGTGGATATAAAAGTGGTATCTGAGCTTCCCTGGTGGCACAGTGGTAAAGAATCTGCCTGCCAGCGCAGGAGATGTGGGTTCCATCCCCGGTTTGGGAAGATCCCACATGCTGCAGAGCAACTAAGCGCATGCCCCACAACTCCTGAGCCTGTGCTCTAGAGCTGCGGAGCCTCAGCCGCCGAAGCTCTCACTTCCTAGCGCCTTTGCTCCACAAGAGAAGCCACCACAGTGAGAAGACCGCTTGCTGAAGCAAAGACCCAGCAGAGCCAAAATAAATAAAATTACTTTTGAAAAAGTGATGCCTACTCCATAGCATTGTTGTGAGCAGAGATGAGTTGATGGTGTAAACATAACCATGCAGACGACAGAGTAAATGCTCCATAGATGTCAGTCACTGGGACTGCGCAGTCACCGTGCTGCTGCTGCCGCCGCTAAGTCGCTCCAGTCGTGTCCGACTCTATGCGACCCCATAGACGGCAGCCCACCAGGCTCCGACATTCCTGGGATTCTCCAGGCAAGAACACCGGAGTGGGGTGCCATTGCCTTCTCCACAGTCACCATGAGGCACGTGTAATATCAGCAAGTATTAGTGGATACACGATCGGACAGGGTGCTCACAAGCCCGATACTCCTAACTCAGAGACGAGTGCCAAAATACCCATAGTGCCGTTTGGTAAGGGAATAACCATGTATACTAGTAATGGAACTCTACAAGTGCGTAGCCTCAGGAGTTCATTGAAATGGCATCTCTCTGGGTATCATTAGAGCTCATATGTATGTCGCTGAGTCTTTCCAGAGAGGTGTATAAGTATTACAAACCCAGACAAACTTATCTGGATTTATTCCTCAGATAAGAATTGTGCAGTCCCTACCATGTTCAGTTCTGCCCACACACAGGTGTGTGGCTCTATGAACACAATTCTAGCCTCACCCACAATGCCACTTAGAGAAAGGAGCTGGAATTAGTCTTGCTGTTTTAAGCTAGATATTCAGGGGACCAAAGGAGAACTCTGGAGTACTTGCTCAACCATCGAGTTGCAGTTCCCCTTCTTAACTTTGACTCTATGAGTTCAGATCTTAGGAGAGGGCTTCTTCCTGGCTTCCTGACTTTTATAACAGTTTTTCCTAAGAATATAACTCAGTCATGGACCCCAGCTATTACCCTCAGTCATGGACCCCAGCTATTACCTTAACAATCTGCCTATACATTTCTCCCCTCTTATCTTGATACCCAAACTATGCCACTGCTCCTCAGATGTGAATGAGATTCTGCTTCGAACCCCTGGAACAACTATAGATCTCTCTGGAAAAACTCCCGCTGCCCCTCTGACAAATACCGCCATAGTCAGAAAGTGAAAGTGAAAGTGAAGTTGCTCAGTCGTGTCCAACTCTTTACGACCCCATGGTCTATAGCCTACCAGGCTCCTCTGTCCATGGGATTCTCTAGGCAAGAATACTGGAGTGGGTTGCCATTTCCTTCTCCAATAGTCAGAAAGGTGGTAACAATAGTAACATCCATTCTTTGATGTGGACCCCAGCACGGGTTAACCCTGCATTCCCCACACCACTTCAGACCCTGTTATTGGGACTACTGACAGGCCAGCAAAATCTGGCCAAGCTGCCAGGTTAGCCCTCCCTTTCCTTGCCCATTTCCATCTTCCTTCCCTCTTGGCTCAGAAAGCCTTATTCAATGCGGACAGGAAGAGAAGGTTGGCATGGGGTAAGAGAGAAGCAGATATGATAAAGAAGAGGAGGAATAAGAATACTTTCAGCTCTGAGATGTAAATGCTACAAGTAGGAAATGGGAAATAAACAAAATGATCTTGAAAATTTAACCTGAGGGGGAAAACGTAATTTCATAGAGGCAGTATGGAAATAAAATGGGATTTAGCTGTGCTTGAGTCCTGCCTCTTCCACCTACAGGTTAAGTGACTTTGTGCAGGCTCTCGAGTCTCAGTTTCCTCATGCATAAATTGGGGTCATAAAAAGTTTATTGTGTAGTGTTGTGAAGATTAAATGAGATAAGCCATGCAAAAATGCTCTGTTTTGGGGTCATTGCTCTACTGCCAATGGTAATTCCTAGATTAGAAGTTGAAAAGTAAGCCCTGTGGGCTGGATTTGGCTTAGAGATGTTTCATTTAACTTTGTATCGGGAGTCTCCGAGACTACCCCCAAGTTCAATGATTCAGCATATAGTCATACTCATGGCTATGACTTCTCACGGCAAAGGATACAAAGCCAGATCAGCAAGTTTTGAAGGGTCCTCTCCACGGAGTCACACAGGACATGCTCAACTGCCCCAGCAGTAAATGGTGACAACACATGAGAAATGCTGCCAGCCAAGAAGATTCTCCGAGATTTAGCGCCCAAGGTTTTACCGGCGGCTAGTCATGTGGGCAGGCTTTGCCAGGCACATACGAAAATCCCATACTCCCAGAAGGAAGGCAGGTGCTGGGCACAAGCCATATTGTTTGCAAAAACAGTTTAGCCCAGTGAGTCATCATTACCGGTTCTGGGAAAGCTGGGAGCAAAATTCAAGTTCCTAGATGCCAGCCAAGGGTCAGCTATGTAGGTAGGAGGCCTTTCTAAGAAAAAGCAGTCAGGCCTGATACGTTAACTCATTTTTTTCACACAAGCCTGAGCAGTGTTTGCCCATGTAGTACTGTTTCTTTCTCTATTTCTCTCTTGTCCTTCTTCCCTCCCTTCCTTCTTTCCTCTTTCCTTCCTTCCTTCCCTTCATTGCCATCCTTCAGAACTTAAGAAGTTTTACCCAGGATTTCCAACTTCTTGTGAAAAATCAGATATGTGGTAACAATAGATCCATAGGCCCACATGGCAATGATTGATACTCCCCTTTAAATAAGGCTTAAATTAACCCTGGTCTTCACCACTGCCTATGGTTTTCCCCACAGTTGTGTGCCAATTGCCTCTTAATGTCATGCTTCTGTGACTCTGGCCATGGGCTGCTTAAACCAAGAGTGGCCAGCCGACCAGAGTACAAGTGAAGGAAGCAGTCACGTGGAACACCAGTGAGTCGAGTTCATGAATTCCTGCTGTTGATGTCCTCAGAAATGTCTTAAATCCAGGACTCCTCCCTGGCGCTTCCTATTATAGCAATTCCTTATGGGTATTCTTGAATTGACATGACAACACTTTTATTGTTATATACAATAACAATTTTATTGTTCACCCTTTTATGTCAGTTAACTTCAGTCAGTTTTTGTTCCTATCCACTTGAAGATTACCAACTAGAATAATGATAATATATCAACAAATAAAACATTATATGTATTCTACTTTATCAATGTTAAGTTATTATCATCCCTGCCAAGACTTGTTAGAGTGAATTAACATATATCAACAGAATGGCAAACCTTGTTCAAAGGAAAGAGGTGCAATGAATACTCAAGAAGGTCTACACATGAATGCATCCACTTATTTACTAACTTAACAAATGTTTGCTGAATACCTACCATGTGTACAAGATAATGTTAGGCATAAAAATTTATTTTTACATTCTAGGACCTAGAAAAGTACCTGGTATGGAGTCTGGATTTTAAGAAATATCTCCTGACTTAATAAATAAAGTTCACCTAGGAGATCAAGAAACCCAAGGCTAGAGATAATGAAATTAATTTTGTTCAGTATGAAAAGCGGAAACTGAAAACAGTATTTTTATAGGAGTATGCTGCATGCCATCTAACCAGATAAATGTTCTAGAACCTGCTTTTTGAGTTCTAGCTATCACACTGGCACAGAGACTAGCAACAGAGGAGGACCTGAAACTATTCCAAGGTTCCATTTTATTAAAAGCAGAGAATTTGAAAAATTCTTTGCTTATCTCCATGATAATTTCATTCCTTCTTAGACAGAGGTAGCAATTAGGGGGACTAGATATTCTAGATATGACTTTTACTAATAAGGAAAAACTGGTATGTAAAAGCTATAAGAATATCAAGAAAAAATATCAAGAGGTCATATCATATCAGAGCTGGACACTGGGAGTGGAGTTTGAGTTGTAAGTTTTTAGTTGTAAGTGGTGGGAATCCAATTCCAATTGGCTCAGGCACAGTTGGATCCAGGTTTTCAAATGAAGTCACCAGGAATCAGTATTTCCCTGTTGGTGTTATTTGTTTTCCTGGGTTCTGACTTCATTCTCAAGACAGGGTCACCTCTCGCAGTGGCAAGATGATCTCTAATAACTCTGAGCTTATGTCCTATGAGGCAATCAACCTCATTAGAAAAGAACATCTTTTCCCCAGTAGTTTCCAAGAAGTCTTGAATTTGAGCATCACTGGAAAAGCTTGTGCTCTGGGCCCATCCCTACATCAATTATGTGACCTGAATGGGGGCTGGGAATAGGTACATCCTAGGAATGTGTTAGGTCTGAAGCTGAGGAGGTAAAGTTGGCACAAATCAACTGCAAAGGAATGGTTCCATGAAGAAAAAGTAAGGGTCCCCGCTAAGAATCGAAGGTGTTAGGGATTCATTCATTCATTCATTCAACAAAAATATTTACTGAGTGCCTACTCCAGGAGTTGGTGATGGACAGGGAGGCCTGGCATGCTGCAATCCATGGGGTCGCAAAGAGTCGGAGATGACTGAGCAACTGAACTGGACTGAATGTATGTATGCCTATTTTATATTCAGGTATATATAACAGTGAATAATATAGAAGAAGTTCCTGCTCTATAGGACATTGCATTCCAGTTGGGGTGAGGGAGAGAAACAACAAACAGCTGCATTATTAAACTATGTTGCGGGACTTGGTGGCGGTCCAGTGCCTAAGACTCTGTACCCCCAGTGCAAAGGGCCTGGTTTGAACCCTGGTCAGGGGACTGGGTCACGCATGCTGCAGCTGGGAGTTCACACGCCACAGTTAGAAGGTTCCACGTGCCACAACGAAGACCCGGCACAACCAAGACCCGGCACAACCAAATAAATAAGTGTTTAAACAAAAAACCACGCCATAGTCCAGGTGATTATGTGTGCTGCGAAGAAAAATAGCACAGTACATGTAAGAGGAACGGGGATTGCTGGCAAGAAGGGTGCTGCAAGTTTATGCAGGGTTATCACTGAGAAGGGGACATGTGAGCCACAGCAGACAAGACAATGAACTCTCTGAATATCTGGGTGAAAGGGAAAGAAAAGAGCAGTGCATGTGTGAGTGAGCCAGGGGAGAGCAGATGAGGTCAAAGACTGTAAAATGTCTTGTAGGCTACTGATTCTGATTTTACTCTGAGTTGAGAAGCTACTGGAGTGCTTGAGCAGGTTGGTGACATGCTCTAGTTGACATTTTAAAATGTAGATCAAAGGGAGAAAGCAGGAGATTAGGTAAGAGATTAGTGTAACAATCCAGATTAGAGATACTAGTGGTTTAGACCAAGATGATAGCAGTGGACCTGGTTAAACGAGGTCAGATGCTGGGAATATTTTCAAGGCAGTGGATTTGGGGCGGGGTGGGAGGGAAGTGAGGGGAAGTACCAAGGACAACTGAGGTTTTGAGCAGGGTGATTGGAAGCCTGGAGTTGTCATTAACTGAGATGCAGAAAACTGTGGAAGCAACAGGTCTCGGGGAACA
>NW_011494522.1:518509-549367 GCF_000754665.1 Bison bison bison
AGTTCCACTGAAGACATATTAAATGTGAGGCACTTTCAGGATTCAAACTGGAGGTGTTGACAGGCAGTAGAATGTATGAGCATGGGATTCGAGTGAGAGTCCCTGGCTACACAGTTATTAGTATATAGGTGGTCCCTGTCCTATTCGTCACTCAGTTGTGTCCGATTCTTTGCAACCCCATGGACTGTGGCCCACCAGGCTCCTCTGTCCATGGGATTCTCCAGGCAAGAATACTGGAGTGGGTAGCCATTCCCTTCTCCAGGGGATCTTCGCACCCCAGGGATCGAACCTCTCCTGCATTGCAGGCAGATTCTTTACCAGCTGAGCCACCAGGGAAGCTCAAATATGTATTTACTTGGCGGCATTAGATCTTAGTAGCATCCCACGGGATCTTTTGTTGCAGTGCGGGCTTAGTCGCTCCATAGCATGTGGGACCTTAATTCCCTGACTAGGGATCAAATCTGTGTCCCCTGCATTGCAAAGTGGGTTCTTAACCACTAGGCTACCAGGCAAGTTCCTGTAGGTGGTATTTAATACCATAACACTGAATAAGACCACTGAAGGAGAGTGTGGAAGATCAACAGTTCCAAGAGCGAGGTACTTCAGTGTTTAGACATTAGGGTAATGATAAGAAATTAGCCAAGGAGACTGGAGGCTGAGAAGCAGCAGCCAATCTTGATAAGGGCTGAAGAGAATGAGAAATCCTGGAAGCAAAGGGAATCCAATGCTTCAAGGAGAAAGAGATCACTCTGTCAAACGAAGGGAGGTCAAGTGAAAATGACTGACCTTTGGATTTAACTCTATGGAGGCCTTGACTTGAGCAGTTTAAATGGTGTAAGGTGGAAAAAAAAAAAAAAAAAAAACCCTATTGGAGTCTCTTCAAAAGAGAATGAGAAGAAAGGCATTCGGAGACTATAAATGTTAAAAACAATAAATGTTAAAAACAAATACAACACAGTTTATTTCCACATGTTTTGCCATAAGAAGGAGCAGAGAAATGGGGTAGTAACTAGAAGAGGGATATCAAGAGAAACTGTTTTTTTTTAAAATATTTATTTACTTATTTTGCTGTTTCAAGTCTTAGTTGCAGCATGCAAGACCCTCAGTCTTCACTGGAGCATGCAAACTCCTACCTGTGGCAGGAGTCTATCTAGGACCCTGACCAGGGGTCAGACCCAGGCCCCCTACATTGGAAGCAGAGTCTTAGCCACCAGACCACCAGGGAAATCCCGGTTTCTTGTCTTTTTTATTTATTGATAGAATGATTCAATGGGGAGAGGAAACTGGTGATGTAGTAGGGTGAAGGCAGAATTTATGGAGAAATGTTCTTGAGGAGACATGCAAAAACAGCAGATGTCCACTACCAAAACATATGGGAGACTTTAGAAAAACAGATTTCTAAAAGCCCAGAGTAAAGGTAACTGGTTTTCCGACCAACATCATTTAAAATGGACAGCAGATTAAGAAGAGCGAGAACAGCTGAGGGAGGGTGGGAGTCTGATGAGGCGGCATGATTCTGGCTTGAATCTCCGTTTTGATCCCCACTGGCGTTCAGATGTGCCACATGTGTAGTGTCAGGGCCAGGGGTCTCCTGGCAGAGAATTCATTCTAAACGGGGAGAATGGAGGGCTCTTAAGTTTGGACCAGTAACTGGCCAGATGGGAGGGAAGACCAGGACCACACGGTGTCTGTCTCTCTGAACTAGCCTCTGGTTCATACACCAGAGAGGAAGACAAGAAACGAGAGCTCTGCTTCAATAAATTATGTAAGATACCAGGATCACAAGACAGTCCTATTCTGCTGCTCGTCCTCTGTTGATGCTAACATACCAGGGAGAAAAGCTCTGTTCCTGCTTTGGTCCACAAGGCCTCGGAGCTTTCAGAACTCTAAAAACTTCCCCGCCCCCAACTGTAACATTCTATAAGCAGCCCTGATGGCTGAGGCAACAACAGAGGCCTCATCGCTCGGTAACAGTGGGAACCAGCTTTAAGAGCAGGAGAGACTTTAATAGTTGGCAGCTTCAGAAGACAGTATCCTCAAGGTGGATTGCCCCTGCAGGAGGGGCGGTGGTCAGGCTCCAGCAAGCCCCTTCATGGGAAGCAGCGGCTTTGGCAGCAAGTGCCACGGATGGGGGCCAGGGTAGGAGAGGATCGTGGCAGACACGGCTGGGAACTGACATGACTTGCTCATAAGCACCTGTCTGATCATCCATGAGCTTCCTGAAGGCACCTGGATGAGGCTTTGAGAATAGCTACTACTACTACTACTACCACCACTACTACTAAGTCGCTTCAGTCGTGTCCGACTCTGTGTGACCCCACAGTCGGCAGCCCACCAGGCTCCGCTGTCCCTGGGATTCTCCAGGCAAGAACACTGGAGTGGGTTGCCATTTCCTTCTCCAATCCATGAAAGTGAAGTCGCTCAGTTGTGTCTGACTCTTCGAGACCCCATGGACTGCAGCAGATGTCCCAAATAGAGGTGTGGGTGAAAGTCAGAAACAGTCCTGCTTATTATTGTAATATAGTTTCACTTTTTCCATAGGTTGGTGTGCCTAGGGAAACACAGGTTATAAGAAATCACAATCACAAATAAAGCTGATCAGGAAGAAAATATTTTTAAAAATGCATGTGGTCAAACAGAGAGGGCTCTGTTGAGATATATGCTGATGATATAAAGGGGTGTGCCTAACTATCACACATATGAAGGGAAAAGCTCAAGAAGGAAAAAGTATAGAACCATCTGAAGTTGAGGATAATAAAAACAATTCAGTGAAAGAAAAAAACATTATGTTTGGAGCAAGAAAATGATGTAATGCTGACAGATGGCAGAGAAAATCTAACTACTTGATTGCTGCTTTATTTCTTCTTCTTTTTTTTTTTTTTAATAAAGGAACTGGCTCTCAAAGTGGGAGGTGGGCAACATAACTAAGCATGATCTGATTGCATGGAATGACTATGAGAGAGCCACCTCATTATTCCTGCTTTTCTGTATTTTCTGAAAATTTTACAATGAGCATTATTTTTTTTTTACTTAATATTGAAGTAAAATATTTACTTAAGTAATTTAAAGTAATTTAAATTACATAATTTGCTTAAGCAATTTAAGTAATTTAAAAAAGATTCTTAACATTTTATTGAAAAACAAGGAAATAAACAAGGCTTAGGTAAAAGACTTACAGATCAAATCAAAGCTTTAGATAACGCCAGGTCCCCGATTCCTTAGCTCCTGGAAAAGCACAGATGTGATAATAGGGCAAGAGATGCTGGTCCTCAAGCAGTGGTGGAGAACAAACAAAGTTGCCAAAAGATTATACCTACTGACTTTTGGTTTGTAAAGCAGCTGTGTGTGTGTGATTCTACCGCTATGTCAGTTACAGGCCAGGCGTTGAACTAGAGCAGGGAGGGCAAACCATGGCTTGCAGGTCAGTTTCAGCTCACTGCTTGTTTTTGTGCTAAGAATTGCCAATTTAATGGTTTGAAAGAAATCAAAAGAAGTTTTCACATCATGTAAAATTTATGTGAAAATCATTCAGTGTCCATAAATCAAGTTTGATTGGAACACATCCACGCCCATTTGTTTCTATATTGTCTATGGCTGTTTTATGCAACAGTGGCAGAGTCGGGTAGTTGTGACAGAGGCTTACGACCTAGAAAGCCTAAAATATTTATTATTTAGTCTTTTACAAAAAAAAAAAAAAAATCACCAATTCCTAGGCAAGATGCATACCTGATGTTACCTCTAACCCATGGTTCTGTGAATGTCTGTATTTCATTTCTCTCCAGATCCTGCCCAGGGAGGGGGGCTGGGTAACCACACTTATCTCCATGATAAAATGGGAGCTTAGAGCAACTGCACAAGTCACTTAAAAGCTACAATCCAGGTCTTCTGGCTTTCAGTGAAGTGTTCAGGATGTAATAAAATAGTTGACGCTTATTACATTCTTAATTTGTGCCAGGAACTGCTCTACATACCTTACCCATATTAACTTATCTGAGTTTCATGATGACGCTGTGAAATATGTTCTATTATTATTACTCCCATTTTACTGATGAGAAAATGGAGGCACAGAGTGATCTAGTCACTTGCTGAAGACCACAGAGTGTACGGGAAGAGGTGGAGCCAGGGTCTAGGCTAGAACAGCTGGTTTTAGAGCCAGAGGGCTGAGCCACGACTCTTCGTCCTTCTGGGCCATCCGACACTGTCCCATTTTATTACTCTGAACCAACAGCAAACCTGCATGCTGGTGAAAATGCAGTCAGGTGATACACTGTTTATAGAAGTATATAGAAATACACTGTTTAACTAAGAGACGAAAGGTTTACAGTATTCTGAGTGGGAGTTCCTCGGAGCAAAGGCATTTGTACTGGAGCCTTAAACTGTTTGTTCCTTTTTTGCCTATTGTCTTATATTGCAGGTTACAAATACAGGAAGTGGATTTACAGGTTGTATTATCTGATTTGAACTAAGTAATCCTCTCAAAATAAGAGGATTGCCTGAAAGAATCCATACAAAGAAACTGTGTAGTGAGCCATTTATACTAATAGAAACATGGGCATATTTTGCAGGTCCATTACGTGTAAAGCTAGAGGGAATCCTTTGTGAGCCAAAGTGAAATAAAGCAATTGAAAATCCGAGCAGATCTAACACAGGTAGTCTTATTGCTCTCTTTAGAAACATAATTAATAGTATACAAGATGTTTTACAGTCAAAACAGGTGGTGACCACTAAACCACACACACAAGGTCAAGTTGAATCCTTGGACAGTGACCTGGATCATGGAGTTCAGTAAGCATTGATACTAGGAACATTCAGTTAGGTGTTTGGGCCTGTTCATATGATACATAACAATTTCTATCATACTCTTTGTTTTGCAAGTGTAACAGAACGTGTCCTTTCGGTGTTGGAAGCAACCCCCCAGAAGTTATTTACAATCATTCTAAACCAGTGTTTCATGGAGTATGGCCGGAGGACTAGCACCTTAACATCACCTGGGAACAAGTTAGGAGGGCAGATTCTCAGACCCCACCCCAGATTTACCAAGAGAGAAGCTTTTGTGGGGCCCAACTCTCTATGCTTAAACAAGTTGTCCAGATGACTTTGTTTATAACGTGAGAACCTTGTATTGTGTATACCTAGGACATTTAAATTAGAAATAGCTGGGAGTATAGGGAAGTCTTTCTCAATACTCAAAGCTAATGAGAATTGAAGACAGGCCACTTAAAGTGAATCTACTTAAATCACAGTTTTACAGTCCTGGTGTTCAAAGTAAGGTCCAGACACTAACCATATCAGCATTCATGGGAGATTGTTAGAAACGCAGAGTCCGGGGCCCCTTCTCTGATCTAACCAAATCATAATTTGTAATTTAACAAGATTTTCACGTGATCCCTATGCGCAGTAATATTTGTGAAACTGTGTTACAGGAAATAGTTCTTTTTTAACATTTCATTGAGAATTAACTTTTAAAATACTGATATTTTTGGCTTTTCTTTTGGACAAAAATTGAACGACTGTATTATACAACCTTCTTCCCCACTTTACATCTGAAATTTGTGGTAGTATCAAAACTTCTGTAACAAAAATAATTTGAGGGCTTTTTTATTTTCCAAAGGCTTTTTTCAATCTTTGATGATCATTCTCCTTTGAAGGGCTTATCATCATCCTTGCTTATTTTCTCTCAGTACGTGCACATCAATCGAGTCTAACGCCTCCCTTTTCCTTGGTTTTTACGTGACCCAGCAGTTTTCCAACACTATGGTCACTGACTTTATGAAACATACCTTGTTTTTAAAAGCTCCACAGACCACTTTGATTCAGTTTCCATGGCGTTTGCGGATGTTTACATCCAACACTCAGGGAAAAGCTGCCTACAAGCTCTTTGACAGGGTGGGTGGGGATGGGAGTGAGTGCTGAGGATGTTTGGGTGGGCATGGACTTTATAGGCAGCCAGCTCATTAGCTAGCTATATCCATATCATGGTAACTATTGCTATCTTGGGTAACATTGTACCTGGAATGCTGTGACAATGAAAAGTCAAACAACAATGACCCAAGCATATTATCTCTGGGCAGTGAAAGTCCAAGTAATTTTTATATTTCTTTTGTGGTTGTCTATATTTTCTAAACTTTCTGGAATGAATGCATATTATTTTTGTTACCGGAAAAAATCTTGTTATTTAATATTTTAAACTGAGGTATAATTTACATTCAGTAAAATGCACAGAGATCTTAAGCATTCAGTTTGAATTGCTGAGTAAAACTGTATACTCCCATGTAACCACCAATCCAAACAACATAGGTAGGACTTATTTCCATCACCCAAAAGGTTCCTTTGTGCCCTTTTAAACCAGAAATTACCCTAATATATCACTCCTCCTGTAACACACACACCACCCCAAGACAGTCTAACCTCTAGTGTGGTTACAGTGTGGTACCCTGGAACAGCACGCTATGTCCAGATTTTGGTAAATACACATTTTTGTTGGGCTCAAGCATAGAGCTTAAGCATACAGAGGGAGTCACTGCTGCATTCTGCATTTCTTTCCATAAACTCCCCTTTGTGTGTCTCTAACTCATACTTTTAGTAGAAAATGAGAAAAAATGTTTTCCTTCCATAATTTCCTCTCCCACACAGTCATTCTCTCTCTCTTTTTTCCTTCCTGCCTTGAAACAGCTATGTAACTGCCCTGCAGAAGATTCCATTAAGATGAAAGCTTCGTCCTTGCCAAGGCAGAATTAAATAAAGCCTGCTTGCCAGCAACTGGGACAGGAAAAGGTGTATCCCCTCCCCTGCCCCCACATTGGACCCCACCCATACCCACACCTGCCTCTCAAACATCTCTTTCTTATTGCTCTGGTTTATGGTAGCAATAAAAAACAGTAAAAGTAATGCAGATTAAAAGATGATAAGGTTTAAAACACATAAAGGACTTTCATGAAGATTATCTTATTTTGTTCAGTTCTTCTGCAATACCCCTTGAGTTCTGCGGGGAAATACCAGTATTTGTTAATTATTTCCTTTGTTCATTCCCACAACACACGTTTACATATGTAGATACCACGTGCCAGGGGAAATACTAGGAACTAAGGAACAGTGGCAAAAAAGGAAGAGTCTCTCACAACGTTTATTATCCACTGGGGGAAATGGATGAGCATGTAGGCAGTTATGACTCAGGGTGCAACAATCTGTGCAGGAGCATTTTTACCCCAGGTTAATTATAACACTGCAAAGGTGGAAACAACCTGTGTGTGTGTGTAAATATGTGGGTGCACGCATGGGCACGTGTGTGCTCAGTTGTGTTCGACTCTTCGCAACCCCAGGGACTGTAGCTCACCAGGCTCCTTTCTCCATGCTGTTTTCCAGGCAAGAAAACTGGAGTGGGTTGCCATTTCCTACTCCAGGGGACTAAGATGTCAAATTACCGTGCAGCTGCTTAGTGGAATGTTTTGTGGCCATTAAGAGCTATTTTTTGGAAGATATATTTGAGGATATATATTAATAGGCACGTGTTACTTTTATAGGGTTTACCTGGTGGCTCAGATAGTAAAGAATCTGCCTCTAATGCAGGAGACCCAGGTTCAATCCCTGGGTCGGGAAGATCCCCTGGAAAAATGAATGGCAACCCACTCCAGTACTCTTGCCGGGAGAATCCCATGGACAGAGGAAGGAGCCTGGCAGGCTATGGTCCATGTGGTCACAAAGAGTAGGACATGACTGAAGTGGGTAATGCACACACACGTGTTATTTTTATAATCAGACTTTTTACATTGTAAGCTAAAAAACACAAGATTGTTACAAGTATGCTAGCGTACTAGCCAGCACCTAGGGATGGTAATATTTATCTACAACCGTACTTTGTGTCTGCAGCCATGAAATTAAAAGACGCTTACTCCTTGGAAGGAAAGTTATGACCAACCTAGATAGCATATTCAAAAGCAGAGACATTACTTTGTCAACAAAGGTCCGTCTAGTCAAGGCTATGGTTTTTCCAGGGGTCATGTATGGATGTGAGAGAGAAAACTTAGCACTGAAGAACTGATGCTTTTGAACTGTGGTGTTGGAGAAGACTCTTGAGAGTCCCTTGGACTGCAAGGAGATCCAAGCAGTTCCTCTTAAAGGAAATCAGTCCTGAATGTTCATTGAAAGGACAGATGCTGAAGCTAAAACTCCAATACTTTGGCCACCTGATGCAAAGAACTGACTCCTTGGAAAAGACCCTGATGCTGGGAAAGATTGAAGGCGGGAGGAGAAGGGGACGACACAGGATGAGATGGTTGGATGGCATCACCGACTCAATGGCCATGAGTCTGGGTGAACTCCAGGAGTTGGTGATGGACAGGGAGGCCTGGTGTGCTGCGGTCCATGGGGTTGCAAAGAGTTGGACACGATTGAGCAACTGCACTAATACCTTGATACTCTGAAATAACAAGATAATACAATTTCCTTTCTTTCTTTCTTTCCTTATTAGCTTTTATACACTGGTTTCTGTTGGGGCCCTCCATTTCCTGGGCTTCTGTCTCCACATGGAAGACTCTGTTCACCTCCCCTGCTGTCTGTCCTGCCTCACGTCCTCCCCAGGGAGAAGTGACACACGTGGCTAGTGAGCAGCCCACCAGAGCCCCGTCCTCTTCCTCCTGGGTGCGCCCACACCTAAGGCACGGCGTATGCAGCTCTGCGTCCCTATCTGTGAATGTATTGGCCAGAGCCTGCCAGTGCTTGAGGACAGTGATGGAGGGGCTAAGTCTGCTGAACTCATGGTTGAAATATTGGGACACCCACCCTCCAAGCTTCACTCCACCTTCTGTGTGACAGAATCTGTTAATGCCCCTTCCCCCGAGCCCCTGCCACTCTGAGCTCACCTGCTGCGGCTGTGGTGACAACTCCCATCCTGTAGGGACAACTCCTGCATCTCTTCACTTCTCCGTGGGCACTGTTAGTTGAATCACCAGAAGCAAAAGTGCAGAGAGGTTGACACCATCTTCAGCTAGTGGGACAAGCCTTCCTGTTCTCCGATGGGATAATTCAAAGATGGGTTCCACATGGTTGCTCAGAAGGTTCCCCAAGGGAATTGGCACCATTTCTTCACTGGCTCTTTTCCTTTCTCTCTTTCTTTCCCCTGCATCCTTACTTTACTTTCTAGAAACACTTCCCCACAAACTTCTTGGACCCAAATCTTGTCTCTCAGAAGAGAAGTTGGTATTTCAACCCTCATCTGTCTGACTTTTTGTTCAAATTTTTGTTTATTTGGCTGTGCTGGGTCTTCACTGCTGCACACAGGCTTTTCTCTAGTTGGGGTGAGAGGGGCTCCTCCCTAGTTGGGGTGCAGGGGCCTGTCATTGCAGTGGCTTCTCTTGTGGAGCACATGCTCTGGAGCACAGGCTCTAGAGCACAGGCTCAGGAATTGTGGTGAATGGGCTTAGTTGCCCCACAGCACGTAGAATCTTCCCAGACCAGGAATCCAACCCACATCCCCTGCATGGGCAGGCGGATTCTTAACCACTGGACCACCAGGGAAGTCCCATCTGACTCGTACTTCCATGGTTCAACCTCCAGTTATGAAAGGTAAGGGTTTAATCCTGTCTCCTCACCCTCCCTTCCCCATTCACACATATATGCTTTTCCAGTTCTGTCTCAAATATAGTTCTATAACCTGTGTTACAGTAATTACTCTTTGTTACTAATAACGTAACTAACCTTAGCTAATCACATCATTATGGCCGTAAATAGAAATCTAATCTGTTTCGCATGCATCCCACACAGCTTGTGTCAGGAAAACCCCTCTGACACAGTCAGCACAGCTGACAACCCGCCAGTCTCAGTTTTCCTTGGTGGTGCTGCTTCTGCCACCAGCTCCACTCTAGACTAGTTTCTGTCTGACCAGAATTAAATTTCAATTTTCTCCGGTCTGCTAAGTCAATTACCTCTCCAACACATGATTTCTAGCAAGTGAAAGACTTCCTTCCATCCAGTTTTCAGATGGACATTACTCCCGACTATCTCCTTAGTGATGGCATAATGCCTCTGTGGGGTGTGGTGGTTGATAGAATACTTTAACAAATGTCTTCCCATGTAATCCTTCCATCACTTCGGTGAAACAGAGGTCGTTACTTTCATTGTGCAGATTCATTTAACACAGGGTCTGATGAATGCCAAGCCCTGACAAGCCACCTTCACAAATAACTCATTTGTGTGTGCGTGCATGCACATGTCCAGCTCTTTGTGACCTCACGGACTGTAGCCCACCAGGCTCCTCTGTCCATGGAATTCTCCAGGCAAGTATACTGAAGTGGGTTGCCATTCCCTTCTCCAGGGAATCTTCCTGACCCAGGGATCAAACCTGTGTCTCCTGCGTTGGCATGTGGATTCTTTACCACTAGCACCAACTTGAGTCCTCAAAACAACTCTAGATAAGAAGAACGATTACCATCACCATTTCACAGATGGAAAAATTGAGGCACTGGGATTTACTCAAGTTCATTTAACTAGTATAGAGTAGAGCTAGGAATCAATACAATCTGATGATCTTAAAATATTTTATGATGCAGATGAAAATGTTAAATAACAGACTAAAAAAGTAATTTCTAGAGTCAGCTAGTTGACAAAGGTGTCAGAGCAAAGCCTTGATCCTAAGTTTTTTTTTAATTCCATGTCTAAAATGTTCTTCAAATTATGACACAAGGTGGGTGTTACCACTGCAGCTCATAGCAGACCAGGAGCATGAGCAGCGGGGAATCCTGCTCTCTCAGCATGGCTGTGACTGGTGCATTTGTAAGTAAATCTTCAATTCCATCTGCAACTGTTTACTTAGGTTGGATTTTTAGCAGCTATATTTACTGGATTAAAAATATATGAGGTCCATGTTGATATATGGCAGGAACCAACACGATATTGTAAGTATCCTTCAATTAAAAATAAATAAATTAAGAAAAAAGAATATATGAGGAAATAACCTTTTTTAAGAATTTTAAACAGTTTGCTGAATAATTTGCCAGAAAGATTTAAACTCATCTGTGGAATAGGAAACCACACCACTACAACAATTGATGCTCTCTCTCCTCGTTTTTAAATCACAGATGGAAAATCAAAGCTTACCTCTCACAAATTTTGAAAAAATTAGATAGAACACTTTTTGACTATTAGCCATTAGTACTTCTTGTTTTAAAAAATATCTTTCAGTTTCTAAAAGTAAGAAATTAAAAGTAAATCAGAACAAATACCAAAATGCTTCCCTGGCTCACAAAAAAGGCTTTCTTCTCCTTTGTGTTTATCTAAAGACCTCTAAGGCTTTGCAAACTGAAGTCAAAATGATGCAGTGAAATATAAAAACACAAAAATCCTCCAATTCAACCAACCTAAGACTTCCCCTTTGTCTTCTAGCAGATTCCAGTGTTTATAGTCTATATTTCTCTTAAAGAATAAATTCCCACAAAATGTTTCTTACTGTAATAATTACTACAAGTATCCTATATATTTTCTGGACTTCTGACTCCTATTTGGCTATTAGGCAAAGCCCAGTGTTTACTGATGAAAATATTCTTTGGCAAAGCAGCCCCAGGCAGCTTAAACAAAAGGGAGCAAGTGTTTGACTTGAACTAATAAAAATTATCTGAGTAACTTCTGGCAGTTCCATAAATCGCTATTGTTGAATCGTGAAGTCCTGAGCAGAAGATCAAGAAACAGCTGGAGGCACTAAAAGGATTTTTCTAGAAGGAGGGTCCTTAGGCAGAATGTTGTCCATGGTGAATGCCACTTTTTATAAACGGTGAGCAGTCTGAGTCAGGTTACTAGGATGCCAATCCCCCCCTTTCCCCGCCGCAGTGACGCAGCCCGTGGTCTTCCTCCTCTCAGGGGCCACGTGGATGTGCACTGCAGGGTTGTACTAGGTGTCACCAAGACAGAGTCCCAGTTCAGCCCATCACCCCAGCAGCTTCAGCCAGACTCGCAAATGCAGCAGATGTGGCTGCATTTATGAAACCAACCCCCAGGAAAGACTTTTTTTCTTGATAAAAATAACTTTTCTTGCACTAACCAGCACATGGAGGGTGCTAAGGGAATATTAACAGCATTTTCTGAAAGGAATTCAAGACATGGAGAGCTTAAAAAAAAAAGTAGCTTTGGGGCACATTTTTATAGATGGATAGAAGGCTTCAATGCAGAGCTATAAACCAAATATTTCAGCAGTATTTGCCAGTGGCCTGCCTGGCTTATGACCGACAAAGTTCCCTGGTAATTGAAAACAGAGAACTTGAGCTCTGGAATCTAACAGACATGGATTGACTTCCAGTTCCAACACTCTTTGGTAAATTGTTCAATCCCTCTTTTAGTTTGCTCATTCATATCAAATGGGGACCAGAGATATTAATACCTCACAGAGTTTTTGTTAAACAAAACGAGAGAATAAAATGTTTAACATACTGCCTGGCAAGCAGTAGGCTCAGTAAGTATTTGGTGCAGTTATCTTGGCCAAATCCTTGTATGAAGGTTGCTGTATGGTTACTAAAAAATATAGTCTTTTTAAAAATTGAAGTAGTTGATTTACATCATTGTGTTAGTTTCACATCTACAGCAAAGTGATTCATTTATATAGACGTGCTGTGCTAAGGTGCTTCAGTCGTGTCCCGCTCTTTGCGACCCTGTGGACTGTAGCCCACCAGCCTCCTCTGTCCGTGGGATTTTCTCAGCAAGAATACTGGAATGGGTTGCCATGTCCTTTTCCAGGGGATCTTCCTGACCCAGGGATCGAACTCAGTCTCCTGCACCGAAGGTGGGTTCTTTACCACTAGCACCATCTGGGAAGCCCAGATATATGGATATTTATTATATATTTTCAGGTTGCTTTCCATTATAGGTTATAAAAAAATGTTGGATATAGATTCCTATTGTTGCTGTTTAGTTGCTAAGTCATGTCTGACTCTTTTGACCCCATGGACTGCAGCATATCAGGCTTCCCTATCCTTCATTATTTCCTGGAGTTTGCTCAAATTCATGTCCACTGAGTCAGTGGTGCTATCTAACCATCTCATCTTCTGCCAGCCTCTTCTCCTTTTGCCTTCAATCTTTTCCAGATCAGGATCTTTTCCAATGAGTCGGCTCTTCACATCAGGTGGCCGAAGTACTGGAACTTCAGCTTCAGCATCAGTTCTTCCAATGAATATTCAGGGTTGATTTCCTTTAGGATTGACTGGTTGGATCTCCTTGCAGTCCAAGGGACTCTCAAGAGTCTTCTCCAGCACCACAGTTCAAAAGCATCAATTCCTCTGCACCCAGCCTTCTTTAGGGTCCAACTCTCACATCAGTACATGACTACTGGAAAAAGCATAGCTTTGACTATATGGACCTTTGTAGGCATAGATCCCTGTGCTATACAGTAAATCCTTGTTGCTTATCTATTTTATATACAGTAATGTGTCTCTGTTAATCCCATACTCCCAATTTATCCCTCCCCCACCCTCCTTTCCCCATAAGTCAGCCATAAGAAAAGAATGGAATAATGCCATTTGAAGCAATCTGGATGGACCTAGAGATTATCATACTAAGTTAAGTAAGCCAGACAGAGAAAGACAAATATCATATGAATTCACTTATATGTGTAATCTAAAAAATAATACAAATGAATCTGTTTACAAAACAGAAACAGACCCACAGACATAGAAAACTATAGTCTTTTAAATACCAAGAGAGACACGGGCATGACTCAGATGAGCTCCTGAGAGAAATGATAGAAATGAATATTTTTTGCTTGTTTTTTTGAACATAGCAAGTCATAAATCTCAGTTTGTGAATCATCACTCTGTTGTCTGCCAGAGGACAGAGAAACCCAGCTTAGCAAGAATCAAAGTGACAGTCTACAAAGCTCTCCTGAGAGTGGGTGGTTCTTATTTCTTCCCCGGAGTGCATTGCCAGTGTCCAATCATGAAGAAAAAGTCCTCAGAGCTTAAAAATATAATAATATTAATGATTAAAAGAAGTGGGCAACAGCATCAGAAGTGGGTTCTGAGTCAAACTACAGGGATGAATTCCCCAAAATCCTGTTCTGTCATTTCATTATTTGAAAAATTTACATTTTTGCACTCTTTTCTTGTCTTCCTTGCTGTGCCCCTCAGATGGAGGTGAGAGAACAAGGAATACACGGCAGGAGGGCATATATGCTAATAAAACTTCATACGCTTTGCTGCATCACAAGCTTGTTTTGTTGGTTGTATTTCAATATAATTGGCTTCTTTGTAATCCTATATGTTATGGTTTGTGCATTTAAAAATACTGTTCTCAGAAAGCATTCATAAGCTTCACTGGACCACCAAAGAGCATAAAGTGTTTAGAAACTGGCCTAATTCCTCGTTTATGAGTCAGGTCTTCCAACATTAGAAAATAGCTGTTTCCCCGAGCTTTCCCTTTTCTAGACTCACAGTTCCTAGTATCCAGTTTCAGGACAAGTCCTCAGGAAGTTGCAGCCTGGGAGGTGAGAGCCTCCCACTGGAGAGATGGAGCAGGCCGTGTGAGACCAGAGAGCAGAGTCTGCTTCCCGTGCGGGCAGCAGACCATGGGGAGTAGAGAAGGCTGACAGGAAACGGCTGGTATGTCAAGAAAGCGTGCCACAGGTCTGGGTGTGTGTGGAGGGTGAAGGTGGCAGTAAACAAAGCTGCGGAGGTGCCCCAGCTAGTGGACATCGCTCAGAGGGGAACGGAAGTGACATTCGTCAAGCATCGTGCTGGCCAGCTTACGGGCATCACTGGCTTTATTTTCACAGCAAGCCAGTATGGTAGATATTAACATGACTGGGGAAAGTCAGTTAGCTGGTGAGCATGTTTTGGGGTACAGTGGGAGGAGTTCAGATGTTTGGGGGTGGGAGTGGGGCTGGCAAGAGCCAAGCAAGACCTTAATTCTAAAGTGACTTGAGGAATTAGGCAAGGTGCCAAGAAGCACGGGAGCACAGCAAACAGCCAGAAACCACTGATCAGAACTGGTACGGCAGCACTGAATTGTATACATTACCACGTGGGAAGCTGCTGTATCGCACAGGGAGGTCAGCCCGGGGCTCTGTGACAACCTGGAAGGGGGTTTGGGGGTGGTGGTGGGAGGGATACTCAAGAAGTAGGGGATACACTATACTTGGCTTCCCAGACGGCACCAGTGGTAAAGAACCCACATGCCAATGCAGGAGACATAAGAGACTCAGGTTCAATCCCTGGGTCGGGAGGACCCTCCGGAAGAGGGCATGGCAATCCACTCCAGTATTCTGGCCTGGAGAATCCCATGGACAGAGGAGACTGGTGGGCTACCATCCATAGGGTCGCAAAGAGTCGGACACGACTGAATCAACATAGCATGTACGCAGGATGTACGACTGATTCACATTAATGTACGGCAGAAACCAACACGACAGTGTACAGCAATTATCCTCCAAATGAAGGAAAAAAAGGAAAAACAGCTGGGCCTCCAAACAGTACTTGGCTTTCCAGAGCAAAGAGAAGCGCACACTGACCCTTACATCTGCGTCTCTGTGCCTTTGCTCATGCTCTTCCTTCTGGCTGATTTCTACCAGACCCTCCTCCACGACACTCAGACTCCAGCCTCTGCATCCTTAAGTAGACCATATCCCTGCCAGCTGATCATCTGTCTTCAGTGACTCATTTGACTTATAACACTCTTCCTTGCCTTTCATTTAGTTATTTTCCCCTCTCAACCTGCTATAACTTAATAAAAAAGTAAAGCATTCTTCTTCAACTGAGATTGTCAATGTACCTTCAAGATCACAGTTAAATGACTAATGAGAGTGCCAATGAGTATATTTCTAAATCAGTTGCTATTCAAGAAAAATGCCATACTGATATTTTAAGTAGTCAATAAAGTTCTGGAAAAGATGAATGTTTTCATCATGTACTTTTCCCTCAAGTATTTTGAAACCCATTTGTGCAAAGCTATTGTTTTAAAAAAACTTAATATCGGCTATCCTGTATGCAAAATACTTATTGGATAAACATTAATGAGTCTGAAAGGGTATATAAAAGATAGGATTCATCTTTGGTGTATGGATGCAAATACCAAATAAATAGTGACAATTCATTTCAATTCAAGAAGCATCTACTGAACAAATGCTATTAACAGAAGGTACTCACTAGGGGAGATAAGTCAGGTATGTGCTCTGCCTTTGAAATGCTTTTCATTTAATGGCAGAGACAAGCATGATGCATAATGTCTTGTCCACAGAAATGCTTACGGAAGCTTAGTGTTAAATAGTAATGCCTTCTTTCTAACTAGAAATGTTTTCTCCAAGCCAGGCTTCAACAGTACATGAACCATGAACTTCCAAATGTTCCAGCTGGATTTAGAAAAGGCAGAGGAACCAGAGATCAAATTGCCAACATCTGCTGGATCATTGAAAAAGCAAGAGAGTTCCAGAAAAAGATCTATTTCTGCTTTATTGACTACACCAAAGTCTTTGACTGTGTGGATCACAACAAACTGGAAAATTCTTCAAGAGATGGGAATACCAGACCACCTGACCTGCCTCCTGAGAAATCTGGATGCACGTCAAGAAGTAGCAGTTAGAACTGGACAAGAAACAACAGACTGGTCCCAAATCAGGAAAGGAGTTCGTCAAGGCTGTATATTGTCTCCATGCTTATTTAACTTATATGCAGAGTACATCATGAGAAACACTGGGCTGGAAGAAGCACAAGTCAGAATCAAGATTGCCGGGAGAAATATCAATAACCTCAGATATACAGATGACACCACATTTATGGCAGAAAGCGAAGAAGAACTAACTAGCCTCTTGATGAAAGTGAAAGTGGAAAGTGAAAATGCTAAGTCACTTCAGTCGTGTCCGACTCTGTGCGACCCCATAGACAGCAGCCCATCAAGCTCCCCCATCCCTGGGATTCTCCAGGCAAGAACACTGGAATGGGTTGCCATTTCCTTCTCCAATGCATGAAAGTGAAAAGTGAAAGTGAATTTGCTCAGTCGTGTCCGACTCTTAGCGACCCATGGACTGCAGCCTACCAGGTTCCTCCATCCGTGGGATTTTCCAGGCAAGAGTACTGGAGTGGGGTGCCATTGCCTTCTCCAGGAAGTGAAAAAGTTGGGTTAAAACTCAACATTCAGAAAACTAAGATCATGGCATCCGGTCCCATCACTTCATGGCAAATAAATGGGGAAATAGTGGAAACAGTAGCTGATTTTATTTTTTGGGGCTCCAAAGTCACTGTAGATGGTGATTGCAGCCATGAAATTAAAAGACACTTACTCCTTGGAAGAAAATTTATGACCAACCTAGACAGCATATTAAAAAGCAGAGACATCACTTTGCCAACAAAGGTTTGTCTAGTCAAAGCTATGGTTTTTCCAGTAGTCACATATGGTTGTGAGAGTTGGACCATAAAGGAAGTTGAGCACCAAAGAATTGATGCTTTTGAACTGTGGTGTTGGAGAAAACTCTTGAGAATCCCTTGGACTGCAAGGAGATCCAACCAGTTCCTCCTAAAGGAAATCAGTCCTGAATATTCATTGGAAGGGCTGATGCTGAAGCTGAAACTCCAATACTTTGGCCACCTAATGCAAAGAATTGACTCATTTGAAAAGACTCTGATGCTGGGAAAGATCGAAGGCAGGAGGAGAAGGGGACAATGGAGGATGAGATGGTTGGATGCCCTCACAAACTCAATGGACATGAGTTTGAGTAAGCTCCGGGAGTTGGTGATTGGCAGGGAAGCCTGGTGTGCTGCCGTCCATGGGGTCGCAAAGAGTAGGACACAACTGAGCGACTGAGCTGACTGAACTGAAAACCATTCATGGCATCTAATATAAACATAAACATTTACTATAAAATATTTCTAATACATTTCAGATGGTCATTGCTGAACTCAAATATTTTCCTTAAATTTTCAAGATGGTAGGCCTTGATTAGATACCATATAGTGTATGTCTAATTCTTTTTGTAAATTACTAATTGATTTGTTTATTCAATCTGAAAGGTTTTATTATTAACAATCTCTTGGATTCTACCTTTAGAAACAGTGTGAGCATTATAAGTCAGGTTGGTTCTCTAAGCCTTAGTTGGATTGTAAATGGTATTCTGGGCCAAATAATGTCCAAGGCGTCTAACAGCTCTAACATTTCTGTACTTCATTGGCACTTATCAAGAGAGGCCCACTCTGCTTATGTAGCCCATCACGCAGGTTCACAATGGTCATTCAGTTCTATAATGGTTGCAATATCCATGTAAGGAAAATGCCATGATGCTTTAGATAGAACCCTACTATAACATGACTTGATGTTTGGAAAAGTATGTGTGTATGTATTTGTCATTGGTTGAACCAAAGTCTGAAAAATGTTCACATATTAATAAGATAAATGTTCTCTAAAGATTGTTAGTTGATTATGCAGGTGTACCAAAAAGACTTTTCTTGAATTAATTAATTCTCCTGCCTATATTAGCATATGAACTTTCAACCACACAAATGAAAATTGCTCATGTGTATTTTTCCACATGAGAGATGGAAAGAGATCCTTAATACTGAGGCAGCCATAGCTTTTATCATCAGCATTTTTTTATTGGATTATAATTGCTTTATGATGTTGTGTTAGTTTCTGCCAGAATATTTTAAAATACATTCTTCAAATGTAAGTTATGAATAGTTTGAAAAGTGATGGTTCTTTCTTAAGAAGCAGTTCCTTTGAATTAAAATATTGTGTGCATCGGAATAAAATGGGATTTAAACTGCACACTTGAAGAGATTTCTTGGCAGAGCTTTACAAGTGTGAAACAGTGTGCAATAGCATTAGCTCTTATCGTGACGATTCTGTAAGATAAGAAGACTCTTCAGGATGCTTTCTTTTTTAAAAAATTACAAGCTCATCGCTGTTGATGTCAGCAGTTTCAGTTCAGTGCCTTATGTTTTGGCTTCCCAGGTGACTCAGTGGTGAAGACTCCGCCTGCCAGTGCAGGAGCTGCTGGAGACATGGGTTCAGTTCCTGAGTTGGAAAGATCCCCTGGAGGAGGAAATGGCAACCCACTCCAGTATTTTTGTTTGGAAAATTCTATGGACGGACAAGCCTCGTGGGCTACAGTCCGTGGGACTGCAAAAGAGTTGGACACTACTGAGTGACTAAGTATGCATGCACACCCTATGCTTTGGTCACACCTTAACCTTTCTTGCAATGAAAGTGAGTCCTAGAGGAACACACAGGCAAAGCCTGGTTAGATGTGTAACAGTGAGTAGGGAGCAAGAAGACTCTGCGAAGCCCACTGGGCAGGAAATGCCAGGGAACTGCACCCTTCCTCACTGACATCCCAAGTTCACATAAGACTGTATTGCTTCTTATCCAAGACAGTCCTGATCCCTAGGACAAGACACCTACAACTGCCAGGTGCTTAAGGGCGAATGCCTGTGCCTCTTAAAAAGGGGTGTTTGAAGCTGCAAAACATGTAAGTGCAATGATGACAAGAAAGTGTAATTTACTGAGGTGCGAATATGCCCCGGGCTCCCTGGACGGCTCAGAGGGGAAAGAATCTGCCCACGGTGCAGGAGACACAGGAGACACAGGTTCAGTCCCTGGGTCAGAAAGATCCCCTGGAGAAGGAAATGGCAACCCACTCCAGTATTCTTACCTGAAAAATCCCATTGACAGAGGAACCTTGTGGGATATAGTCCGAAGGGTCGAAAAGAGTCAGACACGATTGGGTGATTAAACAGAAATATGCCATAGGCATTATAAAAATCTTAACAAGCTAGAATCTCCAACAGAATGATTCTTTATGGCTTGCACATTAAATTTTTTTATTTTACTTTTTAAATTGTTTTGTTATTGTTGCACTGCACAGCATGTGGGGTCTTAGTTTTCTGATGAGGAGTCAAACTGAGCTCCCTGCAGTGAAAGCTCAGAGTCTTCACCACTGGACCACCAGGGAAGTCCCCAAAACTTGCACACTTTTGTACCATTTTGCCCTTCATTGTTTTCCCCCAGAAAACACTCACCAGAGGAAAGAACAACAAAAAAAAATGAATTTTTGTTCAAATAATATTAACACTCAATCATATTAGTGGAAACAACAGCTCTAAAATATCAGCATGATATTAGATAGTCCAAAGGTACTTGCAAATGCAGTGTGAATATCAGACTCTCTCAAAATTTGGAGTCCTAGTGATAACTACATTTATTGTCAATTGAAGTAGATAAAAAATAGCCCCAGAAATCCCCCCTTTGTAGGTCAGTGTTCACTGCTGAGTCTGGTGTAATTATGTAGACCAAATGAGCTACAGCTTGAGCTAATAACACCCTACGGAGTACTAGAGAGCTGTAATTATACAACAACATAATGCATGCTTGGCAAGATCTGCAGTACTGGGGAACCTACTGTCAAAGAGCATCTGGCAAAGTTAAAAGTCCAACTTAGGGGTGAAATTGGTCTAGACTGAACTAATTCATGGCACTGTAGCTCAAGCAGAATAAGTTATATGCCTATTAGACAAACCCTATGATAATGAAAACATCTAGAAATAGTGCAAAGTCATCTAATCACATGACTTTAAAACAGAGCATTTCCAAGACTGAACATTCGCTATGTACCATGCACCATGCTGGGTACAGGAGATTTAGAACAAAACAGGAGGAGGGAGAATTCCTGACTGCTAATTGTTCATAGTTAGGACATAGGGAGAACTTGTGTTTTCACAGAGAGATGTACAAAGTATAACGAATTAACAATGTCATTGACAGCTCTGCTGTCTTTAGTGATGACCTATATTAAATCACTACTCTGTTGTTTCATTACGTTTCCTTTGAATCTCATGTTCTTCCTGTAATTTTAATAGAATTACACAGGATAGCCTTCATACAGACGTTTTTGTTATGATTTTCTCCTTCCTTGCTAAGTCATTATATTTTACCTTGAGTCTTGTCTACTGTACAAAGGGCAGCTAGGCTAATCCCATTGTTACAAATTTGTCCTTCCAA
This sequence comes from Bison bison bison, assembly GCF_000754665.1. Taxonomy (NCBI): domain Eukaryota; kingdom Metazoa; phylum Chordata; class Mammalia; order Artiodactyla; family Bovidae; genus Bison; species Bison bison. The sequence continues at coordinate 539,465 of NW_011494522.1, forward strand.
ATGTCCCATGTAACAGATACAGAGAAGTCTGTTCCCTTTAATACAATTAATCTTAGTTTCTTCTGTATGCCTTACCTCTGAAATCCATCTAGCTTACAAAAAGCTTTATGTAGAAATCTATTTGGTGGTATTTAAAGTACATATACTTGTATATTGCCAAACGCCATACTTTTATTCTGATAGAAATTACTCAAGTGATTTCTTGGACTTTTTAGGTGGCAAAGAAATTTTCATTCCAATTGATTTGATCATTTTCAGGAACTTGTTTCTAAAGACATGTAGATTTCTTGTGAATCGTTTGGGAAATTTCCAGCTTCTACAGCCACGTGTTTGCATGGAAACCTTGTCTAACTTTTCTACACTGGACCATAATTTTATTTTGTGCATATTGTTCAGTTCAGGGAGTGGTGTGTATGTTCTGATGCAACTAATCTCTTGAAGCTCTTATTAAGCAACAAACTTGGATCATCAGGTAAAAGTGATCACTTTTGACTTAGCCACTTTTGATAGGTCATCATTTAGGAAACTATTCAAGAGATTTTTTTTCCTCTTCTAATTCACGCACTTAAATGTTCTCACTGTGAGTATTAGTGAGACTGTTAAGAGGTTATTAAGTATGACTATTCAAAGGAAACCCCAGAATATTGACTACTGTGCTGCTTGCTGAGATAAAGCAGTACAAGTGGTCCTACCCTTCTGTAACATAACACATTCATGAAAGTCATAATTATATGACTAAAAGGACTGAGCATATGAATTAGGAAGCCAACAATAATTGTAGATATTTATTAGGCAGAATTGAATAAGCTGACTGTTGAAATGCAAAGCAGATTTGCCTGTGCCCTTAAACTAGACCAGCCAATTATTATAGTGTGATCCACAAGCATTCTCTTCACTGTTCCTTTTGCTATTGGGAGCTCACTGGATTATTGACTTTTCCCTATCTACTTCAGAGAAAGTACACAATTTCTTTTTTATCCTTTTTTCCTTTCTTCCTTCTTCCCTTCCACCTTTCCTTCCCCTTGTTTTTTTCTTTTCTTCAGATAAGAATCCCAACTGAATCAACAGAAAGGTTTAGAACTAATGAGAGAATTCAGCAAAAATGCCAGATACAACAAGATCCACTCACAAAAATCAATAGTATTCTTCAGCATCAGCAATTGTCAGCTAAAAATAGAACAGAGTCTGTGATGTCATTCATAATAGTGATCAACACTATAAACTGAATTTAACCAAATCAACAATGTACAAGATCTTCAAGATGTTTCAAGGGTACAAAAGCCTAAATAAGTGGAGTGCTATATCACGCTCATGGAAAGGATAGCAACAATGTAAGGATGTCAGTTCTCTAAAATTAGTCAGTAAATTCAACCTCAATTAAAATTTTAGTATGACTTTAAAAAGTGAATTCAACATACTTATTCTAACATGTATAAGATGACTAAATATATTATGAATAATTAAAGCAATTTTGAAAAAGGGCAATGAAAGGGGTGACCTCAGAGAAAGAACTGATAAAGTTTTAATAGATTAGGGAAATGTCATTTTAGGGAAAAAAATAATGCTGGATTCTTAGCCTATAATAGCATTTCTCAACCAGTGTTTTCATTACTGTCCTCCGAATAAAACTTTTTAGGTATATTTTCCCCCTGATTTTCCTCCATTACCAATACAATTTTAATATCATGGATATAGAATATATCTGTTTATGATCCTTGAAGGGCTATGCGTGTGCATGTGTGGTAAGTCACTTCAGTTGTGCACAACTCTTTTCGACCCTATGGACCATAGCCTGCCAGGATCCTCTGTCCATGGGATTCTCCAGGCAAGGATACTGGAATGGGTTGCCACTCCAGGAAGATCCTCCTTCAAGGATCTTCCCGACCCAGGGATCAAACCTGTGTGTTCGTTTGTCTCCTGCATTGACAGGCGAGTTCTTTACTACTAGCGCCACCTGTGAAGGGCTATAAACAATTACAGTATCTAAGTTTTTTTTTTTTACCCTCTAAGAACAAACTTCACTTTCTTGGGAGCGCCATTACCCCCATTAAGAATGCATGTTTATGCCATATACAAGGGGGAAATCCAGTTGGATTAAAGTATTAAATGGAAAATCTAAAAAGCTAATGGAAAAGGAAAAAAGAAACATGTATATTATTTTTCTTGCTTTGGAGTGTGGAAGAACTTCTTAAACCAACATTCAAAAACACAAACTCTAAGATAAAAAATAAAGGGATGAAAAAGACATTAAATTTAAGAACTTCTCTTTATCAAAAAATGTAATAGGTGAAGTTCATATACAGATCACAGATTGGAAATGATATCTGAAACAAGTAGAGGAATGGCCAAGATGCTGGAGTAGGAAAACAATGAGCTCCCCTCTTCTCATGGGCAAACAAAAACTACAACTCTTTACAGAGCAACTATTGATTAAAATTACAGACGTTCTTCCCAAAGAGTGAGGGATCTTAGCCCCACACTGGGCTCCCCATTCTGGAGGTCCTGCACTAGGAAGATGAGCTCCCAGAACGTTTGGATTTGAAGGTCAATGGGGCTTCATTTGGGAGAACCAAAGGGCTATTGGCTAGGACTTTCCACTACAATCAGATAAATTAAAGAAATAAAAGGAATTCACATTGCAAAGGAAGCAGTAAAACTGTCACTGTTTGCAGATGACATGATACTATACATAGAAAATCTTAAAGAAACCAACCACCAAAATGTACCAGAACTCATCAATGAATTCGGTAAACTTGCAGAATACAAAAGCAATATACAGAAATCTGTTGTGTTTCTATGTATTAACGATTAACTACCGAAAGAGAAATTAAGAAAACAATCTCATTTACAACTGCACCAAAAAGAATAAAATATTTAGAAATAAATCTAACTAAGGAGAGAAAGAGCTGCACTCAGAAAACTATAAGGTATTGATGAAAGAAGTTGAAAGGGCACCAACAGAAGGAAAGATGGACTGTGCTCATGGATTGGAAAAATTAATATTTTTAAAATGACTACTCAAGGCAATCTACAGATTCAGTGCAATCCCTATTAAATATCAATGATATTTTTCAAACACAAATGACCCTGAATAACCAAAACAATCTTGAGAAAGGAAAACAAAGTGGAGTATCACATTCCCTGATTTCAAACTTACCTCAAAGCTACAGTAATCAAACCAGTATGGATCCAGCACAAAAACAGGCACAGATGTCAGTAGAGCAGCACAGAGAGCCCAGAAATGAATCCACTCTTATATGGGCAATTAATCTACACAGAAGAAGCAAGAATATACAATGGGGAAAATACAACCTCCTCAATGAAGTATGTTGGGAAAACTGGACAGCTACATGCAAAAGAATCAAACTGGCCTACTTTCTTAGACCATGAACAAAGATAAGCCAAGAATGATTTAAAGACTTAAATGTGAGACCTGAAACCACAAAACTTAGAGAAGAAAACATAGCCAGTAAACTCTTTGACATCTATCTGAGTAATTGTTTTTGATATGTCTCAGGCAACAGAGACAAAAGCAAAATAAACAAATGGGACTACACCAAACTAAAAAGCTTTCATGGAGTGAACTATCAACAAGGCAAGAAGGCCACATACTGAATGGCTGAAGGATGTGTTCTGCTTGGATAGTGGGATGGGCCCCTAAAAAGGGAATAAGGGTGGGAATCAAGGATGAAGGAAGGAAATTAAACAAAACTAAGAGAGGGCCCTTGCTAAGAAATTGATGATGGGAACCTCCCACGAGTATCTAAACTTTCTCCACCATAAATCCAAAATCCCAAACCCAGTATAGATTGTACCACATTCCAGCAAACAACCCGAAATGGTCTGAGACATGTGAACCCTATTTCCAACCAAGTTGTGACCAGCCTTTCCTGAGCCTAATTTTCAATCTGAATTCTGAGTTCTGTATTATTTCACAAAGTCACAGACATATCCTAGGATATGCATTGTTTATATATTCTAATGGGTCCTACAATGGCAAGAGAAATGAAGGTGGACTCAAGGATGAAGAAGAAAAATAAAGCAAAACCCAATGAGAGGGAACCCTTGCCCAGACTGAAGATGGCAGTATGCCATGAGTAAATGAATTCTCTTTACCTTAGGTTCAAAACCAAAAATTATAGATTTGATCATACTCCAGCAAATGACTTGTAGTGGTCTGAGACTTGTGAACTCTGATTTCAACTGCAACTTAAATTGTTTTCATTCTTTTTTTTTTAAATCCTTGAGCTCTGTTGTCTATTTCCTACGTCACCACTTCCCTTAGAACTAGTTATTTTGACTTTCTGTTCTCTCTGAAGGACTTTATATCAAACTTGTCCCTTATTTTCAAAAATGTCTTATTATCTCAGAATAGGATCATCCTAGTTTTTCAGGGACCAACAGCCAGCCCTGATTCAGCGGACTTGGCTAGCACTGTGGCCAGGCTGTTCAGGACCTCCAGGCAGTACCACTTCATGTACAGAAAGCTTCTTGGGTAAGCAGGCGTCTCAGCACTCATCAGGGGTACCAAAGTCTCTCCTGGATGTTGTGAGCAACTCGCTGGCTAAGACAGTGGTGGTGGTAGGTGGCAGGCAGCAACTGTAATGTAGGAGATGGAGGGTGAAGGAGCTGGGGGAGAAGGATAAACAGAGAGGAGAGAAGGAGGTGAGTATGAAAGAACCCAAAGTTTGCTTCTCATCACAGTTTATCAGATTCAGCCTTCAATATGTTAATTTCAGAGTACATGTGTGTTGGGGTAGGAAGGAGCCACACTTGAGTGACCTCAGGGCATCAGGACAGGAAATAGAGAATCTGACTAGCTCTCTTGGAGTTAGATATCCATCCAAGTGGTAGGCGTGTGGGCTATAGAATGTTGAGAGGGAAGGTTCTTCCCTCACCTCACAATTACAAACAAAGGAAAAGATTTAAAACACTAGAAATGTATAGTTTATACAAGAGATCCTGCCAATTTCACATACCAGCTACTGACAATGTGGTTATTTATTGTTTGATTTTAAACTTGTTCCTACCATTCTGTGCCAAGAGCTGCAAGATCTGATCAGTAAAAGGAGGAATAAATATTTTTATGTATACCACACAACAACAAAGTGATATCCTCATATGCTCAAAGATTTGAATAATACAGAAATTTATTTCTCTCTCACATAAGAGTTCAGGCATGAGCAGTTCAGAGATATTATGATGACTGTACTGTCAGATCCAAGCTGTCTTTTAGTTGGTTTTTCTACCATATCTAGATAGTGAGCTTTAAGAGAGACGGTTCATAATCATCACCATCTCTCTGATCCAAGAGACAGAGCAAGACACAGGATATGGAGGAAAGAAGGAAGATTCTCTCCTTCCCTTTCCTGGCACAAATTGGGAATCACATCTAACACTTAGCTCACATCCCAGTGGCCAAAACTTTATCACATGATCACACACCTAGCTGCAAGGGAATCTGGGAAATGTAGTTTTTATGGGGTTAATCTAGGCCAACCTAAGATTTTTCTTACTCTCAAAGTAAAGAAAAACACATGTTTAGTGACAACTGCCAGTCTTAGCCATGGTAGAATATTCATAAAAAGTTCGACCTGAGATTTTCTTTTGTCAAGGGGAAGGCAATGACAAGAGCTTACTCTTTCAATGATGAAAGCCAGGTAATGCTGGTGGTAAAGAATCTGCCTGCCAATGCAGGGGATGCAGGAGATGTGGGTTTGATCCCTGGGTCAGGAAGATCCCCTTGAGAAGGAAATGGCAACCCACTCCAGTATCCTTGCCAGGAGAATCCCATGGATGGAGGAGCCTGGCAGGCTACAGTTTATAGGGTGGCAAAGAATTGGACATGACTGAGTGACGGGGCACACACAAGCGCAAACACTCACACACATATGAAGAATTCAGTTCAAATAATACAAATGTCTGACATTAAGAATTCAGTTCAAATAATACAAATGTCTGACATTATTAAGGATCCCTGTCCTTGAGGAACTTAGAGCCTCACTCAGGGACATTAGAATACACATCAATCATTTAGATCTAAAATAAAATTTTAAATTAAGTATACCCAAAGTGCCATGGGTAGACAAGCATGGAGAATTTATCCAGATATGAGCTCTTTGAAAGATGCCCACGCTGAATGCCAAAGATGAACCAAGTCTCAAAGGAATAAACATATAAAGAGCTATAGAAATCAAATGTTACAAGAAATTTTCCACAAGAATTGTTTGTAAATGAGTAACGGCAGTCTGCTTTCTTCAATGGAGTGATAAGCTCACCAGCTGTCCTGTTATGCTCTGTGCCATGTTCAGCCTCCCAAGGCTGCAGCACATTTCGGTTTTGCTGCTCCTGTATCACAGCCTTTCAGGAGCTGAGCCGGCTAACATGGGTCTCCTCTGCCTTTTACAATCGGAACAGTTGAGTGTGTGTTGGCTCGGCTACTCAACAAGTAAAACCTCAGGCAGGACAAGAATTGACTGCCGCCCTGGTTTCACTGGTGACCACTCTCGCCTGCTAATACAGGATCTCAGTGTTCTGAGATCTGTAAGGGTCCTCCCTGGCCCAAGTACTGACGAAGATCTCCAGGTGTCTCTCCCACCTGTTCCTCAAAACAAGGCTGGTCAGTCAACTAGAGTAAAGGTCATCTTGTTTCCACCCTCTTACCCCAACCCTTCTCCACCAAGTATGTCCATGTCCTTCCCTAGACAGAACTGATCTGCAAGATGCTGTGGTCACTTCTGCTGCTTGGGCCTGCTAGGCATTCCAGTCAGGGAAGGCCTGGCTGTGCCAGAGTGTGGAATTTTGTCTTTCTTCTTTTAAGAGCCTCCCAACACAGTGCCGTTGTCTCGCCGGTTTTCGTGAACGAGCCATTTTCACTGAGAGTTTCTCTGTGCCGGTCACCCCCAGCCGCTGTGTGGAGTGTGAGTCTGCGGGGCCTGGGGGATCTGCTAGCAAAGGCACCACGTCCTACTCACCACGTGCCCTTGCCCTCCCACCGCTCTGATGTCTATTCCCTTTCCTCGGGGATTGCTTCTCTCCAGAGGACTCTGTCACTTCTGCAGATTCCTGCAGCCCCGCCCCTAAGGTTCACCTGAGGAGCGCTGAGAGCGATGAGTCCCACCGGGCTTCAAGAGCGGGACAGCTTCCAGCAGCACGGTAAGGACAGATGAGGCCCGTGTTATACTACACGCCTCACTTCCGGACACTACCCCTGAGCCGCAACTCATTCCCCGCAACCCAGCTGTAAATAAAAGTCTCATTAGAAACCCCGAGCCCATCAGCTTGCTGTTTGAGCAGAGAACAGTCACCGAGAAGAGAAACTCTTCTCAGAGCAATACGATGTAAAAAATATTTCCCGATGGGTTCTCCCTTTTCCGTAATATGGTTGCCTTCCCCGTAGACAGCCCCTTTGCCATCCCAATCATTCTAATTTGTGTGTGTGTGTGTGTCTGTGTGGTGTGTAAAAGTGATTTGGAAAGAGAGAAGCATGTAATATGTACACAGCTTGTGGAGGCCAACTAAGAGAAATAGAAAGCCTTTCCCGTATCGGGTGAGAAGAAAAGAGGAAGCAAAGATCATATCCATGAATGGGCGTGTCCAGGCCCAATAAGAAAACAAAGAGCCGGCCTAGAGGAGCCCACGAAGGCTAGAGAGGCAAGAAATAAGCATATTTCAAACTCCTTTTTTCTAAAACACTAATGGGCCTTTTGGGTGAGTGGCACTGACTTAGTCAGCTCTCCACTTCCATGACTACCTGTTGTCCTTGTAGCCAAAGCTGTAGGTATCTGGCTCTTGACAACAGCCTGCCCTTCTATATTTGGTATTAATCGGAACAATGTAGAAATTAGAGTAATCTGCATTGGTTTAACAGTATGAATTCATAACTTTCACCGGTGGCGTAGTTCATGCTGGCAAAGAAAAATTACTTGACTCACTTGGGTGATTTGAAAAGTGAGTTATCCGGAAAGCATAAGCACTGACTCCCAAGGGGGGCCAATTAGCATTGTGCCAAATGGCAACAGTTGCCAGAAGTAAATTGCAAACAGTGACTTTGCAATCAGCTGTGAGCTCTCAGAGCCCAGCGTCTGCGGGCATTTAAACAGGAGCACTTCTGCCACATATTCTTTCCAAGGAGATATTCCAGGATTTATTTAGCCAGTCAGGACAAGCACCCTTAGCTATAAAAGAAGTAAATAATGATTTAAACAGTTTGTCTTATTGCTGGTGAGAAAAAAAGCATTGTATTAGTGAATTCAGCATCTGGAGCTAAATACATGATTCCCTTCACGCAAGAGTGTTGACTAAAAATGATGCACGACTTGAGAGTTTCAAGTTAAGTTTTCTTTGGGACAAAATGATGGCTACAGCCCGGGAGACAGCACCTCAGAAAGCTCTGGGAGACTGCTCCAAAGAGGCACTGGGTGGAGGTGAATATGTAAGGTTTTGGTGAAGGGGGAGTTCAATGCAATCAAGCACTCATTTTACAAAAGGTTTTCTGCTAGTCACAAGGATCTGATGTCATCATGAAGAGATACAGTGCTTTTCTAAATATGAAGAGATGCAAAGATTGAGATCATGAAATCAGTTCCTGAAAACATCTATCTAAAGACCTGTCCCACCAGGTTCCCTGGGGCTCAGAGTGCCTCACTCCACCCTGGTCTCCCTCAGGGGGTGCTAAGGTCAACAGCTGCAGCAGAACAGGGGTCACTCTCCGCAGAGGCAGATGGCAAATGCCCTTGGAGGTGGGTCAGTCCCTGGCAAGTGCTCTTGTGTGTGTGCTAAGTAGATTTAGTTGTGACTCTTTGCGACCATATGCACTGTAACCCGACAGGCTCCTCTGCCCGTGGGATTGTCCAGGCAAGAATCCTGGAGTGGGCTGCCATGCCCTCCTCCAGGGGATCTTCCTGACCCAGGGATCGAACCCGTATCTCTTCTGTGTCCTGCATTGGCAGGCATGCTCTTTACCACCAGCACACCTGGAAGGCCCTGCAAATGCTCTTGGCGAGTGCCTGTTTGTAGTTGGCAAAAGAATAAAAGCAAATTTACCTGTTTTGAAGCTTTGCTTCCCCACCTCCCTCCCTCACGCCTGAGGATTAAGAAGGACTGTACAGGATGCTTTACCAGAATCTGAATCTTTTAAATCAGCACAAGAGATAATGGTCTTTGACTTTCATCAATGATCTATATTCCTCAAATAGAATTAGAATGGCTTCCCATATAGAAAAATGTCGACTGGATGCAAACGTTATTATCTGGGTATTGGATTCAGTGATACCAAGGGCTTTCCTCTGTCGACAAAGGTTCCTTCTTCCCAGGTTAGTGTTTCATCCTTTTACTAACATAAATGTAATTATACAATGCCTCTGAAGCACTGTTGGGTTTTTTGGTGGGTTTGACACCTTAGTCTTTTTCTTGATTTGTTTAAGCCAGTGATCATTTCTTTCATGGTATCATTTCTTTCACAAACACTTTCCTTTTGTACCCATTAGTAAGCAGAGACTGAGCTTCTCTGGTAGCTCAGTGGTAAAGAACATGCTTGCCAAGGTAGGAGACACGGATTCTATCCCTGGGTCGACTCCCTTGGACTCTTTTTTCCCCTTATGTTGACATGGCTTCTTTCAACACTTTTTCATCACAGTGTAGAAAGTGACTTTGGGCCTCCTAATCACGGGTGAAAACACATCCCTTCGGTAGGATGTGCTTGGGAGACACAACCGCAGCGTTCACTGCACACTCTGCTGCCTTCTGCCTCTTCCCGCCACTCCCCCAGGCAAGTCAGTGCAGAGTCCATCATCCGTCCCTGTCTTCGTGTTGATTTTGTGACTGGAGAGCTGGTATAATTCACTCTGATTCAAGTTTGGCTTTGTTTGGAAAACATAATTTTTCCCCAAAGCGCTTGAGCTA
>NW_011494522.1:549467-563240 GCF_000754665.1 Bison bison bison
GAGGGAAAAAAAGTGCTCCAAAAGAGATTACTAATTAATGTGCATGCTGTGGACAAAATTATACCTGGATCTGCAAAACGTCTGACTTCATGTTCAGCTGCTAATGGATTTCTGATATTCCTTTCACTGTGACTGCTCTTGAGTCCTGATCATCATACTTGAAATCCGTTTCTTTCACTCGTCTCCTTATCTGTGTTGATTCACCTAAGTGAATAGGCTATTTTCCCCCAGAGTCCTCTTTATGCTCCCTTTCAGGGGTTTCTCAGTTCCCGCCAAAGAGCTTGGATTCCAGTCATTCATGCTTCCCCTGGGCCTTTGTTGGCCCTAGAAACTGAGTTTCCCTACCCGTCTTCTTTCTCCCTCTCCATTCTTTCCTGATTCCTTTTTCCTTTTGGTCTCTCCTGCTCTCCTCTATCTCTGGGAGTTGTAGGCTGTTGCTGCTTCCACGGTCTCTTGTCCCTGCACCTTCACTCGCCTCCAGTTGCACAAGTGAGACCTGGGTAGCATTCTTCTAGCTGAGTGAGACTTCATAGCCAGCACAGGTAGTGAGGCTACAGAGTGCTTGGACCTGAAGACTGTAATTCCTATATGTATATGTATGTGTGTGTGTGTGTACAAATATATATATGTACATATATGCATATAATGTTGGGAGACCCGGGTTCAATCCCTGGATCTGGAAGATCCCCTGGAGGAGGGCATGGCAACCCACTCCAGTATTCTTGAGAATCCCCATGGATAGAGGTGCCTGGCGGCTACAGTCCGTGGGGTCACAAAGAGTCGGACACGACTGAGCAACTACACGCAACACAGCATATATATATACACATTTTTGTTTTGCTGCACTTTTTGCACGTGTGATCATAGTTCTATGACCAGGGATGGAACCTGCATAAAAGGAGTCTTAACCACTGGACTGCAAGCCAAGTCTAGCCCTGTGATTCTGAATCTCATAAGAAATGATAAGGAGTCCAAGCTATGCTCCCCCAAACCAGATCCAATATTTTTGTCAGAAAAAAAATTCTTCCATCTCTTTAGCTTTCTTGGGCAAAGTATAATTTTCAAAAATTTAAAAATTCATCTTCCATACCTAGAATAGACATGTGTCAAAGATTTATTCAAATCATTAACAAAAGAATCACTAAGATGGTAATGCTGATTTAAAGAGCATTTGAGTAAATGAGTATTTAAAAACATTAGAGAAAAGAATTTTGGAATAAGATTTGTTAGAATAGATATAAAACTGGTTAATAGCCTACAAGGCAATAAAACCATAAATGTGAGATAATCCTTCCTCTAGATGGAAATCGTTTACACCGCTCCTAGAGGGAAAAAAAAAAAAAGCTAAAGGTTTAGATGCAATTTCCCAGAATCTGGGATTTTAATCAATACTAGATGGTGAATCAAAAGTGTATTCCCTTAGAGGCTTAAATAATCCTTGGGTGGCCTGCTAAAGGTTAGAAATGAAAAGACATGCTGCCTTTCCTTTGCCTTATTTCTAAGTTTTGGATTTTGTTTTTCTTAATGCCTCATTTTAAAAATTTTAAAGTAGCCCAGGTGCAGGGATTAAGCATCCTAGGCTATGTAATTCAACTGCAGATGATAACTAATTTCTTGACACATCTGCTCTAAGGCTGTGACCTACTTCATAAGAATATAACCTACTTCATAAGAATGCCGGTCGTGGTTAACATCCTTCCAAGTATAGTGGAGCAGTGCCAGAATGACACAGATGTAATCCCAATGGCATATCAACATGTTCCCTTTAAATCTTGTTGGAAAGGAGACACTTGTGGAGATTGTACTCAGCTGGAACAAATGTCACCACTGAGCCTGGCCCCAAGTAAAGATGAGAGCATTTGTTGAGTTTGGAGAAGTTGGGAGGGCCGATCACCTAGGTCCCTAGTCGCCATAGTAGGGCGTTTGGATTTTGTTCCAAGTGCTGCTGGAAACCGAGGAAAGGTCTGAGGCAGGAGGAAGAGAGTGTAGTTAAGTCTTGAGTTTTTAAAGGCTCGTTCGTGTGGTTTTCCTTACGTTGTGCAGCTTGTTCATCATAGAATCCCAAATGCAGCCCAGTGTCTTGTATGCAAAGGATTACATTAGATTGCTTCAACTGGGAGACTAAGTTAAAGGATAAGGTTAAGCTGTAGGTTCAAACGCCATGGAGGTCAGTTATTTGGGGGCTGTTTCAGGGTCACAGATGGCTACTTTGTAATCATGACAGTTGTAGTAACACCATGTATTTGTTTTGCAAATGCCTTTTACCAGAGTGAAGTCTGGATAATTTTGTTCATAATCCAGTATAAATCTGTCATCACTGCTAGAGATTAATTGCAAAGAAATACGCACTGTGGTTCATCAGTAACATCACTGTTACATAAAAGAAGATAACATATGTTTAGGGAATTTTACTGCTAGTAAGTATGAAGCTTAAAAGATGATTATATTGAGAACTATCAATGGAATATTCTGTTTATATAAAGCAGACCAATCTGTTTTTTTTTTTTGAAAGGAACACTTCCAGGAAATAACTACTCCTCCAGGAAAGTGTGGGCGCAGAGTTTTGGTTAAAAACATGACCCTGGAGCCAAAAACACACCTGACTTTTACTCCCAACATTGCCACTCGTTAACTGTGCTCTCTTGGGTGAGGTATTTCCTCAATTCTGACTTTTGGAAAATAATACCCATGTCTGAGGCTGTTGTGAGGATCGAATGAAATTCTGTCTTTCCTTGAGTCTTCTCAGCATCGAAACTCTTTCTGTCACAGATGTTCCTGCTTATGAGTTTGGGGTGGGACAAAGATGGCCCTATAAGTGATGGAAGTGCTCAGAACTTGGTACCCTGGGTTTCCTTGCAGCAAGAGCATAAGCATCAACCTTGGGCTTCGTCACTCAGCTGTAGTTCAGGTTTGGTGCTGGAGTGAACGGCATCGGCGGGAAGGGGCTGGGAGATCTCTCTAGAGGCACCGCAGCAGTGGCCGTGGTTGCAGCGGCGGCACCAAGTCAGGTTTCGATCCGGCAGTGACTGTGTGGGCACACCGGCTGCAGGAAACCTGGCTCCAGCGTGGAAGTGGCGTCAGTGCAAACCCAACCATCCAGTGCTTTGGCACAGTGACCGCAGTTCCTCATCAGCCCACTTCTGTGGTATGACTCCTAGAAATTTATCCAAAAACCTGATTCTCCAAATTTTCAGGCAATTCTATGAGCAACTAATAACGCTTGATTAAACTCTTTTGTAGTGTAATCCATCCAGAGTTAGCTCCAGTTCCTGGCTACCTAGAACTGTGGTTGGTTTACATTCTACACCTATCCCCACAGTACGGTGACTAGCAGAGAGCACACAGTAGACAGGGCTGTTCGTAGCAGTTAGGGGCTTCCCTGGTGGCTCAGGTGGTAAAGAATCTGCGTGTAATGTGGAGACCCGGGTTTGATCCCTGTGTCAGGAAGATCCCCCTGGAGAAGGGAATGGCAACCTGCTCCAGGATTCTCGTGTGGAGAATTCCATGGACAGAGGAGCCTGGCGGGCTACAGTTAATGGGGTCACAAAGAGTCAGACACGACTGAGTAACTAACAGTTTCACTTTCTCATCAGCAGTGTGCTATGTTATAATGCAGTTTTAGTGATCTTGCTCCACATTTAAGAGCTGTATTTAATATTGCCTTTATTGGTATATCTTTTTGAAATGGTCTATATTCTGAATTACATCTTGATGAATCTAACACTCTTTACTAGACTATAAGCTTCTTGAAGGCAGAGATTGTCTTGTTCAGAACTGGATTATTTTCTGGCACAGTGCTTAACACAGGCAAACTCTTAGTAAATATTTGTGGAGGAGGTACCTCATGAGCTTATCGATAAAACAGAAGTACCATCGCAGGGTTCGCAGGATACTCATCTCAGGGTACTGATGCTGAAGCTGAAACTCCAATACTTCGGCCACCTGATGCGAAGAGCTGACTCATTGGAAAAGACTCTGATGCTGGGAAAGATTGAAGGCAGGAGGAGAAGGGGATGACAGAGGATGAGAGAGTTGGATGGCATCACTGACTCAATGGACATGATTTTGAGCAAACTCTGGGAGATGGTGAAGGACAGAGAGGCCTGGCGTGCTGCGGTTCATGGGGCTACAAAAAGTTGAACACAACTGAGCCACTGAACAACAACAATGATCTCAGGGATTGGACAGATCTCTAGGTGGCATTATCTCAGTGAGACAGTTTAATCTAGGATTGGTTCTCAACTCTAGGAACTCAAAATTGCACTTATCTGAAATTGATTATGCTCTTGGATGTAGACTCAAACTAAACAAACTCATAAGAGACTGATGTGTAAACCATATTTATTTCCACTAAGAAATAGAACTGAAATTCTGCTCACGTATTCATTTAATGCATTTTAAGCATTCACTGTGTGTCAGGTATCGCTCTATCTTTGTATAAACAGTGAATAAAACAGACAAGAGGGCTTCCCTGGTGGTCTAGTGGTTAAGAATCCACCTGCGAATGCAGGGGACCCGGGTTCAATCTCTGGTCTGTGAGGATCCCACATGGTGTGGAGCAACTAAGCCTGGGAACCACACCTGTTGACGCCCAAGCACCCTAGAGCCTGTGCTCTGCAACAAGAGAAGCCACAGCCATGAGAGGCCCGTGACCACAGCCAGAGAGGAGCCCCTGCTCGCTGGAACTAGAGAACGTTCTCAAGCAGCAACCAAGACCCAGCACAGATAAAAACAAATAAAATTTCTTAAAAAAAAAAAAATGCCATTCTCCCATATCATCCCACCCTCGCCCTCTCCCACAGAGTCCAAAAGACTGTTCAATACATCTGTGTCTCTTTTGCTGTCTTGCATACAGAGTTATCATTACCTTCTTTCTAACTTGCATATATATGTGTTAGTATACTGTATTGGTGTTTTTCTTTCTGGCTTACTTCACTCTGTATAATAGGCTCCAGTTTCATCCACCTCATTAGAACTGATTCAAATGTATTCTTTTTAATGGCTGAGTAATACTCCATTGTGTATATGTACCACAGCTTTCTTATCCATTCATCTGCTGATGGGCATCTAGGTTGCTTCCATGTCCTGGCTACTATAAACAGTGCTGCGATACGAATTGCCAGTCCAGGTTTGCTGCATCATGAGACAGGGTGCTTGGGGCTGGTGCACTGGGATGACCCAGGGATGGGATGAGGAGGGAGGGGGGTTCAGGATGGGGAACACATGTACACTCATGGTGGATTCAAGTCAATTATGGCAAAACCAATACAATATTGTAAAGTAAAATAAATAAATTAAATTTAAAAAAACAGACAAGATTATTACTATCATGCAATTTGCACAATTATGTCCACAAATAAATACATAGTTGTGGATAGTGGTAACTGTTATAAAGAAAAACATAGGCTACAAGGATGAAAATTGTTAGGAAGGAGTGTATGCTGTTTTAAACTGGATAAAGGGAAGGAGTCCCTCAGGATGGGACATTTCAACAGAAACCTAAATGAGGTGGGGGGAGAAAATGCCAGAAATAGGAGGTATTATATTTAAAGACTCTGAGACAGAGATAATCTTGGGAGTGTGCTAGGCAGCCTCTGAGATGGTTCTCAATGATCTCCAGCTAGTGGTATTCACAGCTTTATGAAATTCCCTGGGCTGAATGTGTAACTAGATTCTAACAAGCAGAATGTCACAGAGGTGATGGAACATCACTGCCAATATTAGATTGCAAGGAACAGTGGTTTTTTCTGACTCTCGTCGTCTCACTATGCAGAAAAGAATGAATATGGGAGGCCTAAGCCCTGGGACGGGGGAGCCTGGTGGGCTGCTCTCTATGGGGTCGCACAGAGTTGGACATGACTGAAGTGACTTAGCAGCAGCAGCAGCAAGATAACTATCCCTAGAAAGGCCAGCTTGTGAGACTGGCCCTTGGCTGGCACCTGGGCACTTGGCTGGTAAACAGTTCCCCCCGAGGATGTAAATCTTTCCTTAATTGATAAGGGGTGCTCCCTACACCTAGACTGCTTATGCTGAACCGCTGCCCTCCTCCTGGGAGACTGGGATTTTAGTAGACACGGAGAAGGAAATGGCAGCCCACTCCAGTACTCTTGCCTGGAAAATCCCATGGACGGCGGAGCCTGGTAGGCTCCGCCGTCCATGGGGTCGCAAAGAGTCAGACACGACTGAGCGACTTCACTTTGACTTTCACTTTCAAGCAGAAGGTGCTTGTGTGACCAGGCCCGTAAAATCTCTGGGTGCTGGATCTTTAGTGGGCTTCTCCAGAAGCAGAAACATTGCACACACACCCTGCTGCATGGTCTTTGCTGAGAGATGAGGGGAGCCGTGGGGCCCCCTGTGAGAGGGTGAGCGCATCAGGCAGCCTGGATTCATATGGATACATATGAATCCATACATATGGATTCCCCAGAGTCTGTGCCTTTTCCCTTTATGACCTGGCTGTGTGTCCTCAGAATCTTGGTGTCAGTGCAACCACAGGCACGCCTCATTTCATTGCACTTTGTCTCATTGTGCTTCACTCCACTGCACTTTGCACATAATGCAGGTTTTAAAAACCAATTGAAGGTTTGTAGCCAACCCGTGTCGAGTGAGTCCACTGGTGCCTTTCTCCCAATAGCACTTGCTCACCTCGTGTCCCTGTGTCACAGTTTGGTAATCTTGCAACGTTTCAAAACTTTTCATTATCATTATTATGTTTGTTATGGTCATCTGTGATCAGAGGTCTTTGATGTTACTGTTGTCATTGTTTTGGGGATGCCAAAAACCATGCCCATGTAAGATGGCAAATTTAACCAATAAATGCTGTGTATATTCAGACTGCTCCACCAGCCGCTGTTCCTCCGTCTCTCTCCCCGTCTGCAGGCCTCCCTATTCCATGAGACACAACAGTATTGAAATTAGGACAATAATGACTCCACAACAGCCTCTAAATGTTCAAGTGAAAGGAAGTGGTGTACACATCTCTTCACTTTAAATCAAAAGCTAGAAATGATTAAACTTAGTGAGGAAGGCACGGTCAAAGCCAAGATGGGCTGAAAGCTAGGCTTCTTGCACCAAACAGTTAGGCGAGTTGTGAATGCAAAGGAAAAGTTCCTGAAAGAAGTTAAAACTGCTGCTCCAGTGAACTTACAAATGATAAGAAAATGGAACAGTCTTATCGCTGATAGGAAGAAAGCTTTAGTGGTCTGGATAAAAAAAGTCCAAACAGCCACAACATCCCCTTAAGCCAAAGCCTACTTCTGAGTAAGGTCCTAACTCTCTTCAGTTCCGTGAAGGCTGAGAGGGGTGAGGAAGCTACAAAAGAAAAGCCTGAAGCCAGTAGAGGTTGATTCTTGAGGTTTGAGGAAAGACACCATCTCCGTAACACAGAAGTACAAGGCAAAGCAAGTGCTTATGTAGAAGCTGCAGCAAGTCCTCCAGAAGATCGAGCTAAGATCATTCATGAAGGTGGTTATACTAAACAATATATTTAAATGTGGACAAAACAGTCTTATACCAGAGGATGATGCCATCTAGGTTCTCATAGGTAGAGAGAAGTCAGTGACTAACACCCCAGCATCAAAGGACAGACTCAGGCTCGTGCAGCCAGAGACTTCAAATTGAAGCCAGTGCTTATTTCAGTTCACTTCAGTTCAGTCGCTCAGTCATGTCTGACTCTTTGCCACTCCATGAATCGCAGCATGCCAGGCCTCCCTGTCCATCACTAACTCCCGGAGTTCACTCAA
Source organism: Bison bison bison (assembly GCF_000754665.1). Classification (NCBI taxonomy): domain Eukaryota; kingdom Metazoa; phylum Chordata; class Mammalia; order Artiodactyla; family Bovidae; genus Bison; species Bison bison. The sequence continues at coordinate 557,210 of NW_011494522.1, forward strand.
ACTCACGTCCATCAGGTCGGTGATGCCATCCAGCCATCTCATGCTCTGTCGTCCCCTTCTCCTCCTGTCCCCAATCCCTCCCAGCATCAGAGTCTTTTCCAATGAGTCAACTCTTCGCATGAGGTGGCCAAAGTATTGGAGTTTCAGCTTTAGCATCAGTCCTTCCAGTGAACACCCAGGATTGATCTCCTTTGGGATGGACTGGTTGGACCTCCTTGCAGTCCAAGGGACGCTCAAGAGTCTTCTCCAACACCACAGTTCAAAAGCATCAATTCTTTGGCGCTCAACTTTCTTCATAGTGCAACTCTCACATCCATACATGGCTACTGGAAAAACCATAGCCTTGACTAGATGGACCTTTGTTAGCAAAGTAATGTCTCTGCTTTTGAATATGCTATCTAGGGTGGTCATAACTTTCTTTCCAAGGAGTAAGCGTCTTTTAATTTCCTGGCAGCAATCACCATCTGCAGTGATTTTGGAGCCCCCAAAAATAAAGTCTGACACTGTTTCCACTGTTTCTCCATCTATTTCCCATGAAGTGATGGGACCAGATATGCCAGCAAATTGGGAAAACTCAGCAGGGGCCACAGGACTGGAAAAGGTCAGTTTTCATTCCAATCCCAAAGAAAGGCAATGCCAAAGAATACTCAAACTACTGCACAATTGCTCTCATCTCACACACTAGTAAAGTAATGCTCAAAATTCTCCAAGCCAGGCTTCAGCAATACATGAACCATGAGATCAAATTGCCAACATCTGCTGGATCATTGAAAAAACAAGAGAGTTCCAGAAAAACATCTATTTCTGCTTTCTTGACTATGCCAAAGCCTTTGAAACTGTGGAAAATTCTGAAAGAGATGGGAATACCAGACCACCTGACCTGCCTCTTGAGAAACCTATATGCAGGTTAGAACTGGACATGGAACAACAGACTGGTTCCAAATAGGAAAAGGAGTACGTCAAGGCTGTATATTGTCACCCTGCTTCTTTAACTTATATGCAGAGTACATCATGAGAAACGCTGGACTGGAAGAAACACAAGCTGGACTCAAGATTGCAGGGAGAAATATCAAAAACCTCAGATATGCAGATGACACCACCCTTATGGCAGAAAGTGAAGAGGAACTAAAAAGCCTCTTGATGAAAGTGAAAGAGGAGAGTGAAAAAGTTGGCTTAAAGCTCAACATTCAGAAAGTGCTCATTTACCATTCCCCAAATCCTAGGCCCCAAAGAATTATGCTAAGAGCACTGTGCTTGTGCTCTGTAAAGGCAACAACAAAGCTGGATGATAGCATCTGTTTACAACATGATTTACTGAATACTTTAAGTCTACTCTTGAGAGCTAGTGCTCAAAAAAAAAAAAAAGATTCCTTTCAAAATATTATGGCTTATTGACAATGCACACAAGAGCTCCAAAGGAGATCGTGAGATTACTGTTGAAAGTGAAAGTCTCTCAATTGTTTCTGACTGTTTGTGACCCCATGGACTATACAGTCCATGGAATTCTCCAGGCCAGAGTACTGGAGTGAGTAGCCTTTGCCTTCTCCAGGGGATCTTCCCAACCCAAGGATCTCCCGCATTGCAGGTGGATTCTTTACCCTCTGAGCCACCAGGGAACCCCAGACTACAGTATAGCGTAAACATAGCTTTTATATGCACTGGGAAACCAAAAGGTCAGTGTGACTCACTTGACTGTGATATACACTTCATTGTGGTGAGCCAAGTCCACAGCATCTCCGAAGTATGCCTGTAGATGGTGAGTCTCATGAGTGCTTTGAGCTTATCCCTGAATGTGGTGGTGGTGTTGCGGATCCCCAGCACCCTCACACCAATGAAGAAAGCTGCCACAAGCTGTCCTATGGAGTTCCTTGTGACAAGGAGCTGAGGGAGGCCCCTGGCCTATAGCCAGTGAGGAGGAGCTGAGACTTTTGGTCCTGCAGCCTGTAAGAAACAGAGGTCCACCCGAGTGAGCCTGGAGCAAACCCTCCCTGAGCTGAGCCTTCATTTCCTTGTCCAGGGGATCTTCATGACCCGGGGATTGAACCAGCAGCTCCTGCATTGCAGACGAATTCTTTACTGCTGAGCCACCAGGGAAGCATATGAGTCGAGTCTTCAGATGAAAATCCTGTCATGGCCAACACCTTGACTGCAGCCTTGTGAAAGACCTTGAACCAGAGGCACAACCTAAGCTGTATTTGGGTTCCTGGCCTACTGAGACTGTCAGATAATAAATGTTTGTTGGGAATCCCCTGGTGGTACAGTGGTTAGGATTTGGTGCTTTCAACACTGGGTCCCGGGTTCAATCCTTGGTTGGGGAACTAAGAATTTGCAGGCTGTGCAGAACAGCCACAAAATAAGAAAATTTGCTGTTTTTAGCCTTCAGGTTTTGGGGCTTCCCTGGTGCCTCAGACAGTGAAGAATCTTCCAGCAATGCAGGAAATCCAGGTTCAATCCCTGGGTTGGGAAGATTCCCTGGAAAAAGGAATGGCTACCCACTTCAGCATTCTTGCCTGGACAATTCCATGGACAGAGGAGCCTGGTGGGCTATAGTCCATGGGGTTGCAAAGAGTCATACACAACTGAGCAACTACACACATGCACATGCACGCATGCAATAGATAACTAGTACATCCAGTACGGCTGGAATACAGGGAGCGGGGAGAGTGTGGTAGGTGATGGCCTCAGAGAAGTAGGGAGGCCTCGGACCACACAGGGCATTCTGGTCCATGGTGAGGATTTAGGGTTTTATTCCATTAGAGGATTTGGAGCAGGGAAATCTGATCAGCACATTGTGTTCTGCCTGCCAGTGCTTTCCCACCTTGGCTGCATTTTGGAATCATCAAGGTGCTTTTCAGAAAAACCTATGCTGAGCCCCTAAAGGAGATCAGTCCTGGGTGTTCACTGGAAGGACTGATGTTGAAGCTGAAGCTCCAGTACTTTGGCCACCTGATGCGAAGAACTGACTCATTTGTAAAGACCCTGATGTTGGGAAAGATTGAGGGCAAGAGGAGAAGGGGATGACAGAGGATGAGATGGCTGGATGGCATCACCGACTCAATGGACATGGGTTTGGATGGACTCAGAAGTTGGTGATGGACAGGGAGGCTTGGTGTGCTGGTGTTCATGGGGTTGCAAAGAATCGGACACGACTGCGTGACTGGACTGAACTGAACTGATGCTGAGCCCCACCCTCAGAGATTCTGGTTCAGTGGGCCTCAGGAGAGCCTCCAGTATCATTATTTTTAAAAGCTCTGGAGGTAATTCTGATGGACAGCTTGTGCTGAGAACCAGGTATGCTTTAGGGCAGCAAACCTATGTGGGAAGCCAGAGAGGATCACTTGCTAAGTAGGGAGTCAGAACAAAGAGAGTGAGTTGCACATTTTTTTTTTTTAAGTCTTTATTGATTTTGTTACAATATTGCTTCTGTTGTTTATGTTCTGGTTTTTTGGCCAGGAGGCACATGGGATTTAGCTTCCTGACCAGGGATGGAACCTGCACACCCTGCATTGCAAGGGGAAGTCTTCACAGCTGGACTGCCAGGGATTTATCACCTATTTCTAATGTCTAATTATTGATCCATATTAGGCAGAGCTGGTGTGTCTAGAATAACACTCTCACTGCTCAGTGCTGGAGAAGTGGCCACAATTGCTCAGCCCTTGAATTGTCCCTTCCTATGAGAGCTGTCATCCATCTGTTCTGTTCACACGAAGCACATTATGGATTAGGCTTCGGGTTCAAAGAGACCAATTCAACATAGCAAAAGTAAATTGACACGACAAAGAGTTGTTTTGTCTTTCTGTTGAAGACAAATGAAGACAAAAGAAGACAAATGAAGTTTTCATGCTACCTGGCTCCATTCTAAAAAGAATGGATCTAATAATGGATCTGTATTATATGACTCTATAATTGATGTGTATATAAGAGAACACATTAGGAGACATGTCAAGATGATCCGCTAAACCGTGGCTTCTGAAAACTCATCCCCCATAGTGAGAAGCCCAAACATTAACATGCCAAGTCAAACAAGACAAAAAATCACTTTCACGGAGCTATAGCAATTTTGGATTTTTATGTTTATTGTAGTTTCTGTCAGTTATCCTTTATATTGGGACTTCCCAGGTGGCGCTAGTGGTAAAGAACCTGCCTGCCAATGAAGGAGACTTGACACATGGGTTCAATCCCTGGGTCAAGAAGATCCCCTGGAGAAGGAAATGGCAACTCACTCCAGTATTCTTGCCTGGGAAATCCCAAGGACAGACAAACCTGGCGGGCTGCAGTCCACAGGGTCACAAAGAGTTGCACACGACTGCAGCAACTCAGCACACATCCTTTATATTCTTGGCTAAAGAATCTTAAGTTCTGATCAGTACAATAACAATCTTGATGAAAATATAATTAAAGTTTTAAATGAAATTTTATTTAATTGAAATGTAAAACCTTGATTTATAATGTTTCATAGTAAAAACCTATGGCAAGGATTCCCTGGTAGCTCAATGGTAAAGAACTCGCCCGCCAATGCAGGGGACACTGGTTCGATCCCTGATCCAGGAAGGTCTACATGCCGTGGAGCAACTAAGCCTGCGGGTCACAACTATTGAGCCTGCACTCCAGAGCCTGGGAGCCAGAGCTACTGACCCCGTGTTCTTCAACTGAGCCCACACGTGTAGCTCCTGGAGTCCACACACCTGAGTCCGGGCTCTGCAACAGGAGAAGCCCAGAAAAGGCCACGCAGCAATGAAGACCTCACACAGCCAACAATAATAAACTCTTAGGCTTTTTGAGGTAGGGATGAAGATAATTATGTTTGCTTCTCTCCCCTGTTTGTTGGGGGCCTGAACAGAAAGGAGGTTCACTTGGGGGAAAGTGCTGACAACGTTTGTAGGACCAGAAAGAATGTTCTTACACACACGTTAAAAAGAAAAAAAGATGACAAGTTCAAAAGCATTAAATCCCAAATCATGTGTTCATTCAGTCAATTCATTCAACATTGAGTGTACTGTATTAATATGTCAGCACTGTTCTTGGTGCTAGGCTATAGCAGTGAAAAGTTCACACAGGGTTCTTCATTACAGACCTTTCTTTGCACAGAGTGTGTGTGTCTGTTTGTGTGATAATAAAAGTCAGGTGGTAATAAATGCCATTATGATAATTAAAGAAGATGGTGTGACTGTGAGGTGGGACTGGAAGGGTAGGGGATGGCCACTGTTGGCTGAGTGGCCTGTCAGATATCAGACTTACTCCAGAAAGCAACTGTTTGACCCAGAGAGCCTTAATTTTTTTTTTTTTTTAACTAATTGCCAATCTTGGATATTTGGGAGATTTCACATAAAAACCAGATTTTTATCTTCTCTTGAAAAATCAAAAGATATAATTAGGCTGAGTGGGTATTTCTGTGTGGCAATAGGGTTCCTTTCAACAGGCAATGTCTTTTCCTTCATAAGCCCTCCCTTTTTGACAGAGCTGCTGCTCTCATTGGTAATACTTATCTGTTTCTGAATTCTGAGGAATTTTCAACCGCTGGGCTAGTCAAAGAACAGGGGCCAAAATGTGGTATGGAATGGATCCAAGGCATTTAGAAATAGTATATATTTATTTATTCTCTTTATGTCTTTTATTAAACTTTCCTATCAAATTACTGTGTGACTTCTCCCCTGATTGGACCCAGATGGACAGAAAATGAGATGTTGATACCTATGGAAAAAAGATACAAAACTCACTTGCACAACTACACTGAGAAGATCGATCCCAAACTGGTTAATGGCTGTCATCAGTTTAAGAGTATTTAAAATTAGCCATTGTTCAACAAAATGTAAATGCCTTGAGAAGCTTATAGCTCATACATGAAAGAAACTTGATTGAGGTTTTCCCAAATTTGACAGCAGTCGTAAAAATTTATACATATAATTTACAAATTAATGTATAAATATCACTAATGCTGCTGCTGCTGCTGCTGCTGCTAAGTCACTTCAGTCGTGTCCGACTCTGTGCGACCCCCATAGACGGCAGCCCACCCGGCTCCCCCGTCCCTGGA
>NW_011494522.1:563340-563631 GCF_000754665.1 Bison bison bison
TATTTTTAAATTTTATTTTATTTAACTTTACAATATTGTATTGGTTTTGCCATATTAAATATGAATCTGCCACAGGTATACCTGTGTTCCCCATCCTGAACCCTCCTTCCTCCCCATACCATCCCTCTGGGTCGTCCCAGTGCACCAGCCCCAAGCATCCAGTATTGTGCATCGAATCTGGACTGGTGACTCGTTTCATATATGATATTATACATGTTTCAATGCCATTCTCCCAAATCATCCCACCCTCTCCCTCTCCCACAGAGTCCAAAAGACTGTTCTATACAACTG
>NW_011494522.1:564285-567417 GCF_000754665.1 Bison bison bison
TCTCCCATTCTGAAGGCTGTCTTTTCACCTTGCTTATAGTTTCCTTTGTTGTGCAGAAGCTTTTAATTTTAATTAGGTCCCATTTGTTTATTTTTGCTTTTATTTCCAATATTCTGGGAGGTGGGTCATAGAGGATCCTGCTGTGGTGTATGAAAGAAACTTTTAAAACTATAATAAAAATAAACTTTGCTCAACTATGTTTGGAGAAAGATCAAATTACTTCTCAATTCTCTCCAATTGAAAAAGTATGAAATATTATATGAAGAGATGATTAAATAGTGTGTAGTCAAAAAAGACAGAATAATAGGTGCATCAAGCAGATAATCAAAATTAGTAAGAATATTATATCCTTTGTATTTTATAATATTTGTAGTATTTTTCAGCTTTCTAAAAGTTTATATTGTGTTGTGGTATCCTTTCTCATTATAAGTAGGTATTTGCTAACATTTTATTCATAATTGTGTATTCTTTTGCTTAAAGAAGACCCCCAGTTGTATAAGGTTGTCCACAAGCCTACACTAGCTCCATCTTGCCCACTGCCCCCTGCCGTCTGTGTGCTCAGAGGATGCTTATTCCCACTCCCTTGAGAAATTTTATTGATAAGGTGATTTGCATCTATGAATAAATAGTATGGAACAGAAGGAAAAAGCTGACCCGTACTCTTGTTTTTCTTTTTTTTGAGGATAACTGCTTTGCAGTGTTGTGTTAGTCTCTGCTAACAACACAGTGAGTCAGCTCTGTGTCCACACGTATGCCCTCCCCCGATCCTGCCTATGACCACTGGTGCTGATGAATTTTAGTTCCCAGATTCTAAGATCCTAAAGATTTCCTCCCTGTGAAAGTGTCCTCACCATATGTGAAAGAGGAAAGTCAGGTAAATTCTGCCACATGTCGGGCAGTCCAGCTTTTGTGCACAAATGCTAAGCACAGGAGGGGCTAAGCCGGTGCCGGGCTTTATGTGCAGTGTGATTCCATGCTGGGGTGACTGTACACCTCACACCCCTACAAAGGTCAGAACAAACATTTTCAAAGTATCAGAATCCTGATTTTTCTGATGCCTGAAATTCGAGACATTGAAAGATGTCATCATCAAAGAGACAAAGCTTTTATTTCTGCAATGAAGATTAAAGCAACAGGTAAGAAGACACAGATTACTCTCAGGGAATGTAGCCTATAGTTCGAAAATGACAAATAACTACAACTGTATTCTTTTCTTTACAGCTTTTTAACTTTGCTGAGAAATAAATGCTAAATACAGTAGTGTACATGTAAAATCTACAGTGTAACGATTTGATGTACATATGCATTGTGGAGCAGTTACCAAGATCAAGGTAAGTAACACATCTGTCACCTCATGTAGTTAAAGGAATTAAGAGTGTGTGTGTGTGTGTGTGTGCGTGTGGTGAAATGATTAAAATCTACTCTCAGTAACTTTCAAGTATACAGAACCATATTAAATAACTACAGTCATCATGCAGGACCTTCTTTTCACAACAAAAATTTTTTGAACTGTCACCTCAATTCCTACTCCCTGCAGCCCTGGCAAACACCATGCTAATTCTATGTTTCTACGAAATCAGTTTTTGATTGAGGGGAGAAAAAGGAAGGATCGGGGAGTCTCTTTTCTATGTAAACAGGGGCAGTGAGCACATTGGCGCTGATCCATTTCTTCATCCAAGTTCTGCCTGAAGTCTGGTTGGAGAAGCCTGCTAAAGCACAGGGAACATTTTTAATAAGAAAAGAATGCATATATGTATTCATTATGAATAGAAATAGCCATAAATATGCAAAGGGAGAAAGAAATCCATTAGGAAATACTTATTGCCAATCCTCTAAGGAACATGAGATGGAAAATTCTAATGAGCTTACCATAAAACTTCCCTGGCTCAGAGACGTGACTTTTCTGAGTTCCTTCATATTTCACTGTATCTCTGGTAAAGGTAAGATCTCTTTACTCTTTGTTCCTTATTTCTATTTGCAAGGAAGTAAACTGGTTGCATTTTCTTTTGAGAGATTGCAGTGTTTTGTTTTTTTATTGTCATTCTTGAGAAAAGACATGTAACTTGTCCCTTTTATATTTGATAACTGTTTTCTTGTGGAGAACAGATACTTATGGAGAAAGCATCTAGTCCTGAGATAGCAAATAAATCTCTCATTTCTGTAATTATGGAAATATTCCAAGCTACAATATTCATATCTTCTACTGTCACTGTACTTTCTGAGACAAAGTTTTGTATAAGTAATAAAGACAGAGGGCCAATCCTTCAATAATAAAGTTTTATCTGACTGTGAGTATCATTTTATGGCTGAAAAGCCTTGCAGTAATCATCCAGTTTAAGCTCAGAGATTGAGGACCATGAAAGTCTAAATATTTATCCATTGGTAGCAAAACTGAAACTAGAACTAAATTAATTGATTCCTAGCACAGGGTTTTTTTTTTTTCACCACACCAAGTGACTTCATGTATTTGCCTCATTGTTTAAAAGACCATGATTGTTGCTGCTCTTTTTGTTGGGTTGGTAAGTCACGTCCGACTCTTTGTGACCCCATGGACTGTAGAGTGCCAGTCTCCTGAGTCCTCCACTATCTCCCACTTGCTCAGATTCATGTCCATTGAGGTGCTGATCCAATCTAACCATTTCATCCTCTGCTGCCCCTTCTCCTTTTGCCTTCAATTCTTCCCAATCTCAAGGTGTCACAAGGGGCCTGCAGATGGCGACTCATTGCAGGCAGACAGAAGTTTGAGTTTTGTGTCTTGGGTTAGTACAACATAGTCCAAAAAGATGATATTAACTATCCAACGTCCCATTTTCATCTTTTCAGTTCAGTTCAGTTCAGTCGCTCACTCTTGTCCGATTCTTTGTGACCCCATGAATCGCAGCACGCCAGGCCTCCCTGTCCATCACCAACTCCTGGAGTTCACTCAGACTCACGTCCATCGAGTCAGTGATGCCATCCAGCCATCTCGTCCTCTGTCGTCCCCTTCTCCTCCTGCCCCCAATCCCTCCCAGCATCAGAGTCTTTTCCAATGAGTCAACTCTTTGCATGAGGTGGCCAAAGTACTGGAGTTTCAGCTTTAGCATCATTCCTTCCAAAGAAATCCCAGGGCTGATCTCCTTCAGAATGGACTGG
>NW_011494522.1:567658-568177 GCF_000754665.1 Bison bison bison
AAAATAAAGTCTGACACTGTTTCCACTGTTTCCCCATCTATTTCCCATGAAGTGATGGGACCGGATGCCATGATCTTCGTTTTCTGAATGTTGAGCTTTAAGCCAACTTTTTCACTCTCCACTTTCACTTTCATCAAGAGGCTTTTTAGTTCCTCTTCACTTTCTGCCATAAGGGTGGTGTCATCTGCCTATCTGAGGTTATTGATATTTCTCCCAGCAATCTTGATTCCAGCTTGTGTTTATTCCAGCCCAGTGTTTCTCATGATGTACTCTGCATATAAGGTAAATAAGCAGGGTGACAATATACAGCCTTGATGAACTCTTTTTTCCTATTTGGAACCAGTCTGTTGTTCCAAGTCCAGTTCTAACTGTTGCTTCCTGACCTGAATACAGATTTCTCAAGAGGCAGGTCAGGTGGTCTGGTATTCCCATCTCTTTCAGAATTTTCCACAGTTTATTGTGATCCAAACATCAAAGGCTTTGGCATAGTCAATAAAGCAGAAATAGATGTTTTTCTGG
>NW_011494522.1:568277-569042 GCF_000754665.1 Bison bison bison
CAGTTCACGGTTCACATATTGCTGAAGCCTGGCTTGGAGAATTTTGAGCATTACTTTACGAGCATGTGAGATGAGTGCAACTGTGCGGTAGTTTGAGCATTCTTTGGCATTGCCTTTCTTTGGGATTGGAATGAAAACTGACCTTTTCCAGTCCTGTGGCCACTGCTGAGTTTTCCCAATTTGCTGGCATATTGAGTGCAGCACTTTCACAGCATCATCTTTTAGGATTTGAAATAGCTCAACTGGAATTCCATCACCTCCACTAGCTTTGTTCGTAGTGATGCTTTCTAAGGCCCACTTGACTTCACATTCCAGGATGTCTGGCTCTAGGTCAGTGATCACACCATCATGATTATCTGGGTGGTGAAGATCTTTTTGTACAGTTCTTCTGTGTATTCTTGCCACCTCTTCTTGACATCTTCTGCTTCTGTTAGGTCCATACCATTTCTGTCCTTTATCGAGCCCATCTTTGCATGAAATGTTCCCTTGGTATCTCTAATTTTCTTGAAGAGATCTCTAGTCTTTCCCATTCTGTTGTTTTCCTCTATTTCTTTGCATTGATCGCTGAGGAAGGCTTTCTTATCTCTTCTTGCTATTCTTTGGAACTCTGCATTCAGATGCTTATATATTTCCTTTTCTCCTTTGCTTTTCAATTCTCTTCTTTTCACAGCTGTTTGGTCCACTGGAGAAGGGAATGGCAAACCACTTCAGTATTCTTGCCTTGAGAACCCCATGAACAGTATGAAAAGGCAAAATGATAGGACA
>NW_011494522.1:569142-589550 GCF_000754665.1 Bison bison bison
CTCCATAGAGAATAAAGGGATGGAGCCAAAGCAAAAACAATACCCAGCTGTGGATGTGACTGGTGATAGAAGCAAGGTCTGATGCTGTAAAGAGCAATATTGCATAGGAACCTGCAATGTCAGGTCCATGAATCAAGGCAAATTGGAAGTGGTCAAACAAGGAATGGCAAGAGTGTATGTCGACATTCTAGGAATCAGCAAACTAAAATGGACTGGAATGGGTGAATTTAACTCAGATGACCATTATATCTACTACTGCAGACAGGAATCCCTCAGAAGAAATGGAGTAGCCATCATGGTCAACAAAAGAGTCCGAAATGCAGTACTTGGATGCAATCTCAAAAACGACAGAATGATCTCTGTTCGTTTCCAAGGCAAACCATTCAATATCACAGTAATCCAAGTCTATGCCCCAACCAGTAATGCTGAAGAAGCTGAAATTGAATGGTTCTATGAAGACCTACAAGACCTTTTAGAACTAACACCCAAAAAAGATGTCCTTTTCATTATAGGGGACTGGAATGCAAAAGTAGGAAGTCAAGAAACACCTGGAGTAACAGGCAAATTTGGCCTTGGAATACGGAATGAAGCAGGGCAAAGACTAATAGAGTTTTGCCAAGAAAATGCACTGGTCATAGCAAACACCCTCTTCCAACAACACAAGAGAAGACTCTATACATGGACATCACCAGGTGGTCAACACCAAAATCAGATTGATTATATTCTTTGCAGTCAAAGATGGAGAAGCTCTATACAGTCAGCAAAAACAAGACCAGGAGCTGACTGTGGCTCAGATCATGAACTCCTTATTACCAAATTCAGACTTAAATTGAAGAAAGTAGGGAAAACCACTAGACCATTCAGGTATGACCTAAATCAAATCCCTTATGCTTGTACAGTGGAAGTGAGAAATAGATTTAAGGGCCTAGATCTGATAGACAGAGTGCCTGATGAACTATGGACTGAGGTTCGTGACATTGTACAGGAAACAGGGATCAAGACCATCCCCATGGAAAAGAAATTTCATCTTTTACTCAACCATTTAATGTGCCAAAAGTATTTTTTGCGGTCTTCATTATCTTCAGTCAACTCCCAGGTTTCCTTTTCATTTGTGTTTCTTTTAGTTTTTAAAATCTTACACCTAGAACTGGAAAGCAGGATTAGCATGGAAGGCAGAGTGTTATAGAAACAATAAAAACTGCAGACCAAAAGCACTGACTTTAGACTGTCTCCAGAGGATGGTTTGTATTTGCATCAACAATGTCCACCTTTTTTTTTCTTTTCTTTTTTTTGTTTACTGGGGAGAGGTTGAGTTTTGCAAAGTCCTTCATCTTGAGCATGTTCAGCAACGATTTGATTGACTACAGTTAAGTGGCGGTGGAAGCTGCTAAAAGGCCTTCTCTCCCACATGCAAGTACCCAGTGGATAAATGTATAGGTTGTGTTCTGCTCAAGGGCATCAGGCCTGGCAGGTTGCAAATGAAAGTGAAAGTGAGAGCCACCAGTTACATCTGTCTCTTTGTGAGCCCATGGACTATTTACTCCATGGAATTATCCAGGCCAGAATATTGGAGTGGGTTGCCTTTCCCTTCTCCATGGGATCTTCCCAACCCAGGGATCGAACCCAGGTCTCCCACATTGCAGGAGGATTCCTTACCAGCTGAGCCACCAGGGAAGCCCTGGCACATGGAGGCCGACACCAAATCTGTGCCCTTGTCATCAAGCTCTATGCCCTGGAGGGACTGCAGTGGCTGAGAGAAGAGACAGCAAAGTTTCTCCAAGGTTCAGTGTTAGACTTCATTTTAGTATCGTCCTGATTCTGTAGGCTCCTGTGTAAAAGTGAATGGTTCCAGGACCAGATTGCCACAGACAAAACATTGAAGAAACCAAGAAACATACTGAATCACATTATGTATCCCCCTGCAAACTTAATCCCCAACCATGTCTCGTTTATATTCACTCTTTTTTTTTTTTTTTGCCATACCATGTGGCATGCAGAGTCTTAGTTCCCCTACTTGGGATAGAACCCATGCCCCCTGCATTAGGAACATGGAGTCTTAATCACTGGACTACCAAAGAAGCCCCTTTTTATATTCATTATTTATTGGTTTAAATTAAATATCAAAGAGTTCATATAAGGCAATAATCACATTTGTATAATGAGGAAAGATCTTTCAGTCAAAACTTAGGTCTTAATTATGGAAATCATATGAGTAAAATATTATTAATGTAATGAGTGTGGGGAAACCTTTGATTCTGGTTCATATTTTATGTGACACCAAAGAAATCATGCTAAAAAGAAGAGAGAAGAAATGCTCTAAATGTAGTCAGTCCTTCAGCTGCTGGTCAAATATCTTGCATCACCAGAGAACCCATACCCAGTTAATTGTGTAGGTATGCAATAAATACAGAAATATGATAATTTAGTGGAATGAGAGATTGCCCATTTGGATTCAAGATCTTTTAGGAGATTTTTGGATTAGGAAAAATATCCCTAATGCTTTTCTAATTGCATTTTGATTTTACCCAGCAACATACCACTCAGCGGTGATTGGTTGAAACACTGAAGATTTTGTTTTTCCTAATGCCTGTTGCTCTGAAGCATAAACCCTTGCCTTTTCTTATGTTGTTTTCTATGGCTGGAACTCTTTCCCCATCTCTACAACCTAAAATCTCAATTGTCAATTCCTTTAACCAGCTGTCTTTGACTTTCCTAAAATGAGTTAATCAGTGTCTGTAATCCTACCTTCACACTTTATTCATGACTATACTTTAGCTCTTGGCAATGTAAAAATTAACAAACAGAAATCTCAATTATAGTAGATTTCAGAGTGCAGAAGAGGGAGCTCCCATCACCTATGGTGACAGCAGAGCCCAACAGGAGAAGAAACACTTCCTCTTCTTGCCTGGTAAGAGATCAGCCAATGAGAAATGGTCACAACTCAGTCAAGGAAAAGCCACCGCACTTCTAAGTGTAAATTCCTCCAATGGACTGTTTCCTGTAGCTCACCTGACTTCCTGACTTCCTTTTCCTGTTTACAAAGGAGTCCTTCTCTCTGTGCTAGAGGGGATTTGCATACGGCTCACCATGACTGCAGATGCCCAAATTGCAATTGTTTATTGATCCTGAAAAAACTCATTTTTGCTGGAGAAATAAGTGGCAGTCTATTTTGTTTTAGATCAAAGCACTGTAGCAGTTTGTTTATGACTTGCTACCTACGAGATTATGAATTTTCATTGCTGTTGGATGAATAATGCTTTGGCAGTGCTAAGAGAAAATATTTTCATGTAGTTTGATGTTTTCAGAAATGTTGGTAGCTAAAATAAAAAATAAAAGAGTAAATTAGTATATTTTTGGTTGTGCTGATACTATATGAAAACACTATAGAGAAAAATATTAGTGTGGGGAGGGGCAGTCTGTAGGACTGAGCTTTTAACCTGTGAATGATGCCATCTCCAGGTATACAGTGTCAGAACTGAGCTGAATTACAGGATACCAGGCTGATGTTTGAGAATTGCTTGGTGGTGCTGGGAATACCCCAGGCATTGGAATGTGAGGCAGAATCTTTTGTGAAAATCAAAGTTACAACATGTGTTACAACAGGGAAATGTGTGGAAATTAGAGAAGATAAAGGGACATTGTTGAAAACTGAAGCAAAATCTAATGAGATTTTATAAGGATATCATCATTAGGACTTAGTACCTAATATTCTTCATTTTGAACTGTAGTATTTGAAAAGACTCTTGAGAGTCCCTTGGACTGCAAGGAGATCAAACCAGGCAATCGTAAAGACAATCAACCTTGAATACTCATTGGAAGGACTGATGCTGAAACTCCAATACTTCGGCCACCTGATGTGAAGAGCTGACTCATTAGAGAAGACCCTGATGCTGGGAAAGATTGAAGGCAGGAGAAGGGGACAACAGAGGACGAGATGGTTGGATGGCATCACTGACATCACTGACTTGATGGACATGAGTTTGAGCAGGCTCTGGGAGTTGGTGATAAACAGGGAAGATCTGGTGTGCTGCAGGCCATGGGGTTGCAAACAGTCAGATACAACTGAGCGACTGAACTGAATATTCTTAATTAATATGTAAATTGTCATAGTGAAAATGGCATTACTGTATATTTGCCCACATCAGGGCACACAATTTTAGGGATCAATAAATTAGATAAACTTAACAAGATTAATGGGCTTCCCTGGTGGCTCTGACAGTAAAGAATCCGCCTGCAATGCAGGAGACCGGGGTTCGATCCCTGAGTTGGGAAGATCCTCTAGAGAAGGGAATGGCTACCCATTCCAGTATTCTTGACTGGAGAGCTCCATGGACAGAGGAGCCTGGCGGGCTACAGCCATGGGGTCGCAAAGACTCAGGCATGACTGAGTGATTAACACTTTCAACAAAATTCTAAATGTTTTATCGATTAAGGTTTAAAGGCGACTTTACAACATGAAAGCTTTACAACTTTCTGCAAGATGTAATGCACTATTACAGTACCAAAAAAAAAAAAAAAAAGAAAGTAATGGGACAACATCATCAAAGAAGAACAATTTATTTTAAAAGCTTGAAGAAATAAACATAGCACTTCTCTGTAAGCAAAGTGAATATGAAGGAAAAGTCACATGGTCTATTTGACCTAGATGTAACTTTTACATGAGAAAAAAAGCACAGTTATCTGCAAACTAAACTTCTAGTTTCCTTTTGAGAATAAATTGAGAGAAATCATGTCGTAGATAAGACCAATCGTGACAGGCAGGCTGGCTGGGCATTTAGCTAGACAACATTTCTCAGTCTCTTTTGCACATAGATGTAGCTGGGTGACTGAGTTCTAGCCGATAACTGAGTTGAGGTGAGGTATACCTCCAGGACTGGCCCATAAGACCTTCTCATGTCCTTTTCCCTTCTTCTGGTTTGATGGAGGTGAACACGGCAGCCTCGGAAGACGTGAGTTGAAGATGAAGGAGCCACAGGATGGGCTAGCAATTAGAGGAGAACCGTCTGTCATCGGGAACACTTATTCTGGACTTCCGTATGCGAGAAATAAATGTCCGTTGTGTTTGAGCTATTGTACATTTTGAGGTTTGTTATGGCAGCTAGTGTTACCTTAGCCAATATAACAGGGGTCTGTAAATTATTTCTTAGTGATGTTGGTACGCTTAAACCTAGGTTAACCTAATGCCCCACCCACAAAAACCACTGCCATATGCTGCCTTGATGTTGCCCTCCAATACAATCCATCCCCAGTATGGATACAGGCCTCTGGGAAGAGTGTAACTGAATAGGGTACGTAATACCATGAGCCCTTACACCTCAATTCCTTATCTATTAAATGAGGATCATAAGCCTTACCCTGTGGGCTTCCCAAGTGGCACAGTTGGTAAGGAATCCGCCTGCCAAAGCAGGAGACACAGGGGACATGGGTTCGATCCCTGGGTCAGGAAGATCCTCTAGCGTAGGAAATGGCAACCCATCCCAGTACTCTTGCCTAGGAAATCCCATGGACAGAGGAGCCTGGTGGGCTGCAGTCCACGGGGTTGCAAAGAATTGGATGTGCTGAGCGCATGTGTGCACAACTCACCGGGACGCTGTCCTAGGCAGAGTAAACATTCCACTTGGGACAGAGGCATTCAGACACCAGGAAGTTGATCTCTTCTAGAATCAAGATGCTTCACCAGACATAACCCTTACCTCAGAGACTGTTGTGAAGATTAAGAGGTGGTATATGAGAATTTCTCAGCAGTGTTAATATTTAACGTTAGCTCTTATTAAGATCCTGTGGGGGGAAATGTTTTTGTACTGGTGTGTTTTCCCCCTTTTCTTTTTGTATTTCTCCTTTCGGATTCTCCTCTTTTTAGATTCCACAGTAGAGTCTCTGAATTATCTCTCATGGAACTCCACGTGTTAGTGCCAAACACTGGGTGTGTGTGAGTCCATCCTCTCGTGCTAGTCCAAGAGACATCTCCCAAACTCTCTAGGCCTTCCTCCAATCCCAGCAAAACGAACGGTCTTGATTCAGCTGAAGCACCAAGTTCCACTGGCACTCAGGTCCACAGCTCCAGAAATGAATATGGAATGATTTGGGGCTCAATCCCTGGGTCAGGGAGATCCTGGGAGAAGGGAATGGCAACCTGCTCCAGTGATGTTGCCTAGGGAATTCCATGGACAGAGGAGCCTGGCGGGCTGTAGTCCATGGGGTTGCAAAGAGTCAGATGCAACTGATTGATGAACACTTTCATTTGCAACCTAGTGGTGGTTACTGTGGCTTTGGTAAGTAGGCGGTATAGGATACCAGATTTTGGATGTCTTGCTGTCTCTACCTGGAAGACTACCATTCATAAATATCCAGTTTCATCCTCAGTGACCTCAACCTCACGGAGTTAGGCAAATATATTATTTTAGTTAAAAAAAAATAGCTACTACCAACTGAATATTCAGAGAAGGCAATGGCACCCCACTCCGGTACTCTTGCCTAGAAAATCCCATAGATGGAGGAGCCTGGTAGGCTGCAGTCCCTGGGGTCGCTAAGAGTCGGACACGACTGAGCGAATTCACTTTCCCTTTTCACTTTCATGCATTGGAGAAGGAATGGCAACCCACTCCAGTGTTCTTGCCTGGAGAATCCCAGGGATGGGGGAGCCTGGTGGGCTGCCGTCTATGGGGTCGCACAGAGTCGGACACGACTGAAGTGACTTAGCACCAACTGAATATTAGCTGTGACCCACATACTGTTATAACAATTTTGAGATTTTCTTTACTGCTTGAGATAAATGGGAGTGTTTCCCAGCATTCTTGGTCTACATCACTGCTATTGATCCAGGTGTTTAGGTCAAAATCCTGAAGGCATCCTAGATTCCTTACTTTTATTATACCTTATATCCATCAGCAAATCCTATAAGCTCTACTTACAAAATATATAATTTCACTGTTTTCTTACTTTTTCATGGTCACCACTCTAGTCTAAGGCTGTGTATATATCTCTTAGCTAAGCTACTGCTGCTGCCAAGTCGCTTCAGTCGTGTCCAACTCTGTGCGACCCCAGGGACTGCAGCCTGCCAGGCTTCTCTGTCCCTGGGATTCTCCAGTCAAGAACACTGGAGTGGGTTGTCATTTCCTTCTCCAATGCATGAAAGTGGAAAGTGAAAGTGAAATCGCTCAGTCGTGTCCGACTCTTAGCGACCCCATGGACTGCAGCCTACCAGGCTCCTCCATCCTTGGGATTTTCTGGGCAACAGTACTGGAGTGGGGTGCCATTGCCTTCTCCTACCTAAGCTACTGCTATAACCCTTAACAGTGCTTCTTCTATTTGCCCCCTAGAGTGCATGTTTACAAATGCACAGGGTTGCACAGGGTTGTTGTTGCTGGGCCTGGGCTTTTTCCAATTGTGGCGAGCAGGCGAGGGTCACTCTTAGCTGTTCTGCACGGGCTCCCCAGTGCAGTGGCTTCTGGTGTCGCAGGACACAGGCTCTGGACACGAGGGCTCAGTAGTTGCAGAAACATAGGTGGGCTTAGGCGCTCAGTGGCATGTGAAATCTTCCCATGTAGGGACGGAACCCGTGTCCCCTGCATTGGCAGAGGGATTCCTACCCACTGTACCACCAAGGAAGTCCCCCAGTCTCTTTCGAATTAAATAATGAGCGTCTGTTTCCTGTGACTGGTACATTTCTTGGTGTGTGTACAAGCTCAGTCATTATTGACTCTTTGCCACCCTATGGACTGTAGCCCGCCAGGCTCCCCTGTCCTTGGGATTCTCCAGGCAAGAATATTGGAGTGGGTTGCCGTGCCCTCCTCCCCGGCATCTCTTATGTCTCCTGCATTGGCAGGCAGGTTCTTTACCACTGCACCAACCTGGGAAGCCTGGTACACTTCTAATCACACTTAATATCAATCTTAACAAGGTCCTTGTAAAACTTAACAAAGTCCTTAACAAGGCCCACAAGCCTGGACGATCTGAGCTGGAGCGACCTTCGCTGACTCTTCTGAGGTCACACAGCATTTGTGCACTGAGCTCTCCCTTGAACTCACTGAGCTTGCCCCTACGTCTGGCTTTTGTGTCTGCCGTTCTTATTTCCCTAGGCCTGTGGCACGGCTCATTCACTTTTATCCACGTCCCTACTCCAATACTGCTTCTTCAGAGAGGTCTTCTCTGACTGTCTACCTAAAATAGTACTCTCTGTCACTCTGATTCCTTTATTTTCCCTTATCTGTCTTCATTATACTTAATATCTATCATTTTAATATACATTTGGTTAAAGCGCATCATTGCAAAATAAACTCTCTGTTTTGTTAATTCTCTATCCTCAGACAGTCAGACATGTCTCAGCACATAGCAGGTGCTTCATATGTACTTTTTCAATGGATCCCCATTTGAAATACAATTTCAGATACAATTTGAAACCTTATTGTCTGTCTCTGGGAGTCGCTCTAGCCTGGTGGGATGATTCCAGCTCTGTCGTCAGAGAAGTCTGGGCTCAAATACTGAACTTACCTTTTACTGCTCAATCTGATACCTTGTCCACAAAATCAAAACAAACAAACAAAAAAAAAACCCACAAAATCTTCCTTGCCAAAGTTAGTGACCATTGGAGATAATACATATAAAGAACCTGGCACAAGTAATAAAACATAACCAAACTACAACCAAACCACCACAGGAAAGCAAGAATCTATCTCTTCCCCATCTTGGACTGCGAGGAGATCAAACCAGTCAATCCTAAAGGAAATCAGCCCTGAATATTCACTGGAAGGACTGATGCTGAAGCTGAAGCTCCAGTACTTTGGCCACCTTATGCACTCAAAACAGCTTTATAAAGATAAGACATTTGTATTTAGACTGAGAAGCTTCACTATTGTCTTCTCTGATAATGAAGGCAAATTAGTCAAAACAGCTTTGTTTTGGGAGCTTACTATTCTGATGCTTTGTGCTAACTTTAGTTAGTGTCTTCCATAAATAATATTGACTTGCTAATACTTGATACTTTCTAGGGTGCAGGGCAATAGGCATTTTATATATACTGATGGAAGTATTAATATAAATGGAAACAATCTTCTTGGGAGCTGCTTGGCTTTAGAGAGTTCTTGAAAAGTTCATATTTTGATTTCAGTAATTCTACTTACAGGAACATATTCAAGGGAAATAATCAAGCTTTGTGTGATTAAGTCTTGTCTGCTGCTGCTGCTAAGTCGCTTCAGTCGTGTCCAACTCTGTGTGACCCCATAGACGGCAGCCCACCAGGCGCCCCTGTCCCTGGGATTCTATAGTGATACAAATAACTTCTCTCTGGTCGGCCGAAAACCATATTCTTCCCAACTACCCAACCTCCCCAACCCTCCCATTCCTATCAGTTCAGTTCAGTCTCTCAGTCGTATCCAACTCTTTGTGACCGCATGGACTGCAGCACGCCAGGCTTCCCTGTCCATCACCAACTCCCGGAGCTTACTCAAACTCATGTCCATTCAGTCCGTGATGCCGTCCAACCATCTCGTCCTCTGTCATCCCCTTCTCCTGCCTTCAATCTTTCCCAGCATCAGGTCTTTTTCAAGGAGTCAGTTCTTCACATCAGGTGGCCAAAGTATTGGAGTTTCAGCTTCAACATCAGTCCTTCCAATGAATATTCAGGGCTGATTTCCTTTAGGACTGACTGGTTTGATCTCCTTGCAGTCCAAGGGTCTCTCAAGAGTCTTCTCCAACACCACAGTTCAAAAGCATCAATTCTTCAGTGCTCAGCTTTCTTTATAGTCCAACTCTCATATCCACACATGACTACTGGAAAAACCATAGCTTTGATATCCCTATGGATAAAGCAAATTTTGCAGTCTTTTGTTAAATTCACTTCAATATTCTTTTACTTTGTAAAAATTTGTGTTTCTCTGACTTCAAATTGGTTGTAACTTTTTAATAATTTCCTTATTAAAAATATATAATAATCTTTGACATCTCATCACTTTGTATCTATGAGAGTCTTGACTTCACCTTTTTTTTTGAAAATGATTCTTAACAACTACATAAACTTTTGAAAGATGGAAGTTCTATATTTTCTAGTTTCACTTTCTCACTTTCAAATTATCCATTTAAATCTATCTTCTGCACTGCACCCCAAACCAATATACACATATCTTGCACTCATCAATCCTATATTGAAACCATTCTGAAAAAGATCAATCAGAGTGAATGCTTTTCAGTCTCATCTTGCTGCAATTTGCTGCATCGATAGTGTTAAATCCAAGTGATATTTACTCATGGGAAAGACAAAGGCTCTATCTCAAGGCCTTATTTATGCAACCCAAATTCTTCCAGCCATAGAAGTTCCTGACTATGGTTTCAGTATTTTATGGAATTCTTTCTTTCTTCTCTTTTTAAATCCTGGAGGATAAAGCCAGAATGAAACAGTGCAGATGTCTGTGCAACCACAAGGGTCCCTGTTTCTTTGCCTATAAAAGTGCCTTATCCTGCTAGGGAGAACTGCCCCAGCTATGCAGGTATCAACCCTAAAAGCTTTATACTTCTGAAAAATAATGTAGTTTTCCCCCCATAATCTCTTACAATTTTGTAAAAAATTCTGTTAGTTTTAATGCCCCTTTTTTCAGACAAAACAGTGCTTCCCTGGTGGTTCAAATAGTAAAGAATCTACTCACAATGTGGGAGACCTGGGTTTGATCGGGAAGATCCCCTGGAGAAGGGAATAGCTACCTGCTCCAGTATTCTTGCCTGGTGAATTCCAAGGACAGAGGAGCCTGGCGGTCTATGATCCATGGAGTCACAGAGTCAGACACGATTGAGCAACATTTTTTTTTAGATGAAATATCCCAGAGCTTAGTATTCAGATTTATTCACTATCTATATTCACTCAGTGTAAACAGATAAGGTAGGGGCCCCTGAAGAAAAACAATCAGACATAGATTTCTTGATATAAGAGAAACCATTTTTGGCCTAAACCATTTTGTGATCTAAGCCTGCCACAATGTTTGCCCTTAAACAGATCTCAATAATGATCTTCAGGGAATAAAAGAAAAAAAAAACTACCACATGACAAGTAAGAATAGCAAAGATAAAAAATCAGTTGTAAGCTCCCAGTTTGGTTTCAGGAGTAAAGATTAGCCTGAAGCACTTTCTTTAGCTGATCTGCAGGAGTTAACCCTTCTCAGGAATTCAACCACCACCCTCAACAGGAACCTAACAGGAACCTGATGAACTTTTCTGACCTTCCTGGCTTCAATCAGCTAAAGCTCTGTTGACCTTTGCCCCAAATTAATGCTGAATTCTTCTCTGCTCAAGCCCCCTCATAAATATGCATGTTCAATTCAGTTCAGTTGCTCAGTCGCTCAGTCTTTGTGACCCCATGGACTGCAGTACACCAGGCTTCCCTGTCCATCACCAACTCTTGGAGCCTACTCAAACTCATCTCCATTGAGTTGGTGATGCCATCCAACCATCTCATCCTCTGTTGGCCCCTTCTCCTCTCACCTTAAATCTTTGACAGCATCAGGGTCTTTTCCCTGAAGAAGTCGGTTCTTCGCATCAGGTGGCCAAAGTATTGGAGTTTTAGCTTCAGCATCAGTTCTTCCAATGAATATTCAGGACTGATTTCCTTTAGGATGCACTGGTTGAATCTCCTTGCAGTCGAAGGGACTCTCAAGACTCTTTTCCAACACTACAGTTTAAGAGCATCAATTCTTCAGCACTCAGCTTTCTTTATAGTCCAACTCTCACATCCATACACAACTACTGGACGAGATGGACCTTTGTTGGCAAAGTAACGTCTCTACTTTTTAATATTCTGTCTAGTTTCATCATGACTCTTCTTCCAAGGAGTAAGTGTCTTTTAATTTCATGGCTGCAGTCACCATCTGCACTGATTTTGGAGCCCCAAAAAGTTAAAGTCTGTCACTGTTTCCCCATATATTTGCCATGAAGTGATAGGACCAGAGGCCATGATCTTAGTTTTCTGAATGTTGAGTTTTAAGCCAACTTTTTCACTCTCCCTTTTCACTTTCATCAAGAGGCTCTTTAGTTCTTCTTCGCTTTCTGCCATAAGGCTAGTGTCATCTGTATATCTGAGGTTATTAATATTTCTCCCAGCAATCTTGATTCTAGCTTTTGCTTCATCCAGTCCAGCATTTCTCATTGCTCAGGTCAAAACTTGAGTCATCTTCATCTCCACTCTCACACCTTTCTCTTACATTCAACCCATCAGCAAATCTTGTTGGCTCGAACCTCAAAGTGTGTCAAGACTCACACCACACCTCAATACTGCCACTGCCATCACCCTGTTACAAGCGTCCACTGTCTCTTGCCTCTAGTCAGCTAATCTCTTCACTTATGTACTTTCCTCCTACATCTATTCTCAACACAGCAGTGAGGACAATCTTTAGTAAAAAAACAAGTCAGATTATGGGATCCCTTTGCTCAAAACCCTGCGAGGACTGTCCATCTCTTTCAGAGTTAAAGTCAGAGCCCTTAGGCTTTCAGGCTGCACGTAATCTGCCCTGATCTCCCAGTAGAATCTGAACCTCCCCTCTCACTTCCTCTTCCTGATCTCTCCTGCCTCCTTCTTTGCCACTTACTACAATACTAAGCATACTCTCACTTAGAAGTGTTTGCACTCCTGATCTCTCTGTCTGGAAGCTCTTGTGTTCAGGCATCTGCCCGGGTTGCTCTCTACCTTCTTTCAGGCCTTTGTTCAGATACCATTTCTCAATGAAACCTTCCTTGACCTTCATTTCTCACTGAAACCGTCCTTGTAATTATGTAAATTACAACTGGCCCCAAGCCCTACTTTCTGGCCTGCTCTGTCTTATCCTTTGCTTTTCATTTCTTCATAGTACTTATTAACATCACCGGACATTCCATGTACTTTACTATTTACTTTTTATCTCCCCAGGGAAGGCTATTTACAACACAAAGTTGGCTATGCTTCTCTCACTGAAAGGCAGCATAACCTTATGTTTATGATTCCAGGTTCTAGAGTCAGACTGCCTAGACTGAGCACTGGTTCTATCACTCAATATTCTGTGCCTCTCCTCTCCTTGTTGTTATTGCTTTAGTTGTGTCCAGCTCTTTTGTGACCCCCATGGACTGTAGCCTGCCAGACTCCTCTGTCCATGGGGTTTTCCAGGCAAGAATACTGGAGTGGGCTGTCATTTCCTTCTCCAGGAGATCTTCCTGACCCAGGTATAGAACCCATGACTCCTGCATTGCAGGTGGGTTCTTTAGCACTGAGCCACCAGGGAAGCCTCCCCTTGCTCACCTATAAAATGAGGATAGTAAAAGTACTTTTCTCACAGCCTTGTAATAAGGTTGAAATAGGACAATTGCATATAGAGTGCTTAGAACAGTGCCTGGCACAGGGGAAATGTACAAATGATAATTAATAATAAAATTAATGATTCAGTTCAGTTCAGTTGCTCAGTCGTGTCCGACTCTTTGCGACCCCATGAATCGCAGCACGCCAGGTCTCCCTGTCCATCACCAACTCCTGGAGTTCACTGAGACTCACGTCCATCGAGTCAGTGATGCCATCCAGCCATCTCATCCTCTGTCATCCCCTTCTCCTCCTGCCCCCAATCCCTCCCAGCATCAGGGTCTTTTCCAATGAGTCAACTCTTCGCATGAGGTGGCCAAAGTACTGGAGTTTCAGCTTTAGCATCATTCCTTCCAAAGAAATCCCAGGGCTGGCCTCCTTCAGAATGGACTGGTTGGATCTCCTTGCAGTCCAAAGGTTAGTGGTAAATTATGATAAACCTTGCCTTGGTTCCAGGGCATGAAGGATAGGGCAGATATTTGGCAGTGTTTCCTTTTTGTTTCCCTTTTTATTCTTTTTAAATGGCTGGTATTAATTTGGTAATTAGGATGGATAAGTGCGTATTGACTCAACAGCTTCACCCACCCTTAATACTTGGGCTCTAGTGTCTAGAGAATATTCAAGCAGAAACTTGGCTTCCCTTGCTCCTTGGGGCAAATGACAGAACACAGCTAACAGCAGCACCTGAGTTTTACACATTCACAATCCAGGCAATGAGAGGTGGACTTAACTCTTTGGGGTCTCCAGTTCATTGGCCCATTAGCCCAACACAGGCCAGATGTCCACCCTCAGTCTAATCAATTATTGCGTAGACATGGAGCCTTGAAGCCATAAAGGCATGGAGTCATCATGGGGCAGCTCCTACTGACATAATATGGATGAAGTGGGCAGAAGCAATTTCTGAAATAAAGGAATGAGGAGAAGGAAATGTCACAGGTATCCATGCAATGGTACGATATTATGGTGGAAAATGTTTGAAGTTTTCCAGTGTTTATCAGCTTTCATTCAAAATTGGGAAGATGTACCCATAACAGTTTTGTATATTTCAACTTCTTCAAAGATACCCCTTATCTTGAGTATTCTAATTTCTTGAATGTTTTGCAGGTCAAATCCTGCTCTTCGAGAAAGATATACAATTGAGTCAATAAGTTGGGTTTTTTGTTTATTTTTTGTCTTTATTCCTTTCTTCTGTATTTAGATTAGACAAAAACTGAAGCTACATCAGTAATTGTATGATTTGGAAGCTGATGTTTCTATATATTTTTGCTAATTAATGAACTTTAAAAATCTGAATTTTTGGTAAATGTAAATTAAGATTTACTATTATCTTTATGAGTCCATGCATTTGGTGTCCAAGCCAGCCGGGCAAGTGTTGCACAAGTATTGCAATTAAACAAAAACAAAACAGTCAAACTACTCTCTCCCCTCTCAGAAAGTTTATAGACAATAAGCTATATTATTATATATATTATATATTTCACCTTGCTCAACATGAGCTTGTGTGTTCCTCCATAAAGACTACCAGACTGGGAGTTATCAGTCTCAAGATCTAGAAGCTACACTCTGTGACACTAGACAAGTTCCAATTGCTCTGGCTTCAGAGCTTTGTTTGTAAAATAAATTGATTGGAGTAAGTCTAAGGGTCCTCCTGACTTCAAAAATCTCATTTTGCTAATGGTAGGTCTCAGAGCATGTGGGTAAACACTTATTTACAGGACTAACACTCTAAAAGCAAGAGAGTAAAAATAGGAAAGAATCTTGAACTCTAAGATACAAACTGAACTCAGTTTGTAACTCAGTTACCAAAGCAGAACTCAGTTCATTTGAAGTTGCTGCAGTTGGGAGAACAGTGCCTTAGCAGAATCCAGAGAGAGGCATCAGAGAAAGATTATACAGGATCTGGAAGGTCTGGATGGCTGCCCAGGTGGCTCAGGGGGAAAGAACCCGCCTACCATACTGCAAACACTGAGAAGCGGGTTTGATCTGGGCGTCGGGAAAATCCTTTGGAGGGGAAAATGGCAACCCACTCCAGTATTTTTGCCTGGGAAGTCCCGTGGACAGAGGAGCTGCAAATAGACACAACTGAGCATAAGCACGCACGGCACTCTGGGCTCAAGGGTATTATGGCTGGTGTTTCAAAGTGGGCGGCAGATTGAGACTGGGAAACTTCATGAAATAAAACTTTAGGATTGGTGGGCACAGTGAGGTGAGATGAGTCTTCCTAAATAAACGATGGTTTGATGAGGGAGACTGTTGTCTCAGATAAACTGATTTGCAGTGATTTCCTGCAGCAAACAGTGGACTTGTTTATTGACTTATGGTTTTATCTTCTCTGAGCAAAGCTTCCTGGAACAAGTATCTGTCATGTTGACACAGGTGGTCTTGGTTTTTAGACCTTCCAGTTATATCATACTGATGCAGGTGGCCACAGCTCTCATGGACTTTAAGTTGATGAACAAAGTAGCTGGTAACAGAGAAATGTTTGATGAAAACTCTACTCCTGGCTCTTGAGTTTCATATTCATGTATTCAACTTCCTCCTTGAAAGTTCTTCTTGAATGTATTATATAGTTCTCAAATTCCTATAAAATAAATAAATTGCAAAGAGAACTCTCCTTGATATTCTCCATTTCAAGAAATGGCATCACTACTTACACAGCTAGGTCAAAACCTGAGGAGCCTCTTTTGTTCTCATACCTCCCACATAAGTCTTGTTGGTTGGACTCTGGAACTCCAGAACATGTACCAAATTCAACCACTTAATATCTTCAGTGTTAAAACTCTAATTCAAGCCATCATTATCTCTTGCCCAGGCACAGATTCACTACATAAAATGTCATGCCAGTCCTTCCTTTTACAAGAAATATGCATGTTTTTTCCCGTGTCAGGGCCCTTGTACTCATCTCTCCTGTGTAGACCACTGTTCCTCCAGATCTTCCCACAGCTCCTTCTCATTGATGAGATCCTTATCATGAGAGCCTTTATTTCCTTAGAGATGACTTTTCTGAATCAAGTTGTCCTCTCCCTGCCTGTTCACATTGCCATATTTTAATTATTTATTTTATTTGCCATATCCTTCTCCAGGGGAGCTTCCCGGGATTGAGCCCGGGTCTCCCGCATTGTAGGCAGATGCTTTACCACCTGAGCCACCAGGGAAGTCTATTTTATAGTAGTTAGAAATTCCTGAAACTTTATTTTTCTACATTTTGTTTCCTATTTCTTGTCTGTCTCTATCCACTGAACATAAACTCCATCAGAGTAGAGATCCTACCTCCTAGATCCCAGGCCCTGTATGCCCACTACCTTGAATAGAACTTGGCATATAATAGAGTCTCAAGAAATAATTTTAAAAGATTCAATAAAACATTTCCAGCAAAAAAACAGATGAATAAATGGAAGTATGTATTAATATATTAATTATTTTAAAAGTAATAATCATTTAGTGATAATATAGTCAAAGATGCTAAGAATGTAATTGTTCTGCATTAATGGTGTAATATATTTTGTTTGTCTCATCACTTAAATTATGTTTATCTCCACCTTTCATTTAGTGAATCCCAATGTTAAGCAATGATATTTGTTTCGTGATAGAACTGAGTACTATCTGATTCATAATTGGTATTTTTACTGGACTACTTAAAAAGGCAAGAAAAGGGGAATGGTTAGTGATGAGAGATTCAGAGAACATCTGAATGGCTAACTAAGTAGCTCAGAGCTAAAATCAAAATCACTAGGGAAGCTTGACTTAAAAATTAAAAACCTCCCTGACTTAATAGTACTCATGTGTTTCTTTATGTAGTAGCTAAATGTTAAAACAACTTTCTGGGGTTTTGCAAATATATTTAAAATGGTATTTCTTTATATAATAAATAGCAAAGTTCATTAAAAATAAAATATACTAATTTTTAAATACACTCTACTCATGAAACATAAGGAAAGCTGGTTTTCACTTGATGGAGAGGGGGTAGGTTTAAGGCAATACTCTGGGAAGTAACCCCGGCTATGGTCTAATGTTACTGAGTTACATGAGTCAAGAAACCATTGTACCGTAGTATGAGGAAGCAAATGTTAGTGAAAGCTCAGGAAACAATAATAAAGATGTGTCTGAAAGAGCTGATGGAGGATTCTGGAAACTTGTCTACTTCATAGAAGCTTCCATAGATTGTGAGCGTTTTAAGCCACAGAATCAGGCCAGAAACTCCTTAACAAATATGAATTGAGCATCTACTCTCTACCTGGCACTGAGCTGGTGATGAAAACATAAAAATTAAGGGGGTGGTTCAGTTCAGTTGGGGGGAAAGCTATATTCCTTGCCTTTCAAGTTTGTGTGTGTGTGTTCAGTCACTAAGTTGTGTCAGACTCTGCGTCCCCATGGACTGCGGCCTGCCAGGCTCCTCTATCCATGGGATTTCCCAGGAAAGACTACTGGAGCAGACTGCCAAAATTTCCTTCTCCAGGGGATCTTCCTGACCCAAGAATCCATCCCACATCTCCTGCATTGTCCAGTGGGTTCTTTAACACTGAGCCACCTGGGAAGTCCCCTTCAAATTCTTATTAAGTGACCTATAGAGATGAAGATATAAATGGGGTCCAAGTCATCTAAGGCTCTTGTCCCAACCTCAGAGGTTTGCACTCTATTCTGAAGACAACGAAAAGCTGTTGAAAGATTTAAGTGGCAGAGTGGTACAACTACCTTTCCATTTTGCAAAGAATAATAGATCTGTCAAAATTTTGTAGGATGTTTGCGGTTAGGAGGTTGGTACTGGAGGTTAGGGAGAGGGCTATGGCAACCCACTCCAGTACACTTGCCTGGAAAATCCCATGGATGGAGGAGCCTGGTAGGCTGCAGTCCACGGGGTTGCTAAGAGTCGGACACGACTGAGTGACTTCACTTTCACTTTTCACTTTCATGCATTGGAGAAGGAAATGGCAACCCACTCCAGTGTTCTGGCCTGGAGACTCCCAGGGGCCGGGGAGCCTGGTGGGCTGCCGTCTATGGGGTCGCACAGAGTCAGACATGACTGAAGCGACTTAGCAGCAGTGGAGGTTAGAGGCAAAGAAATGGAGAAACCCTTTAAAAGGCTGCAGCAGCAAACCAACCAAAGAGTTAAAGGTGGCCAGAACTAAGATAGCTGCACTAGAGATGGAGACACACAGGCCAAAATACTACTAAGGATATGGAATTAACGGTGTTACCCGTCGCCATTGGGTTGGTGACTTCTCAGTGGGTCCTTTGCCTGGAGTTGCAAACATCAAGTAAAAAAAGCAAAAACCAGTTTCAGAATGGCAGAGCAGAAACTTCATTCCTTCATCAGGGAATGAAGAAGGGAGGGTTCATACTAGAAAAACACTTCTTCCCCAAGATGAGAGGAATAAGGGACTTCTAAGAGATAGTGGGAGGCAGACAAGTTATCAGCGTTCTAGAAAAGGGGCGGAGAGTTCCAGGGGCAGAGGAAGTCCACTGGGGTGCGTGCAGCCTTCCATGCTTCTCTGCACGTGGCAGCATCTGCGCCTAGCGGCGTATACGAATCCTCGCCTTTGGCAGAGATCTTAGCATAGTGATGAAGCAAAGGTAGATTTCAGCACCTTCGGGGCTCATTTGTACAGGTGTTTCTGTGGTCAAGTCAGAACCAGTTCAGGTTAGTTGACCACAGCATATCTCTTAAGGAACAGCTGTGAAACATCTTCGACAACTACCAGGAGCCTTGGAAACACATAAAGAGATAAATCAATCCAGATCCTTTAGCTCTCGAGGGCTGGTATGGGTGACAGAGTAACTCAGTGAATGGTTTCATAAAAGAAAGTGCAGAATTACAAAAAGGGAGGAGTCAGGGTTGAGACTGGTTTGACAAAGAGAAAATGAAAAGCTTGTCAAAAATATTTGTTTTATTTTTATTTTTTTGAAGTTTTATATCATGTATGTTTATGTAATCTTTATTCCAAACAAGCATTTTAAAGAAATCTCAATTGTATTCCCCCCCCAAATTTACTACTGTAAATTGTGTTTGAGATTAGAAGTCAGCAAACAGTGAGAAGGGAACTTTTCTTAATTACAAGCTTCCTTATCATTCTACTTAAGATTTTGGAGTAAATTAATTAACATTTTTACAAAAATACTGGTAAAGCTACCTGTATTTTATGTATATACACCAAGTAAACCCTGTGTGGTTGGCAAATACTTAATTCTCAAATTTTAAAAAAAAATAAATTTATTTCTTTTAATTGGAGGCTAATTACTTTACAATATTGTATTGGTTTTGCCACACATCAGCATGAATCCACCATGGGTGTACACGTGTTCCCCATCCTGAACCCCCTTCCCACCTCCCTCCCTGTACCATCCCTCTGGGTCATCCCAGTGCACCAGCCCCAAGCACCCTGTATCCT
Organism: Bison bison bison; assembly: GCF_000754665.1. Taxonomy (NCBI): domain Eukaryota; kingdom Metazoa; phylum Chordata; class Mammalia; order Artiodactyla; family Bovidae; genus Bison; species Bison bison. The sequence continues at coordinate 588,832 of NW_011494522.1, forward strand.
GCATTGAACCTGGAATGGTGATTCATTTCATAAATGATATTATACATGTTTCAATGCCATTCTCCCAAATCATTAACTCTCAAATTTTTAAAAAATGCTCTGAAAAAAAAAAATGCTCTGAATGTGAGTCATAGGTAGTAGCGATGAGGGCATGCACACTGGTTTACACAGACAAACTCTAAATTATTCATATTAGAAATGTTCTATTCATATTAGAAATCTTTTCAAATTATCATATTCTAAGACATGATATGTCTCAGATGACCATTATATCTACTACTGTGGGCAGGAATCCCTTAGGAGAAATGGAGTAGCCATCATGGTCAACAAAACAGTCCAAAATGCAGTATTTGGATGCAATCTCAAAAACGACAGAATGATCTCTGTTCATTTCCAGGGCAAACCATTCAATATCACCGTAATCCAAGCATATGCCCGAACCAGTAACGCTGAAGACGCTGAAGTTGAACAGTTCTATGAAGACTGGAAGAAACACAAGCTGGAATCAAGATTGCCGGGAGAAATATCAATAACCTCAGATATGCAGATGACACCACCCTTATGGCAGAAAGTGAAGAGGAACTAAAAAGGCTCTTGATGAAAGTGAAAGTGGAGAGTGAAAAAGTTGGCTTAAAGCTCAACATTCAGAAAACGAAGATCATGGCATCCGGTCCCAGCACTTCATGGGAAATAGATGGGGAAACAGTGGAAACAGTGTC
>NW_011494522.1:589650-590122 GCF_000754665.1 Bison bison bison
TATTGTGGGTGCTCAGTTGCTAAGTCGCATCTGACTCTTTGCTACCCAGTGGACTGTAGCCAGGCTCCTCTGTCCATGGATTGCCCAGGCAGAATACTGGAGTGGTGTCATTTCCTGCTCCAGAGGGTCTTCCCAACCCAGGGACCATATCCACGTTTCTTGCATCTCCTGCATTGGCAGATGGATTCGTTACCACTGAGCCACCTGGAAGGCCCCATCAATTCTCTCAGGGCAGAATTATAGAACAGATCCACCATGGGTGTACACGTGTTCCCCATCCTGAACCCCCTTCCCACCTCCCTCCCTGTACCATCCCTCTGGGTCATCCCAGTGCACCAGCCCCAAGCACTCTGTATCCTGCACTGAACCTGGAATGGTGATTCATTTCATAAATGATATTATACATGTTTCAATGCCATTCTCCCAAATCATTAACTCTCAAATTTTTAAAAAATGCTCTGAAAAAAAAAAA
>NW_011494522.1:590222-591788 GCF_000754665.1 Bison bison bison
TGACCAACCTAGATAGCATATTCAAAAGCAGAGACATTACTTTGCCAACAAAGGTTCGTCTAGTCAAGGCTATGGTTTTTCCTGTGGTCTTGTATGGATGTGAGAGTTGGACTGTGAAGAAGGCTGAGCGCTGAAGAATTGATGCTTTTGAACTGTGGTGTTGGAGAAGACTCTTGAGAGTCCCTTGGACTGCAAGGAGATCCAACCAGTCCATTCTGAAGGAGATCAGCCCTGGGTGTTCTTTGGAAGGAATGATGCTAAAGCTGAAACTGCAGTACTTTGGCCACCTCATGTGAAGAGTTGACTTATTGGAAAAGACTCTGATGCTGGGAGGGATTGGGGGCAGGAGGAGAAGGGGATGACAGGGGATGAGATGGCTGGATGGCATCACTGACTCGATGGACGTGAGTCTGAGTGAACTCCGGGAGTTGGTAATGGACAGGGAGGCCTGGCGTGCTGCGATTCATGAGGCCGCAGAGTCGGACACGACTGAGCGACTGATCTGATCTGATCTGATGAAGACCTACAAGACCTTTTAGAACTAACACCCCAAAAAGATGTCTTTTCATTATAGGGGACTGGAATGCAAAAGTAGGAAGTCAAGAAACACCTGGAATAACAGGCAAATTTGGCCTTGGAGTACGGAATGAAGCAGGGCAAAGACTAATAGAGTTTTGCCAAGAAAATGCACTGGATATAGCAAACACCCTCTGCCAACAACACAAGAAAAGACTCTACACATGGACATCATCAGATGGTTAACACTGAAATCAGATTGATTATATTCTTTGCAGCCAAAGATGGAGAAGCTCTATACAGTCAGCAAAAACAAGACCGGGAGCTATGTCCTAATTGCAAAATTCAGACTTAAATTGAAGAAAGTAGGGAAAACCACTAGATCATTCAGGTATGACCTAAATAAAATCCCTTATGATTATACAGTGGAAGTGAGAAATAGATTTAAGGTACTAGATCTGATAGATAGAGTGCCTGATGAACTATGGACGGAGGTTCGTGACATTGTACAGGAGACAGGGATCAAGAACATCTCCAAGAAAAAGAAATGCAAAAAAGCAAATTGGCTGCCTGAGGAGGCCTTACAAATAGCTGTGGAAAGAAGAGAAGTGAAAAGCAAAGGAGAAAAGGAAATATATAAGCATCTGAATGCAGAGTTCCAAAGAATAGCAAGGAGAGATAAGAAAGCCTTCCTCAGCCATCAATGCAAAGAAATAGAGGAAAACAACAGAATGGGAAAGACTAGAGATCTCTTCAAGAAAATTAGAAATACCAAGGAAAAACATTTCATGCAAAGATGGGCTCGATAAAGGACAGAAATGGTATGGACCTAACAGAAGCAGAAGATATTAAGACGAGGTGGCAAGAATACACAGAAGAACTGTACAAAAAGATCTTCACCACCCAGATAATCACAATGGTATGACCACTCACCCAGAGCCAGACATCCTGGAATGTGAAGTCAAGTGAGCCTTAGAAAGCATCACTACGAACAAAGCTAGTGGAGGTGATGGAATTCCAGTTGAGCTATTTCAAATTCTAAAAGATGAT
>NW_011494522.1:591888-592473 GCF_000754665.1 Bison bison bison
ACTGTGAAAGTGCTGCACTCAATATGCCAGCAAATTTGGAAAACTCAGCAGTGGCCACAGGACTGGAAAAGGTCAGTTTTCATTTCAATCCCAAAGAAAGGCAATGCCAAAGAATGCTCAAACTACCGCACAATTGCACTCATCTCACACGCTAGTAAAGTAATGCTCAAAATCCTCCAAGCCAGCCTTTAGTAATATGTGAACTGTGAACTTCCAGATGTTCAAGCTGGTTTTCAAAAAGGCAGAGGAACCAGAGATCAAATTGCCAACATCCGCTGGATCATAGAAAAAGCAAGAGAGTTCCAGAAAAGCATCTATTTCTGTTTTATTGACTATGCCAAAGCCTTTGATTGTGTGGATAACAATAAACTGTGGAAAATTCTGAAAGAGATGGGAATACCAGACCACCTCATCTGCCTCTTGAGAAATCTGTATGCAGGTCAGGAAACAACAGTTAGAACTGGACATGGAACAACATACTGGTTCCAAATAGGAAAAGGAGTACGTCAAGGCTGTATATTGTCACCCTGCTTGCTTAACTTATATGCAGAGTACATCATGAGAAACGCTGGGCTGGATGAAGCC
>NW_011494522.1:592573-595355 GCF_000754665.1 Bison bison bison
TTCCGGGAGAAATATCAATAACCTCAGATATGCAGTTGACACCACCCTTATGGCAGAAAGTGAAGAGGAACTAAAAAGCCTCTTGATGAAAGTGAAAGTGGAGAGTGAAAAAGTTGGCTTAAAGCTCAACATTCAGAAAACGAAGATCATGGCATCCGGTCCCAGCACTTCATGGGAAATAGATGGGGAAACAGTGGAAACAGTGTCAGACTTTATTTTCCTGGGCTCCAAATCACTCCAGATGGTGACTGCAGCCATGAAATTAAAAGATGCTTACTCCTTGGAAGGAACGTTATGACCAACCTAGATAGCATATTCAAAAGCAGAGACATTACTTTGCCAACAAAGGTCCATCTAGTCAAGGCTATGGTTTTTCCAGTGCTCATGTATGGAGGTTAGTTGGACTGTGAAGAGAGCTGAGCACCGAAGAATTGATGCTTCTGAACTGCGGTGTTGGAGAAAACTCTTGAGAGTCCCTTGGACTGCAAGGAAATCCAACCAGTCCATCCTAAAGGAGATCAGTCCTGGGTGTTCATTGGAAGGACTGTTGCTAAAGCTGAAACTCCAATACTTTGGCCACCTCATGCGAAGAGCTGACTCATTGGAAAAGACCCTGATGCTGGGAGGGATTGGGGGCAGGAGGAGAAGGGGATGACAGAGGATAAGATGGCTGGATGGCATTACCGACTCGATGGACATGAATTTGAGTAAACTCTGGGTGTTGGTGATGGACAGGGAGACCTGGTGTGCTGCGATTATGGGGTTGCATAGAGTCAGATATGACTGAGTGACTGAACTGAACTGAAGACATGATAACTCAAAATAAACTTGGGGTTGAATCTATTTACATTTTAAGAATATTTTTTAATGTTTGAATTTTGCCAACTGGTATTGTGTAATGCAAGTAATTTAGAAGTCTTTGCTCATTAAAAAGTTTTTTTAAATAAGTGTGCACTGATATAAATGTTCACTATGTTATTAGTGCATAGAAAATACACTGGGTCAGTGCGAGGTGAAGCTCATAAACCTGGAAATAGGGTTTCAGTTAATCATATACTTACAATATCTATAGGAAATGAATGCACTTATGGATATGCAAAATCATAGAAGACAGGTTTATTGACTCGGGAATCCTGTTTAGGGTCGAACTGATTGCATCAATATTTTCAAAAGATGGGAATTAATAAACAGACAAAAAGATGACAATAAAGGCAAGCCAGGTCCCAGGACTTAGGTTGCCTCATTGTGTGGCGAGTCAGAGCCTACACACAGCACTCAACTGTGAGCAGCTCCAACTATTTCTCCCGGGAGAAACTTACAGAGGGCAATCCCTCCACTGTGACAAGGTTTCAAGACCAAACTCCATTTGCAAATAAGTACACTGTTGTCACTTCAATTTCACTGTTATTCAAGTTGCTTTAGGGGTTCTGAATCAGACTGAGGGAGGCTGAAAGGCTCTGAAGCCATCTTTAGTACCCCACTGTACAGTTGCGTGTCTCAGGATATCTTGGAAGCCCTGAGGATTTAGAGGAAGATGCCTTTATTTCCAGGACATTTGTATCAGTTATTGGCATAGTGTGTGTGCGTGTGTCCAACTCTGTGCAACCCTATGGACTGTAGCCCGCCAGGCTCCTCTGTCCATGGGATTCTCCAGGCAAGAATACTGGAGAGGGTTGCCACGCTGTCCTCCAAGGGATCTTTCTGACCCAGGGGTCAATCCCAGGTCTCATATTTTGTGCATTGGCACTCAGGTTCTTTACCACTAGCGCCACCTGGGAAGCCCTAATGGCATGGTACTTTTATAAAATTATTCAATCTTTCTTTACTTTGGTTTGCTTATCTGTAAATGAATATAATAATATCTTGATCTTAGTTTAGTTATTTGGATCAAGATTGAATATGTAAAAATGCCTAGGATACAGCAAGCAATAACTAAAAGCTGGTACAGCTAAATGCATTAAATACGTTAAATCATTTTGTCACCCTCCCTCCTAAATTTCTTTACTACTTTATTAGTTTTCTATGCTGTTGTAACAAATTACCACAAATTTACTGAGTTAAAACAACACAAATTTACTATATCACAGTTATGGAGGTCAGAAATCCAAGATAGACCTCACTGGGCTAAAATCAAGGTGTTGACAGAGCTGAATTCCTTCTAAAGCTCTAAGGGAAGATTGGTTGTTTTTTTGCCCCCCAGCTTCTAGATACTATTCTTGGTTTGTGGCCTCCACTGGCAATTAGTTCACTTGTACCTTTGCTTCCATCATTATATCTTCTCTGCTGTGCTGCTTCTTCCTTCCTCTCTCTTTCAAAGACCCTTGTGATTACATTGTGCCTACTGGATAATCCCAGATAATCTTATAATCATCCCATCTTAAGATCCTTCATTTAATCACATGTGCAAACTCCCTTTTGGCATGTATAATAATATATTCACAGGCGTATTAGTAAGAGCCAACAGAAGATATATATCTACATATCTTGGCAACTCCTTATCATAAGGTATATAGCTCTATCTAACTTATATGCAGAGTACATCATGAGAAACGCTGGGCTGGAAGAAGCACAACGTGGAATCAAGATTCCCAGGAGAAATGTCAATAACCTCAGATATGCAGATGACACCACCCTTATGGCAGAAAGTGAACAGGAACTAAAGAGCCTCTTGATGAAAGTGAAAGTGGAGAGTGAAAAAGTTGGCTTAAAGCTCAACATTCAGAAAACGAAGATCATGGCATCTGGTCCCACCACTTCATGGGAAATAGATGGGGCAACAGTG
>NW_011494522.1:595455-596993 GCF_000754665.1 Bison bison bison
GAAGGAAAGTTATGACCAACCTAGATAGCATATTGAAAAGCAGAGACATTACTTTGCCAACAAAGGTCCGTCTAGTCAAGGCTATGGTTTTTCCTGTGGTCATGTATGGATGTGAGAGTTGGACTGTGAAAAAGGCTGAGCGCCGAAGAATTGATGCTTTTGAACTGTGGTGTTGGAGAAGACTCTTGAGAGTCCCTTGGACTGCAAGGAGATCCAACCAGTCCATTCTGAAGGAGATGAGCCCTGGGATTTCTTTGGAAGGAATGATGCTAAAGCTGAAACTCTAGTACTTTGGCCACCTCATGCGAAGAGTTGACTCACTGGAAAAAAACTCTGATGCTGGGAGGGATTGGGGGCAAGAGGAGAAGGGGACGACAGAGGATGAGATGGCTGGATGGCATCACTGACTCAATGGACGTGAGTCTCGGTGAACTCCGGGAGTTGGTGTTGGACAGGGAGGCCTGGCGTGCTGCGATTCATGGGGTCACAAAGAGTCGGACATGACTGAGCGACTGATCTGATCTGATCTGACCTATCTTTCTATCTATGCATCTAGATATGTAGGTACATATCTTCTGTTGGCTCTTACTAATACGCCTGTGAATATATTATTATACATGCCAAAAGGGAGTTTGCACATGTGATTAAATGAAGGGTCTTAAGATGGGATGATTATAAGATTATCTGGGATTATCCAGTAGGCACAATGTAATCACAAGGGTCTTTGAAAGAGAGAGGAAGGAAGAAGTGTCACAGCAGAGAAGATATAATGATAGAAGCAAAGGTACAAGTGAACTAATTGCTAGCTGGAGGCCATGTGTCCAAAACATGGACATCACCAGATGGCCAACACCGAAATCAGATTGATCATATTCTTTGCAGCCAAAGATGGAGAAGCTCTATACAGTCAGCAAAAACAAGACCAGGAGCTGACTGTGGCTCTGATCATTAACTCCTTATTGCCAAATTCAGACTTAAATTGAAGAAAGTAGGGAAAACCACTAGACCATTCAGGTATGACCTAAATCCAATCCCTTATGATTATACAGTGGAAGTGAGAAATAGATTTAAGGGATTAGATCTGATAGAGTGCCTGGTGAACTATGGACAGAGGTTTGTGACATTGTACAGGAGACAGGGATCAAGATCATCTCCGAGAAAAAGAGAAGCAAAAAGGCAAAATGGCTGTCTGAGGAGGCCTTACAAATAGCTGTGAAAAGAAGAGAAGCAAAAAGAAAGGAGAAAGGAAAGATATACCCATTTGAATGGAGAGTTCCAAAGAATAGCAAGGAGAGATAAGAAAGCCTTCTTCAGTGATCAGTGCAAAGAAATAGAGGAAAACAACAGAATGGGAAAGACTAGACATCTCTTCAAGAAAATTAGAGATACTGAGGGAATATTTCATGCAAAGGTGGGATCAATAAAGGACAGAAATGGTATGGACCTGACAGAAGCAGAAGATATTCAGAAGAGATGGCAAGAATACACAGAAGAACTGTACAAAAAAGATCTTCACAACCCAGATAATCACGATGGTG
>NW_011494522.1:597351-603623 GCF_000754665.1 Bison bison bison
CACAGGGTCAGTTTTCATTCCAATCCCCAAAAAAGGCAATGCCAAAGAATGCTCAATTGCACTCATCTCACATGCTAGTAAATTAATGCTCAAAATTCTCCAAGCCAGTCTTCAACAATATGTGAACCATGAACTTTCAGATGTTCAAGCTGGTTTTAAAAAAGGCAGAGGAACCAGTGGTCAAATTGCCAACAGCTGTTGGATCATCGAAAAAGGAAGAGAGTTCCAGAAAAACATCTACTTCTGCTTTATTGACTATGCCAAAGCATTTGACTGTGTGGATCACAACAAACTATGGAAAATTCTGAAAGAGATAGAAATACCAGACCACCTGACCCGCCTCTTGAGAAACCTGTATACAGGTCAAGAAGCAAAAGTTAGAACTGGACATGGAACAACAGACTGGTTCCAGATAAGAAAAGGAGTACGTCAAGGCTGTATATTGTCACCCTGCTTATTTAACGTATATGGAGAGTACATCGTAAGAAACACTGGGCTGGATGAAGCACAAGCTGGAATCAAGACTGCCGGGAGAAATATCAATAATCTCAGATATGCAGATGATACCACCCTTATGGCAGAAAGCAAAGAAGAACTAAAGAGCCTCTTGATGAAAGTGAAAGAGGAGAGTGCAAAAGTTGGCTTAAAGGTCAACATTCAGAAAACTAAGATCATGGCATTCAGTCCCATCACTTCATGGCAAATAGATGGGGAAACAGTGGAAACAGTGGCTGACTTTATTTTTGGGGCCTCCAAAATCACTGCAGATGGTGACTGCAGCCAGGAAATTACAAGACACTTACTCCTTGGAAGAAAAGCTATGACCAACCTAGATAGCCTATTAAAAAGCAGAGACATTACTTTGCCAACAAAGGTCCATCTAGTCAAGGCTATGGTTTTTCCTGTGGTCATGTATGGATGTGAGAGTTGGACTGTGAAGAAAGCTGAGCACTGAAGAATTGATGCTTTTGAACTGTGGTGTTGGAGAAGACTCTTGAGAGTCCCTTGGACTGCAAGGAGATCCAACTAGTCCATCCTAAAGGAGATCAGTCCTGAACATTCATTGGAAGGACTGATGTTAAAGCTGAAACTCCAATACGTTGACTACCTGATGCAAAGAACTGACTCATTTGAAAAGACAGTGATGCTGGGAAAGATTGAAGGTGGGAGGAGAAAGGGACGATAGAGGATGAGATGGTTGAATTGCATCACCGACTCAATGGACATGAGTTTGAGCAAACTCCGGGAGTTGGTAATGGATAGGGAGGCCTGGAGTGCTGCAGTCCATGGGGTTGCAAAGAGTCGGACACGACTGAGAGACTGAACTGTACTGAAGAACGTAATCTTTATATTTGCATTGTGTGCATGCATGTCCAACTCTGTGATGCTATGGACTGTAGCCTGCCAGGCTCCTCTCTCCATAAGATTCCCCAGGGAAGAATAGTGGAGTTGGTTGCCATGCCCTCCTGCAGGGATCTTCCTGATCCAGGGATCAAACCCATGTCTCTTAAGTCTCATCATTGGCAGGTGGGTTCTTTACCACTAGTGCCACCAGGGAAGGCCTGAGACTGAGTGACGGAGCTGAACTGAAGGAGTTGCCTTACTTATGTATGTTGGCATGTCCAAAATCTGCAGTATGGGCTGACAGGCTCAAGACCCAGGAGAGAGGATGGTGCACATAAATCTAAAGGCAGTCTGTTGGAGAATTTTCTCTTGTTCAGGGAGGCTAGTCTTTTTGTTCTATTCAGGCCTTCAGCTGATTGGATGAGACCCACCCACATTTGGAAGGCAGTCTGTGTTCATACATGTAAACATTAATCGCATTCAAAAACACTCTCCAATTTGACACATAAAATCAACCATCACAACAGGTTTCAGGGATTAGGATTTGGACATTTTGGTGCATGGCAATTATTCTGCCTACCAGAAGCGTCTCTCTTGATATCCACATTGTGACCTCTGTGCTAACTACTTAATCTCTGAAAACAAGCTATCCCAGTTTCTGCTTATAAGGAACTCACATTTGCAGAAGAGGACACATAAATTGAGAAGTACAATACAATAGAGTAAGTGTAATGATACAGCTCTGCACAGTGTGTCATGGTAATACAGAAGAGAGGCGTGCGGTTCAGCTTGGGGGTGGGAAGCGCAGGTGGAGAAGGTGGGGGTAACAAAGAAAGCTTTCTAAAAGGGACGATGTTTAAGCTGAATTGTTAAAAACATGTGGGAGTTTAAAAAGGGAAAAGGCATTGCAGGCAGAGGAGTCAACCTGAGCACAGAGAAATCACTATTCCACTGATTCTATACTCAACTAGTAACTTTCTCATTTTAATTTATAATAACTTGAAATTTTTTTTTTCTGTAAGGGAAGAACATGTTGGCTGGAGAACTCAAGGCCCCAGTTCTCCTGGAAATAATATTTCTAAGTGTAAATGAATACAATGGCATTTAGTTGTATATACACATCTTTGTGGTATGGTGGGCACCATTGGATCTGGCCTTTGTTTCCTCCCAACAAATCGATTTTAGTTCAGAGATGTGGTGGCAGTATACTCAGGGAAGGTGAGGCCCTCCTTAGTCCCAGGGGACAATTTGTAAGTGTTCTAACTCAGTGGGAATATCCATTCCTTTTTGTTGTGAGGTGGCTCCGACGGTAAAGCGTCTGTCTACAATGCGGGAGACCGCAGTTCGATCCCTGGGTTGAGAAGATCTCCTGGAGAAGGAAATGGCAATCCACTCCAGTACTATTGCCTGGAAAATCCCATGGACAGCGGAGCCTGGTAGGCTGCACTCCACGGGGTGGCAAAGAGTCAGACACGACTGAGCGACTTCACTTTCACTTTCACTTTTGTTGTGATTCGTTTAAGGAAGTCATGTGACACAGTTGTGGCCACTGAGGAACAAAAGAGAAAAGAGAAGTTAGGTGGGGGCACTTCTGGAAAAGATTTTCCTTCCTCACAGAAGGAGATATATATGGGAGAAGCTCTTAGCTCTCCTATCTTGCTTGCTTTTTGACTTTGTTGTTTGAGACTGTGATGTTTGGAGCTGAGGCAGCTATTTTGTTACTATGGAGAACACATTATGACATACCAAACATCCCAACAGAAAGCTGAAGAGAGCCTGGAACCTAAGTGACATCACTGAGCAGCCGGACTAACGGTGCTGGACAGAGGCCAGATAAGACTGCATGCTGGGTGCCTTTTAGACGCTATCTTGCAGGATAATCAAACTGCATTATCTACATTAATGCCTTCTACATTATTTATGAAGGAATATTTGTCTTTTTAGCTTTTCATAGTCTAATGGGCCAGACTCCAGGAGAATGTAAGGAAATGAAAGAGAAGTCCATCCTGAGAGATTTATTTATTTCAAACATTTTCTAAGGCCTTTCTTTAAAAGACTAGGTTTTGTACTTATAAATCAAGAGAAGTCACCTCACCTAACATTCTATCTGCCTTTCTCCTCCAATTTTTGGAACTCTCTTGTTCTGATCATTTCTTAGATATTAAGGAAACTTTTGCTTGTAGAATATTTGTACGTGACCATTATATTAGAAAGATTTCAACTGTATATAAAATTGCTGTTTTTAAAGACATACAGAGATGTTTAAATTTAGAAACAATATGGCTCATTCTTCCTTTTGATCATAAATTTTGATTTATATTTCTTCACAACAAATTACATCTTCTGTGAGATTCTCTAAAAAGTATGCGGTTTATACACATATCTTTACACTCATGAATTTAACTGGTGTGAGTTAACAAATTGACAAATAGATAATGAATAAAAGAACTAGAGAATATATTTCGAACTAAAAGGAGTATTCCATTCAGCACCTCTTGTTATTTTTAAACCGTGTTTTACTACCGTTAAAGTACAGTAAGTGGGCTGGGCTGTTGTGCATCCTTGCATTACATATTGGTTTACAGCACATGGAAGTAGCAATTATTCTCACTGCTGTGAAGTGCTTGTGCTCTGCTCACTCAACGTGTAAACATTTCAAATTACAGTACATTAAGATGTCAATGACAAAAGGGAACATTCTAAAAATAAACTGATTTTTAAGCATTTTATAAAGTGACTAACTCTTTCTTTGCCAGGGAGCACATACTCTACAATTTCTTCAGATGCTTCTTAGACACTCCCGTGAAACAAAGAGACACACTTCTAATTAGTCTTTATTGGTGGGTTAGTTTCAAGAAATAACTCCCTGATTCTTTGGCATTCATTATTGTAGAATTAGACTTGCTTTTCAGACAAGGATAAAACTTGGATAACAAGGATAAATGAATGTATACGTTGTTGATTTTCCTGACAACCTTTTCATTTCCATTTCTGGTTAAAGCCAGACATTGATCTTATATCTTTAAGCAGAAACTTAGTGATTCTCAGTTCTCATTCACAGTATAAAGTAAATGTTCAAAAAACCCCACTTCTGTGTGTCCATAGTGCTACTTTCCCACGGTTTTGCCCCCATGATAGCAAATTTTCTCTGAAGTGCCTGTGTATGAGTAAAACATTTCACTACCATTTTTAGAGTCTTCTGAAGCCTAATAGATTTGACAAAACACTCCCTTTTCTGGATGGCTTATGAAAATATCGTTTAAGGCAAACCTAATCCCTGGTGAGCTCAACGTTTTGGATTACCTTACTCAGAGAAGAGCTTTAGGAATTTGTTCTTTCAACAAATATTTATTGAGTGTCTGTGATGGGATGGATACTAGAGCTACATCAATGACCAAGACTAAGCGGGTTTTCTGCTTTGCATTTCAGCCTGGAGGGGAGGGGATGGGGAAGAGGCATGTGTAAGGGAAAGCAAACGACTTGTGTTAACTAAGGCCTCTCTGTGCCAGCTCATGTACTGATTACTATCCATGTCTGCTCACGCACAGTTTCCTCACGGAAACTCTAAGCAGAACGGATTTTTATAATCATCCACGTTTCACTGATGACACCCTGGGACTTAGAGGAATTTCTAACTTGCTCAAGACTGGACAGCTTATTTATAAGCAGCAGAGCTAGGAATGTACCCCAGCTTCCCCGAATTCTAGCTCTTCCACTCAAACACTAGGCCAAAATGCCTCTAACCTCAAGGTGATATCTGCCAATAAAAGAAGACAGACTTGTTTTTTCTTACTTGAAAATAAGATGTTTCCTTCATATTTGAGTCGAAGTACTTTCCGTATGCACGTGGCAACCTGACTGGATATCTTTGGGCTTAAGTGTTATTCTGTCTCACTGTTAGCAAGTGGGTTGTCATCTTAAAATAAGCCACCCAGAGAGGCCTCTGGTACACAGATTAGATACATGCATATATATAAAATTATACACACACACAGATTTAGTGTGTGTGCCTAACTGGTGGCCTAGATGGTAAAGAATCTGCCTAAAATGTGGGAGACCCAGGTTCAATCCCTGGGTCGGGAAGATCCCCTGGAGAAGGAAATGGCAACCCACTCCAGTACTCTTACCTGGAGAATCCCGTGGACAGAGGAGCCTGGCGGGCTACTGTTCATAGGGTTGCCAAGAGTCAGACACAACTGAGTGCCTAACTGCTGCTGCTGCTGCTGCTGCTAAGTCGCTTCAGTCGTGTCCAACTCTGTGCAACCCCATAGACGGAAGCCCACCAGGCCCCACCGTCCCTGGGATTCTCCAGGCAAGAACACTGGAGTGGGTTGCCATTTCCTCCTCCAATGCATGAAAGTGAAAAGTGAAAGTGAAGTTGCCCAGTCGTGTCCGATTCTTAGCGACCCCATGGACTGCAGCCTATCAGGCTCCTCCATCCGTGGGATTTTTCCAGGCAAGAGTACTGGAGTGGGTTGCCATTGCCTTCTCCTAAGTGAAAAAGTTGGCTTAAAGCTCAACATTCAGAAAACGAAGATCATAGCATCCGGTCCCACCACTTCATGGGAAATAGATGGGTAAACAGTGGAAACAGTGCCAGACTTTATTTTTCTGGGCTCCAAAATCACTGCAGATGGTGACTGCAGCCATGAAATTAAAAGACGCTTACTCCTTGGAAGGAAAGTTATGACCAATCTAGATAGCATATTCAAAAGCAGAGACATTACTTTGCCAACAAAGGTTCGTCTAGTCAAGGCTATGCTTTTTCCTGTGGTCATGTATGGATGTGAGAGTTGGACTGTGAAGAAAGCTGAGCACTGAAGAATTGATGCTTTTGAACTGTGGTGTTGGAGAAGACTCTTGAGAGTCCCTTGGACTGCAAGGAGATCCAACCAGTCCATTCTGAAGGAGATCAGCCCTGGGATTTC
>NW_011494522.1:603723-608467 GCF_000754665.1 Bison bison bison
TGCTTTTGAACTGTGGTGTTGGAGAAGACTCTTGAGAGTCCCTTGGACTGCAAGGAGATCCAACCAGTCCATTCTGAAGGAGATCAGCCCTGGGATTTCTTTGGAAGGAATGATGCTAAAGCTGAAACTCCAGTACTTTGGCCACCCCATGCGAAGAGTTGACTCATTGGAAAAGACTCTGATGCTGGGAGGGATTGGGGGCAGGAGGAGAAGGGGACGACAGAGGATGAGATGGCTGGATGGCATCACTGACTCGATGGATGTGAGTTTGAGTGAACTCCGGGAGTTGGTGATGGACAGGGAGGCCTGGCGTGCTGTGATTCATGGGGTCGCAAAGAGTCGGACATGACTGAGCGACGGATCTGATCTGATCTGAAGTGCCTAACACACACATACATAATTATATATATAATGGAAAATGTCAACAGTATGTGTAAACAAAAGGAGAAGTTTTGAAAAGATATGAAAACAAACAAAAAAATCAAATGAAATGCTAGAAGTGAAAAATCTGATGTAAATTACAAAGAATTTATTTCACAGGCTAAAAGGCAATCTGGACACAGTGGAGAAAATAGTCACTGAACTTGAAGACATTTAGGTCACTAGACATCACTCAAATTAAAACACAAATAGAAAAGAGAGATTAAAATAAAAAAAGATTACAACAACTAAGTCCTTTGGAACAATACCAATTATCTAAAACATATAATTGGAGCCCAAGAAAGAGAGATGAGAGAGTAGAATAATTTCTAATAAATTTTCCAAAAAATTTTAAAGACATCAACTCACAGAACCAAGAAACTCTATAAGCAACTATAAGTAAACTATAAGCAACATAAATACAAAGAAAACACATATATGAATATTATAGTCTAACTACAGTATCTTTAAAGTGCTTAAAGAGAAAAAGTCACCCAAATGATTTTTTAAAAAGAAATACAAAGTAAAGACATTTTTAGATAGAAGATGAGAGAATTTGCTGACAACTTATCTAAACTACAAGAAATAGTAAAATAAATCTTTGGTCTAGTTGGAAATGATATCGGATAAAAGCCAGACCAGCAGGAAAGCTTATTATATTTTTAAAATTTTTTCTTACTTTATATATGTATATATAAAATGTATACTTCATAGATAGATAGACACAAATTATAGTAACTTGCAAAAACTGCCAAGAAAATCTTATGGAAAATAGGGTCCCATTTCCAAGGACAAGAAATAGCCACACAGTAAATTTATAGAATGGGCTTCCCTCGTGGTTCAGTGGTTAAAAAATCCGCCTACCAGTGCAGGAGATCTGGGTTCAATCCTGAGTCAAGAAGATCTTCTGGAGAAGGAAATGGCAGCCCACTCCAGTTTGCCTGGAACCTTGTCTGGAAAATTCCATGCATGGAAGAGCCCGGCAGGCTACAGTCCATGAAGTCACAAAAGAGTCAAACACAACTTAGCGTCTAAACAACAATGACAATTTACAGAATGCTTACAGAATGCTAGGAAGAGTGGTATGGAGTCATTACGAATGCAACTTGGGTGTTAGCGGGAGCGCCCTCACCCTAGAATCCTGAATTCCACAAAGGGTTGACGCAAACCCTCCACTTCCATGCCTCAAATTCTTCTATTCTCTGCACGTTAGCGTCTGTCTCTTTAGCTCTGCTGTGACAATGACTCAAGCTGGGTCACTGCCCATGCTTCTGTTCCCCTCCCATTCCAAAATTACCTTGTACAAAAGGCCGTATCCAGTAACAGAAATTTTACTCGAGATAGGAGCCTGCATATCCCACTTCAAAAAACTGAAAACTTAGACCATTCCTGCTCTGAAATGCTCCTTGTGTATCGTGCTGCCAAGGTTTTCTCACTGGCTTGCTCACCCAGGTACCACTCAGCCTTCCACCATCACATAAGCTTCTCTCTTTGTCCTGACACCTCTCTCATCCTTTTCTATTTTCTTTTCTGTTCCCTCTCAAGAGCTGAATCAAAATTTTCTCATGTTCTCATGCAGAGAAGCTTAACCACTTTTCTCATTGCTTTGACTCCTGTCCAATCTCACATTCATCCCGGAACAGCTTTGTTGCAAAACTGCATGGGCCTCACTTACTTTGTCGTCCATGTAAATGGGTTTGTGCAGTGCACGGCGGAGCAGCAGTATGTGGCAGCCCGACCTTCACTTTATTAAGGTAGTTTCTTAACCAAAGGCTGTTCTGGTGTCGGCTGTTTCACTAATAATCTCCCACCTACATTACATAAAAGACCTACAAAATTTTTTTAGAAAATTGAACAAGTGGAAAGCTATGCTATACATTGGATGGAAAGTCTAATGTAAAAATGTCCAAGTGTCATAAGCTCTAATTAAGATATCAACAGGTTCTTCCTTTTTTGAAATATGACAATAATGTTTATACCTTGGAATAACTGAACAGGAGAGAATAGCAAAACAATTAATCTTTTGGAAACAATGAGAACAAACATTAGACCCTATAACGATTCACTAACATGTGTAACTGTCATCTGTATAGCCACCAAATTAGCCAGTTTCCCATCTAGATAACTGGTTACTTTTGTGGACATCATAGCTCAGTTGGTAAAGAATCTGCCTGCAATGCAGGAGACCCCGGTTCAACGCCTGGGTCAGGAAGTTCCCCTGGAGAAGGGATAGGCTACCCAGTCCAGTATTCTTGGGCTTCCCTTGTGGCTCAGCTGGTAAAGAATCTTGCAATGTGGGGGACCTGGGTTCGATCCCTGGGTTGGGAAGATTCCTCAATCTAGAGAAGGGAAAGTCTACCCACTCCAGTATTCTGGCCTGGAGAATTCCATAGACTGTAGAGTACATGGGGTCCCAAAGAGTTGGACACAACTGAGTGACTTTCACTCACTTAACTTTGTGGACGTCCAAAGCGTCTCTTTTCCCTTCTTTCAATAACGTCTTCCCCTTCTTCAGCTACCGGTCATCACTGCCCAACTATGCATCCCATATGGTTTTGTGAAGCTGCCAATCATAGGACCCTACTCCCTGGCCTAACGGTGGACACGCAACACAGGCAGGACCAAGCAGAGTATAATATCTTCTTGACCATGATGGTTGGTCCGGGGATAGGTAAGTGAGTCAAGCCACTCGTAATTTTCCCTGGAAATATTCAAAATGAAGCTGAAAAAATATCTTCTCTTTTGGGAACGATAACTGGGATGATATAAGCCCCAAACTGCTGGCAGATAGGTTTTTCTGCCAGTGGAAAATAGCCCATCTGTTATAGCAGAGAACGAAGCCAAGTAGAAGTAAGTAAACATGAGACGGAGTGAACAAGAAAGAAAATCCTGATGGTACTGAGTCCCCGTTTGAATTTTCGAAGCTCCAGAACCTATCTGGTTCCTGAAGGTCTTCTGTCAAATCTCAACATTTTCCTAGTATATTTATAATAATATAGACATAGCTATAGAGATATAACTGTGGGGAATATTTGGCCTTTCTCTGCCCACCTCTCTCCTGGTTACCCCACCCAGTAGAGGAAAAGAAGAGATACCACCCCGATTAGTTAGGACCCCAGACACATTGAGGGTTATGACTTATTATTGGGTGATTTCACTCTTAGTGATGGTGATTATTGTGGGGATGGCATGGTGGTGACAAGAGGGCTCATCTTTGTAATAACAGCACTGCTCCTGGGTGTGCCAAAAGTGCCTGGATGTCCTGAAGTTATCCTAGTTATGATTTTCCTCTGCAGGCGAGGTGGGGCTCAGTGTCTAGGAAAGGAGATGGTAGAGAACTCATAGCTGGTATGGAATAATAGAATCTGAGCAGACAAACTGCACGAGTTATTTTACACAAACTCTAAGGGAGTTTTTACCAAGGGTGGAACTCTCCTTTCCTGGGAACACTGGGACTTCTTATTGGGGGAGAATCTGGGCATTCTATCTTAGCTTTAAGCTGAATTCAATTGCATACTTCTCTGGGTTATCATTGAACTCAGGTGACGTGTGTGTGCTCAGTTGTGCCCAAGTCTTTGTAACCCCAAGGACTGTAGCCCACCAGGCTCCTCTGTCCATGGAATTTTCCAGGCAAGACTATTGGAGTGGGTTGCCATTTCCTACTCTAGGGATCTTCCTGACCCAGAGATCTCTTGCATGCGTCTCCTGCATTGGCAAGCAGATTGTTTCCCACGGCACCATCTGGAAGGCCTGTCTCCTAGGTTATGCAAGGATAAGACCTCCCAAGTATGCCACTCTGTTGACAGCGTGCAAGGTTCCCATTCTAAGTCTTCCTGGCTTTTCTGCCAGCCTCGAATTCATGTCACCTGATCTTTCTCCCCTCTCCCTAGGGAGCTTATGCCACTCTCTTGTGAGTCTTTCTTCTGTCTTGGATATTTATTCATTGATTTATCTACTTATTCAAACCTATATTTAGTAAGTACCTACTATGTGTCAATTATTGTTCCAGTTCTTCCCAGGTGCTTTTAGGTTGGTAGGAAGACAGACATGGAAACACTTTAATACATAATTGTTAAACCCAGCCCCATTTAGCAAGGCCATGATCTGGCTGGCCTAGCAACCTTGTTTCAGTACCTTAGTGTTTCTTATCTTTTCTTTCCTGTGCTATTTACCAAATTCCCTCCCAGGGGTGTCATCAGTTCAGTTTAGTCGCTCAGTTGTGTCCTACTCTTTGCGATCCCATGAACTGCAGCACGCCAGGCCTCCCTGTCCATCACCAACTCCTGGAGTCCACCTAAACCCATGTCCATTGAGTCAGTGATGC
>NW_011494522.1:608567-613550 GCF_000754665.1 Bison bison bison
TTTTCCAATGAGTCAGCTCTTTACATCAGGTGGCCAAAGTATTGGAGTCTCAGCTTCAACATCAGTCCTTCCAATGAACACCCAGGACTGATCTCCTCTAGGATGGACTGGCTGGATCTCCTTGCAGTCCAAGGGACTCTCAAGAGTCTTCTCCAACACCACAGTTCAAAACCATCAATTCTTCGGTGCTCAGCCTTTTTTATAGTCCAACTCTCACCTCCATACATGACTACTGGAAAAACCATAGCCTTGACTAGACAGACCTTTGTAGGCAAAATAATGTCTCTGCTTTTTAATATGCTATCTAGGTTGGTCATAACTTTCCTTCCAAGGAGTAAGCGGCTTTTAATTTCATGGCTGCAATCACCATCTGCAGTGATTTTGGAGCCCCCCAAAATAAAGTCAGCCACTGTTTTCACTGTTTTCCCATCTATTTTCCATGAAGTGATGGGACCAGATGCCATGATCTTCATTTTCTGAATGTTGAGGTTGAAGCCAACTTTTTCACTCTCCTTTTTCACTTTCATCAAGAGGCTCTTTAGTTCTTCGCTTTCTGACACAAGGGTGGTGTCATCTGCATATCTGAGGTTATTGATATTTCTCCCTGCAATCTTGATTCCAGCTTGCGCTTCTTCCAGCCCACCATTTCTCATGATGTACTCTGCATATAAGTTAAATAAGCAGGGTGACAATATACATCCTTGACATACTCCTTTCCTGATTTGGGACCAGTCTGTTGTTCCATGTCCAGTTCTAACTGTTGCTTCCTGACCTGCATACAGGTTGCTCAAGAGGCAGGTCAGGTGGTCTGGTATTTCCATGTCTTTCAGAATTTTCCACAGTTTATTGCGATCCACACAGTCAAAGGCTTTGGCATAGTCAATAAAGGGGTGTCATGGGGATACTTAATTCAGTCTTCTAGTCAGAGGCAAATTCTAGTAACTCAAACACTTCTCGTATCTCTGCTTACAAAGCAAAGGAAGAACAACTGTCCCCAGCTATAACATAGTGCCTTCCTCTACAGACACACCAGAACACCAGAACCCCGGCCATAATTCCAGAGAACCTGGCTTTCTCTAGGGCAAGGATAGGAAGTTGGGAGAATTCGGCAATGCTGATCTTGTGTTCACTCTGGTTTTAGAAAAGGCAGAGAAACCAGAGATTAAATTGGCAACATCTGCTGGATCATCGAATAGCAAGAGAGTTCCAGAAAAACATCTATTTCTGCTTTATTGACTATGTCAAAGCCTTTGACTGTGTGGATCACAATAAACTGTGGAAAATTCTGAAAGACATGGGAATACCAGACCATCTGACCTCCCTCTTGAGAAATCTGTATGCAGGTCAAGAAGCAACAGTTAGACCTGGACATGGAACAACAGACTGGTTCCAAATAGGAAGAGGAGTACATCAAGGCTGTATATTGTCACCCTGCTTATTTAACTTATATGCAGAGTACATCATGAGAAATGCTGGGCTGGAAGAAGCACAAGCTGGAATCAAGATTGCCAGGAGAAATATCAATAACCTCAGATATGCAGATGACACCACCCTTGTGTCAGAAAGTGAAGAAGAACTAGAGAGCCTCTTTATGAAAGTGAAAGAGGAGAGTGAAAAAGTTGGCTTAGAACTCAACATTCAGAAAACTAAGATCATGGCATTCAGTCCCATCACTTCATGGCAAATAGATGGGGAAACAGTGGAAACAGTGTCAGACTTTATTTTTTGGGGCTCCAAATCACTGGGGTGATTGCAGCCAGGAAATTAAAAGCCACTTACTCCTTGGAAGGAAAGTTATGACCAATCTAGATAGCATATTCAAAAGCAGAGACATTACTTTGCCAACAAAGGTTCGTCTAGTCAAGGCTATGGTTTTTCCTGTGGTCATGTATGGATGTGAGAGTTGGACTGTGAAGAAGGCTGAGCGCTGAAGAATTGATGCTTTTGAACTGTGGTGCTGGAGAAGACTCTTGAGAGTCCCTTGGACTGCAAGGAGATCCAATCGGTCCATTCTAAAGGAGACCAGCCCTGGGATTTCTTTGGAAGGACTGATGCTAAAGCTGAAACTCCAATACTTTGGCCAACATATGTGAAGAGTTGACTCATTGGAAAAGACTCTGATGCTGGGAGGGATTGAGGGCAGGAGGAAAAGGGGACGACAGAGGATGAGATGGTTGGATGGCATCACTGACTCAATGGACCTGAGTTTGAGTAAACTCCAGGAGCTGGTGATGGACAGGGAGGCCTTAAATGTTGTGGTCCATGGGGTCGCAAAGAGTCGGACACAACTGAGTGACTGAACTGAATTGAACTGATCTTGCAAAATAATTTCTACTGCCCTATCAGAGATAGCAATGGCAGGGCAATAGGAAGACATGTGAACTTGAAGATAAATGACACCAGTGACTTCACTGCTGGCTGTTGAAAGTATAATTCCATGCGTAAAGTTGCTCTCATAAAATTGAATTCAGCAGTTCATTTATATTAGTACTATTAAATCTTTGGGTTTCCCTGGTGGCTTGGTGGTAGAGAATCCTCCTGCCAATGTAGGAGACATCAGTTTAACCCCTGGGTCAGGAAGGTCCCCTGGAGAAGGAAATGGTAACCCATTCCAGTATTATTGCCTGGGAAATCCCATGGACAGAGTAGTTTGGCGGGCTACAGTCTACAGGGTGGCAAAAGAGTAAGACATGACTTAGCAACAAAATACATATAATCTATGTAGATTAAAAAATGCCTAATCTTTAAATTTAAGTTTCATACACTTTTATTTATTTACTTTCCTCTCATACTTCGATTATCATCCTAAAATATCACATGCTCTGACAGTGGCAAAGAGGCATGATTTAATTAGTGTTTAATTTTATAGCACAGTTTAATTGTATTTTCACAGTTTAATCCATTCTTTTATGGATTGTGCAGTAATGAAAAATTGTGACCGAATTTAAATATATATATTTTATTATAAAAGTAATATATGCTTGTTGTACAAATAGAAGAAGTCGAGAAATAAAAAGAAATCATCCTATTCTTTGTTCTCCAATCCCACTTCCCGGAAGTTACACTGTTTGATATGTGTCGTTCCAGGTGTTCAAGCATGTACAGTTGTTCCCCACAAATGAGCTTATGCCTGTATACACACACTCTTATACTTAGCTTTTTCCTAACAATCTGTCCATGTCACACAGATATTTCATAGTATGGATGCACTGTAATGCATTTAACTAATAATGTTTATCTACTGAAATACAATTAAAATACAATTTCACTATTACAACCACTGCTACAAGTAACTCTGTAATATATATTCTTGCATACTTATGTATCTATAAGGCTGCTCCTGCTGCTAAGTCGCTTCAGTCGTGTCCAACTCTGTGTGACCCCATAGATGGCAGCCCACCAGGCTCCCCTGTCCCTGGGATTCTTCAGGCAAGAACACTGGAGTGGGTTGCCATCTCCTTCTCCAATGCATGAAAGTGAAAAGTGAAACTGAAGTCGCTCAGTCATGTCCGACCCGCAGCGACCCCATGGATTGCAGCCTACCAGGCTCCTCCATCCATGGGATTCTCTGGGTGAGAGTACTGGAGTGGGTTGCCATTGCCTTTTCTGATCAATAAGGTAAATTTCTAGAAATGGAATTGCTGGGTCAAAGAGTAGATGTACTTGATATTTAGATAGATAACCATGAAAATGCCATCCAAAAAGGCTATGCCAGCCTGAGCTCTTACAAAGAGCATGTGTCTGTAAGCATCTGTTTTAAATGTTTGTCAATCTGGTAGTGAAACATGGTAAAATGTTGTTATTTTACTATGCATTGCTGTAATCATGAATGAGATCTAGCACTTCTCATGTATTTATTAACAATTTTTCTTTTTCTCTGACTTCTATTCTTTTTGTGACTGAGTCTTTTGTATTGCAGATGATTTCCAAGAAAGAGTGCACGTTTTTGAGTTTCATATTTAAAAAGCCTGAAAATTTTAAAGCTTATTATTAAAATTAGAATTATACAGGTGCCAGGGTCATGTATAATAAAATGATGATTTTGGTTTGAGGAAAAGCTCCCCAGTCCATCTGGATCTTCACAGTTTTACTTGCATTCACCAGACCCAGGAATGAAAGCCTCAGACATTCACATCCTCTTTAAAAAGCTGCACAATGATATGGTTTACTGTAACCATTAGGCTCAAAAATATGAATCCTAGAGGATGGGCTGGCTCAGTGCCAAAAGCACAGAAAACAGTTTTTTGGACGTTATGTAAGATGGAGGTAAGAAACAGCGTGATTATGCCATGTGTGAAATTAAAAGGAGGGATTGGTCCAGATCTCAAGTGTAACTGGGAAAGACACAGGAGGCAGTAGACAAATGCAAAGGAGAAGGTCACCAGCACTGGTGTGAGTTCCAGTACTGTTTGCCACACAAAGATTAAGTGAAGGACCTATTTACTTTTGTTTCAATTCAAGGTAGGTATATCTCCAACATAGGGAATCCCCGAGTAGGACAAACCAGCTGCTTTCATTTTAGCTTGTTTGGTGGTGGTGAGTTTTGACTACAAGTGCAGGAGCCTGACTCAAACTGCTGCAGCTGCTGCTGCTGCTAAGTCGCTTCAGTCGTGTCCGACTCTGTGCGACCCCATAGACGGCAGCCCACCAGGCTCCTCTGTCCCTGGGATTCTCCAGGCAAGAACACTGGAGTGGGTTGCCATTTCCTTCTCCAATGCATGAAAGTGAAAAGTGAAAGTGAAGTCGCTCAGTAAGTGTCCAACTCTTCACGACCCCATGGACTGCATCCTACCAGGCTCCTCCGTACCTGGGATTTTCCAGAAGAGAATTCCTGGGTTTATGTAAAAGAAAGTTGAGGGATTAACCATTTTCAAGCATCAGTGAGTTCAGGGCTTACTCTAGAAGGCTATTGGAGAAAGAAATGGCAACTCACTCCAGTATTCTTGCCTGGGAAATCCCATGGACAGAGGAACCTGGTGAGCG
>NW_011494522.1:613650-614644 GCF_000754665.1 Bison bison bison
CTGCAGCTGCTGCTGCTGCTAAGTCGCTTCAGTCGTGTCCGACTCTGTGCGACCCCATAGACGGCAGCCCACCAGGCTCCTCTGTCCCTGGGATTCTCCAGGCAAGAACACTGGAGTGGGTTGCCATTTCCTTCTCCAATGCAGGAAAGTGAAAAGTGAAATTGAAGTTGCTCAGTCGTGTCCGACTCCTAGCGACCCCGTGGACTGCAGCCTACCAGTCTCCTCTGTCCATGGGATTTTCCAGGCAAGAGTACTGGAGTGGGGTGCCATTGCCTTCTCCAGAATAAGCAGCTAAGCAACAACAACTAGAGGGCTATGCCTTAGCCTCCAACTCTCGGCTGCTGTTCTCTGCTTAGGTTCCTCCTCAGGTGGGCTCTCCCTGAGTATAAGGTAGAAGAGATGACGGCAGCAGTATTGGGCTTTACTAGAAAGCACCTAACAGAGGCCAGGTGACTTCCTAATACTGAGAATATAAAGATGTTTATGATATCATCCCTATTCTTTTATTTCATTCAATAAAAATTTATTATTAAGGTCATTTCCAGAGAATTCACCTTTATCCCCTTTACTTAAACTAATTCATTTTCTTGGAGGATTTTTGTTTTCTACTACATAGAACCATTACAGTACATTCCAGAATATATTTAACTTTTTATGTTTTCACAGAGGCATATTTCCCAGTTTATTTCATTTGCACTTGCCCAAGAATGCATGTTTTCAAGCTGGATTTAGAAAAGGCAGAGGAACCAGAGGTCAAATTGCCAACATCTGTTGGATCATCGAAAAAGAAGAGTTCCAGAAAAACATCTACTTCTGCTTTATGCCAAAGCCTTTGACTGTCTGGATCACAACAAACTGTGGAAAATTCTGAAAGATATGGGAATACCAGACCACCTGACCTGCCTCTTGAGAAATCTGTATGCAGGTCAAGAAGCAACAGTTAGACTTGGACATGGAACAACAGACTGGTTCCAAATAGGAAAAGGAGTATGTC
>NW_011494522.1:615321-619560 GCF_000754665.1 Bison bison bison
CTGATGCTGGGAGGGATTGAGGGCAGGAGGAAAAGGGGACGACAGAGGATGAGATGGCTGGATGGCATCACCGACTCGATGGACATGAGTTTAAGTAAACTCCGGGAGTTGGTGATGGACAGGGAGGCCTGGCGTGCTGCGATTCATGGGGTCGCAAAGAGTCAGACACGACCAAGTGACTGAACTGAACTGAACTGAATCCTAATTGGCTGTTAATTCAATGTGCATTTTTTTCATATTTAAATACTTTTACTTTTTTAGAGCAATTTTAGGTTCACAGCAAAATGAAGGAGAAGGTACAGAGATTTCCCGTAAATCTCCTGTGCTCATACATTATAGCCTCCCTCAATACCACCATCCCTCTTTAGGGTGGTGTACTTCTTACAACTGATGAACCTACATTGACATACATCACCACCCAAAGTCCACAGTTTACATTGCAGTTCATTCTTGGTAGTGTAGTCTATGGGTTTGGACAAATGTTAATGACATGTATGCACTGTGATAGTATCAGAGAGTATTTTCAATGCCGTAAAAATTCTTGGTGCTTTGCCTGTATTTTTCTCACCTGTAGCCATCTCCCAACCCTGAACAACCACTGATCTTCTTATTGTCTCCATAGTTTTGCCTTTTTTAGAATGTCATATAGTTAGAATCTTATAATATGTAGCCTTTCAAAATTAGCTTCTTTCACTTAGTAATATGCATGTAAGTTTCCTTAATGTCTTTTAATGGCTTGTTAGCTCATTTCTTTTTAGCACTGAATAGTATTCCATTGTCTGTATGTATATAAGTTTTCCATTTCCTACTGCAGGACATTTTGGTTGCTTCTAAGTTTTGGCAATTATGAATAGTTTCTGTAAACATCCATATGAAGGCTTTTATGCGTAGACATAAATTTTCAACTCCTTTGGATAACTACCAGCAAGCATGATTGCTGGATCTTATGGTAACGGCATGATTCATATTGGAAAAAACTGCCAAACTATTTTCCAAAGTGACTGTACCATTTTGTATTCCCACCAGCAAGGTATGAGAGTGCCTACTCCTCCACATCACCGCTGGCATTAGGTGATGTCAGTGTTCACTATTTTGACCATTCTAATAAGTATGTAGTGAAATCTCATTGTTGTTTTAATTTGCATTTCCCTAATGACATATGAGGCAATGGCACCCCACTCCAGTACTCTTGCTGGAAAATCCCATGGACAGAGGAGCCTGGTAGGCTGCAGTCCATGGGGTCACGAAGTGTTGGACACGACTGAGCAACTTCACTTTCACTTTTCACTTTCATGCATTGGAGAAGGAAATGGCAACCCACTCCAGTGTTCTTGCCTGGAGAATCCCAGGAACAGGGGAGCCTGGTGGGCTGCCGTCTCTGGGGTCGCACAGAGTTGGACATGACTGAAGTGTCTTAGCAGCAGCAGCAGCAATGACATATGATGTGGAGCAGCTTTTCATAAGTATATTTGTCATCTGTATATCTTCTTGGGTAATGTGTCTATTCAGATCTGTGGCCTATTTTTAAATCATGTTATTTGTTTTCTTGTTGAATGTTAAGAGTTCTTTGTTTAATTTGGGTAATAGTCTTTTAACAGATGTGTCTGTTGCAAATATTTTTTCCTAGTCTGATGCTGGTATTCTCATGTTTATGACATTACTTTTCACAGAGCAGAAGTTTTCTAATTTTATTAAGTTTGGTTTATCCATTATTTCTTTAATGTATCATCGTTTGGTGATGTATTTAAAAAGTCATCACCATAAGAAAGGTCATCTAAGTTTTCTCTGTGCTATCTTCTAGAAGTTTTTATAGTTTCCATTTAGATCTGTCATCCATTTTCAGTTAAATTTTGTGAAGACGATAAGGTCTATGTCTAGATTCACTATTATTTTTGTGCACGTGGATGTCCAGTTGTTCCAGTACCATTTGTTGAAAACAGTATTTTTGCTCTGTCATAATGCCTTTGCTCATTTGTCAGATAAATCGACTATATACTTCTGGCTCTGTTTCTGGGCTTTCTGTTTTGTTCCATTGATCTACTGGTCTAGCCTTTCACCAATAACATTGTCTTGATGACTATAGCTTTATAGTTAGTCTTAAATTGGGTAGTGTCATTCTTGACCTTTGTACTTTTCTTTCAATGTTGTATTGACTATTTTATCTTTTGTCTTTCCATATATACTTCAGAATCATTTTGTCAACATCCACAAAATAACTGATGCTGAAGCTGAAGCTCCAATACTTTTTTCACCTGATGCAGTAAGTTGATTCATTGGAAAAGATCCTGATGCTGGGAAAGATTGAAGGCAGGAGGAAAGGGGGGTGACAGAGGCCAAGATGGTTGGATGGCATCACTGACTCAACGGACATGAGTTTGAGCAAAGTCTGGGAGATAGTGAAGTCCAAGGAAGCCTGGAGTGTTGCAGTCCATGGGGTGACAAAGAGTCGGATGCAACTTAGCGACTGAATATCAACGCAAATAACTTGCTGGGATTTCAATTGGGATTGCATTGGATTTATATATCAATTTGGGAAAAACAATATTGAGTCTTCCTACCTATGAGCATGAAATCTCTCTCCATTTAGTTAGTTCTTTAATTTTGTTCTTCAGAGGGTTGCCGTTTTCCTAACATAGGACTTGCACATATTTGTTGTGTTTATGCCTTGTTATTTCATGCTTGTAAACTGCACTGTGTTTTGAATTTCAAATTCTACTTGTTTCACTGCAGGTATCAGATCAGATCAGATCAGTCACTCAGTCGTGTCCGACTCTTTGCGACCCCATGAATCGCAGCACGCCAGCCCTCCCTGTCCATCACCAACTCCCGGAGTTCACTCAGACTCACGTCCATCAAGTCAGTGATGCCATCCAGCCATCTCATCCTCTGTCGTCCCCTTCTCCTCCTGCCCCCAATCCCTCCCAGCATCAGGGTCTTTTCCAATGAGTCAACTCTTCGCATGAGGTGGCCAAAGTGCTGGAGTTTCAGCTTTAGCATCACTCCCTCGAAAGAAATCCCAGGGCTGATCTCCTTCAGAATGGACTGGTTGGATCTCCTTGCAGTCTAAGGGACTCTCAAGAGTCTTCTCCAACACCACAATTCAAAAGCATCAATTCTTCGGCACTCAGCCTTCTTCACAGTCCAACTCTCACATCCATACATGACCACAGGAAAAACCATAGCCTTGACTAGACGAACTTTTGTTGGCAAAGTAATGTCTCTGCTTTTGAATATGCTATCTAGGTTGGTCATAACTTTCCTTCCAAGGAGTAAGCGTCTTTTAATTTCATGGCTGCAGTCACCATCTGCAGTGATTTTGGAGCCCAGAAAAATAAAGTCTGACACTGGAAGGCAACTGATTTATGTGTATTAATCTTGTGTCCTGCAATCTTGTTATAATCTGTTATTAGCTCCAGGGGGTTTCTTTTTGTAAAATCTCTGACAATCATGCCATCTGCAAACAAAGACAGTTTAATTTCTTCCTTCCCAAGCTGTACACATTTTAGTCCATTTTCTTGTTCTATGGAATTAGCCAGTATCTCCAATATAGTGTTTCAAAGGAGCAATAAGAGGGAATATCTTCCCCTTATTTCTGATTTTAGTGTGAAAGCTTCTAGTTTCTCACCACTAAGTATGATGTTAGCTATATCATACATTTTTTTAGTTTTTAAAATCAAGTTGAGGAAGTTCTCCCTATATTGCTAATTTACTGAGTGTCTTTATGATGAATGGGTATTGGATTTTGTCAAGTGCCTCTTCCTCATTTATTGATATGATCTTATTTCTCTTTTTTAGCCTTTTGATGTGATGGATTATGTTAATTGATTTTCATTGAATCACCTGAGTGGCTGGGATAATTCCAATTTGATTGTAGGCCATACTTCTTTTTATATATTGTTGGATTCAATTTGCTAGTATTTTGTTTAGAATTTTGGCATTAGCATTCATGAGAGAAATTGCTCTGAATCCTTCTGTTCTTGTGTTAATAACATCTTTGTCTTATCCTGATATTAGAGGAATGCTAGTGAATTAGCACTAGATTGAATTAGGAAGTATTCTTTCTGCTTCTGTCCTCTAAAAAAGATTGTAGAGAATCAGTGTAATTTTCTCCTTAAATGTTAGGTCAAGGTACACTTTTAAAGTACAGTTTGAAACCCTAAAGACTCCACCAGAAAATTACTAGAGCTAATCAATGAATATAGTAAAGTTGCAGGATATAAAATCAACACACAGAAATCC
>NW_011494522.1:619660-622201 GCF_000754665.1 Bison bison bison
GAAACCCTAAAGACTCCACCAGAAAATTACTAGAGCTAATCAATGAATATAGTAAAGTTGCAGGATATAAAATCAACACACAGAAATCCTGTGCATTCCTATACACTAACAATGAGAAAATAGGAAGAGAAATTAAGGAAACAATTCCATTCACCATTGCAATGAAAAGAATAAAATACTTAGGAATATATCTACCTAAAGAAACGACCTATATATAGAAAAATATAAAACACTGGTGAAAGAAATCAAAGAGGACACAAATAGATGGAGAAATATACCACGTTCATGGATCAGAAGAATCAATATAGTGAAAATGAGTATACTACCCAAAGCAATCTATAGATTCAGTGCAATCCTTATCAAGCTGCCAATGGTATTTTTCAGAGAACTAGAACAAATAATTTCACAATTTGTATGGAAATACAAAAAACCTCAAATGGCCAAAGCAATCTTGAGAAAGAAGAATGGAACTGGAGGAATCAACCTGCCTGACTTTAGGCTCTACTACAAAGACACAGTCATCAAGACAGTAAGGTACTGGCACAAATACAGAAATATAGATCAGTGGAACAAAATAGAAAGCCCAGAGATAAATCCACACACCTATGAACACCTTATCTTTGACAAAGGAGGCAAGAATATACAATGGAGAAAGGACAATCTCTTTAACAAGTGGTGCTGGGAAAACTGGTCAACCATTTGTAAAAGAATGAAACTAGAACACTTTCTAACACCATACACAAAAATAAACTCAAAATGGATTAAAGATCAAAACGTAAGACTAGAAACTATAAAACTCCTAGAGGAAAACATAGGCAAAACACTCTCCAACATAAACCACGGCAGGATCCTTTATGACCCACCTCCCAAAATATTGGAAATAAAAGCAAAAATAAACAAATGGGACCTAATTAAAATTAAAATCTTCTGCACAACAAAGGAAACTATAAGCAAGGTGAAAAGACAGCCTTCAGAATGGGAGAAAAGAATAGCAAATGAAGCAATGGACAAAGAATTAATCTCAAAAATATACATGCAACTCCTGCAGCTCAATTCCAGAAAAATAAATGACCCAGTCAAAAAGTGGGCCAAAGAACTAAACAGACATTTCTCCAAAGAAGACATACAGATGGCTAACAAACACATGAAAAGATGCTCAACATCACTCATTATCAGATAAATGCAAATCAAAACCACAATGAGGTACCATTTCACACCAGTCAGAATGGCTGCTATCCAAAAGTCTACAAGCAATAAATGCTGGAGAGGGTGTGGAGAAAAGGGAACTCTCTTACACTGTTGGTGGGAATGCAAACTAGTACAGCCACTATGGAGAACAGTGTGGAGATTCCTTAAAAAACTGGAAATAGAACTGCCACATGACCCAGCAATCCCACTGTTGGGCATACAAACTGAGGAAACCAGAATTGAAAGAGACACGTGTACCCCAATGTTCATCACAGCACTGTTTTATAATACCCAGGACCTGGAAGCAACCTAGATTTCCATCAGCAGACAAATGGGTAAGAAAACTGTGGTACGTATACACAATGTGATATTACTCAGCCATTAAAAAGAATACATTTGAATCAGTTCTAATGAGGTGGATGAAACTGGCGCCTATTATCCAGAGTGAAGTAAGCCAGAATGAAAAACACCAATACCATATACTAATGCATATATATGGAATTTAGAAAGATAGTATGATAACCTTGTATGTGAGACAGCAAAAGAGACACATATGTATGAACAGTCTTTTGGACTCTGTGGGAGGGTAAGGGGGGGATGATGTGGGAGAATGGCATTGAAACATGTAAATTATCACATGTGAAATGAATTACCAGTCCAGGTTCAATGCATAAGACAGGGTGCTCGAGGCTGGTGCACTGGGATGATCCAGAAGGATGGGATGGGGAGGGAGGTGGGAGGGGGGTTCAGGATGGGGAACACATGTATACCAATGGCGGATTCATGTCAATGTATGGCAAAACCAATAC
Organism: Bison bison bison; assembly: GCF_000754665.1. NCBI lineage: Eukaryota > Metazoa > Chordata > Mammalia > Artiodactyla > Bovidae > Bison > Bison bison. The sequence goes on from NW_011494522.1 coordinate 621,658, forward strand.
AATATTGTAAAGTTAAAAAAAAAAAAGTACAGTTTGCATTTGGAAATTATGTGGTAGCTTATGGTGAAACAGCTTGAATCCTAAGCATTGTGTCTGGAATTATCACAGTGGGGAAAGGAAGTGCTGGATCACATAGAAACCCACCCTTGCTTTGTTTCAGAGCACTCCTTTGATGATTCTATTGATAAAACATTTACTGAAAACCTACTACATGACAGCAAGCATTGCTCTGGGTGCTTGATAATTAATTAGTTAATTACACACGCACATTTATACACATATATACATATATGTTGGAGAAGGCAATGGCAACCCACTCCAGTGTTCTTGCCTGGAGAATCCCAGGAACGGGGGAGCCTGGTGGGCTGCCGTCTATGGGGTTGCACAGAGTTGTACACCACTGAAGAGACTTAGCAGCGGCAGCAGCAGCAGCATACATATATGTGAATAAATAAGTATCCATTTGTTTAAAATTAAAATTCTTTGTTTTGACATAATTTCAGATCTTTGCTGTGGTAAGTGAATACAGAATTGCTGCTGCTGC
>NW_011494522.1:622301-627382 GCF_000754665.1 Bison bison bison
AGTGGTGTACGACTCTGTGCGACCCCATAGACGGCAGCCCACCAGGCTCCCCCGTCCCTGGGATTCTCCAGGCAAGAACACTGGAGTGGGTTGCCATTGCCTTCTCCAATGCATGAAAGTGAAAAGTGAAAGTGAAGTCGCTCAGTTTTGTCTGACCCTCAGCGACCCCATGGACTGCAGCCTTCCAGGCTTCTCCATCCATGGGATTTTCCAGGCAAGAGTCCTGGAGTGGGGTGCCATTGCGTTCTCCGACAGAATTGCTATATATCCTTTACCCAGATTCTTCAAACATTAACATTTTATTATTTTCTCTTTGAGACTTTGTCATAACGTTCCATTATACTTAAATACTTCAGCATAAATTTCCTAAAAACAAGAACATTCTTCCATATAATCATAAGGCAATGATTAAAATCAGGAAGGTGGATTGATACAAAAGTACTGTCTACTATACAGATCGTATTCAAATTTTGCCAGTTGTTCCAATAGCAACATATGTTGTCTGCTATAGCAACATAAGATTCTGGGTCATATATTGCATTCAATTTTTATTTAACTCAGACTAATTTCGCACTCTTCCTTTGTCCTTCATGACAGTGACATTTTTAAGGAGTACAGGCCATATATTGTAGAATGTCCCTCACTTTGGGTTTGTCAGATGTTTCTGCTTCATGATTAGATTCAGGATATGACTTTTGGTAGGAATATCACAGAAGTGACATTGGCTTCTTCTCAGTGCATCATTTCAGGAGACACATAATACCAATTTATCCCATGTTCCTATTTTTAAAGTACTTAGCATCTAGGACTTGTGACAGCACACAGAGAAATAATTCTGGTATAGTCTGATCATCACAATAAGTCAGATGTACATGTATGTAGACATATTCATTCATTCTTCATATTTTCTTGGCTTACCATTTTGCTCCAGCCATTTATGCTGGAGCCAACTATGGTTGGCCATGGTCTGTGTCAACTGCCTGGGACATCTCTTGCTACTGCTGTAGAAATTCTGTGCCGCCGCCACCTGGGATGCCTCCAGAAGCCCACCCAGCTGTTTCAGCACAGGTACAGACTGGGAGGTGGAAGGAGTTGACACTGAACGGTAGAGCCAGAGAATCAACCATCAACTCTTCCATGTCAGACACTGCTGACAATTCTGAGGGACAATTTACACAGCTCTCCAAAGGCTCTCATCAGGACAAAGCTCCAGGTACCCAGAGTGACGACCAGCTCAAAACCTATGCTCGTAGACAACAGAAAGACATGGAGGCTGGGGGGTAGGGTGGGGGAAGGAGAGGGTTGGACGCACTGAGAGAGTGGCACTTACATATATACAGTACCATGTGCAAAATCACAGGTAGAAAGTCAAGCACTTGTTTATGAACTAAGGACGGCCCTTGAACAGTGTGAAGACAATGGCAGTTATAAGACCTGTAGATTGACTTATTTTTGTTAAGGACTCATGAAGACTTTCTTCCCAGGCGGCACAGTGGTAAAGAATCTGCCTGCCAGTGCAAGAGACTCAAGAGTCATGGGTTTGATCCCCGGGTTGGGAAGGTCCCCTGGAGAAGGAAATGGCAACCAGCTCCAGTATTCCTGCCTGGAAAATTCCATGGACAGAGGAGCCTAGCGGGCTACGTGAGCACACATGCATGGCAGGGCATGAAGACTTAAAGAAAGGATAGACCCATGTTACCAGCACTTAACTCCAGGCAGACTATGAAAATCAGAAAGCCTCTAAGGCAGTACTTAAAGGGATGCTTATTTTTTGTATCCACAAAGCAAACTGTGCTGATAATCAGATCCAGGACTGAGCTGGAAGGTCACAGAGCTACACAGAAGACCGAATATACTGTCTTGACAAGTCTTCTATGCTAAAGGCAGGGCCCTAGAAGGGGAAAAAGCAGAATCCTGACACTTCCAACAGTAGCATTTAGGTGAACAAGCCTGAGAAATTGTCAAAATGTCTTGTGAAGTCTGTGTTGGTACAAGTAGCTTCCTCTGCTTTGCTTAAGAATAGCCTCCCTTTTCTGGAGACCTTACAGTAAACCTGTATGAAGCAACAGACACAGAAACAAAGATCTGTAAGACCTGGTTAATATTTATTTACCTGAAGGAATGGAGGAGTGAATCCTCAAAGTGCCAGACCAGGGAAGGCAAAGAAGGACAGCAGAAAACTCACTGAGGTTGAAAACCATCTGGACGTGGAAGGACGTTTCATGACATGGCAGGACACATGAGCTAAGTAATATATTGCTAGGATGGCTCCTTAGTCCTTGGATAGGGTGAAGACGTATAGGAAATGAAGCACAGACTCTAGAAGTGCCTTGACTGCCTTGAGGAAGGTGTCCGAAGGCTCAGAGAGGTTAGAATGTAAGAAAAATTTATAATATTATACCTAAGGACACACCATCTGACCATGTTCTCTGTAAGAGCCTGGTGGGTGCACCCATCTCCAAGGCAGTAAGAAAGTCGGTGATGAGGGTACCATTGACATCTCCAAGAAGCCCAGTGGCAGTTATCCATTACAGGTGACAGAGAAGAGATGCTGCTATGGGACTGGGTTCCTTAACATTATTTGGACTGATAGGAATCCAAAACAGTGGAGGCCAGATGGTAGCACTTAACCTACAGAAGGAAAGTGGACATAATTGTGATAATGGGCTGCAAGGCCAGAATGACAACCAGAATATCTTCATCCACAGAGCTCAGTAATAATGACTAATAGACCCTGCTGCTGCTGCTGCTGCTAAGTCGCTGCAGTCGTGTCCGACTCTGTGCAACCCCACAGACGGCAGCCCACCAGGCTCCGCTGTCCCTGGGATTCTCCAGGCAAGAACACTGGAGTGGGTTGCCATTTCCTTCTCCAATGCATGAAAGTGAAAAGTGAAAGTGAAGTCGCTAAGTCATGTCCGACTCTTAGCGACCCCATGGACTGCAGCCTACCAGGTTCCTCCGTCCATGGGATTTTCCAGGCAAGAGTACTGGAGTGGGTTGCCATTGCCTTCTCTGTAATAGACCATAGTGAGTCTCAAAGCAAGTTAAATGAGCATCCACTAGGGTGTTACTTGATCTGTATGTGTAGTCACAAAAAAAGTCAACAGCTGGTTAACATTTCCTACTGTTGGGGATCTTCCCAGCCCAGGAATGGAACCTGTGTCTCCTGCATTGGCAGGCAGATTCTCTACTGCTGAGCTGCCAAGGAAGCCCATATACTTACTGAGAATTATTTTAATTTTATTTTAACCTAGGATAAACTAGATGACTTCTCAAAGTTCTTTAAAGGTTAAAGTTATTAGTCAAGAACTAGAGTCATCATTTATCACAATCAGGATTTTTCTTTTTTTTCCAACCTGGGCTCCATAGACTATGCTGAGAAAGTCCTGAACTCTCTAATATTTATGCAAAATTGTGTGTATGTATGTTTGGAAATCTGTAGTTCCCACTGTCTTCTCATAATTGACTAATCTAATGGCAAGTATCCCAAAAGTTGAATTTGAGATCAATCTCAGGGGATGAAATTAGGAAAAAAGTCTTGCAATGAATGAGGTAACCAATCGTAGAAAGAACCCAAACTCACCACTAAGGGGTGGAGGTGTCAGGGAACTCTCAGGTTCAGAAATCTGAGAATAGTCTCCAGAACAGCAGTTCCCAATCTTTTTGGTGCCAGGGTCCAGTTTCGTGGAAGACAATTTTTGTACCGACCAGGGTCAGGGGGATGATTCAAACACATGACATTTATTGTGCCCTTTAACTTCTATTATTACATCAGCTCCACCTCAGATCATCAGGCATTAGATTAGAGACTGGGGACCCCTGCTCTAGTACCTAATTATATTAGTGGATTAAAAGCTGAGTGAGGATAGAGGAAAACTTTCAGCTGTTGGGGATTTTTGAAATGTCCAGATGGTCAGTTAAAACTGCACTACAGATTTTCTCCCTTAATACCTGTTTAAAAAAAAAAAAAGGTCTAGAAAATTCACCAATTTAGCAATCAAAAAATGAAAGTGACATATCCTAAAGTTAAAAAGAGAGAAATAAAAAAAAGACAGGGACACAGAGGAGCATAATACTCTAAAACAAAGCAGAGAAGAATGAGTGAGGTTACTTAACTGTGCCCTTTCATCCACCTACCTAACTCAAGCTACACTGATAAAGATAGCAAATATCTGAGATTCACACTAATTGGCAGAGAAACCAACCTAGTTTGGTTTCGCGTTTCATTTTGTGACTGTTGTACATTGCTAGAAATAGCTGCAAGAAAGTCTGGTGAGGTAGAGAAAGTGAACCATGGAGCTGAGGTTTACAGTGAAAGTGAAAGTTCCGGGACTTTAAGATGGGGGTACAATCTGAAGTCTCAGGGCATTTCCTTATGGGAAAGAGATAAGAGATATGAGCTAGAATAAACTTTCAGCAAAGATAACATAACCCAGGTATTCTCATGCAGGCTGTATCTGCCTCAACAGGGCTTTTGTCTCCACCACCATTTCCTCAAGGAAAGGAAAAGTAAACAGAAGAAATACTCTGTCCTCAAACAGAAACTAAGAGTAGAAATGAAACTGGACTCAGATATGTAGGGAAGAAAGTAAACACGACAGAAACAGGATTCAAACCCAGGTGGTCTGACTAGCCTGGGAAATCTGGATAGAAGAACGTTTCCTAAGCAGCATAAATCAGCTGAACCAACTTTAGCTCAATTTCCAACTCTCAGTTTGATTCTTAGGTATAAATAAGTCAATGAGAGAGGAGCCCCTGGTTGCTGATCTAATATCTTGCAAGCGTGCATGCATGTGTGCTAAGTTTCTTCACCTGTGTCTGACTCTTTAGTGACCGTATGGACTGGAGCCCGCCAGGCTCCTCTGTCCATGGGATTCTCCAGGCAAGAATACTGGAGTGGGTTGCCATGCCCTCCTCCAGGGCATCTTTGCTACCCAGGGATCGAACCTGCCTCTCCTGCAGCTCCTGCACTGCAGGCAGGTTCTTTACCGCTGAGCCACCCTGGCAGCCTGATCTGATACCGTAGGGGACATAAACTAATCAGGATACATCTGTGCAGTGATGGGACAGGAGCTTGGGGA
>NW_011494522.1:627482-642736 GCF_000754665.1 Bison bison bison
AGGCCTGTAAGTTACCACACATCCAGACTGTCCTAGTGAAAGTCCTCGTGTGTGTGTGTGTGTGTTAGTTGTTCAGTTGCGTCCGATGCTTTGGGACCCCATGGACTGTAGCTCACCAGGCTCCTCTGTCCATGGAATTCCCCAGGCAAGAATACTGGAGTGGGTTGTCATTTCCTTCTCCAAGGGATCTCCCAGATCCAGGGATCAAACTCACATCTCCTGTGTTGCAGGCAGATTCTTTACCATCTGAGCCACCAGGAAAGCCCTCATGTAAGTTTTCTCTTTTAATATCCTCCTGAACAGGAAACCTGGCAGAGGTCCAGCATAGTGAATGAGAACACTGAGCTAACTGGGACCTGGGACTCTCTATCCGACTGCTTGCATTTGTACCTGGACAAAAGTCTTGAGCAGCAGAATACAGAGAAACCATAAGGGACTAAAATTAACTACGCGTGCAGCTAGGGCAATTGTCAAAAATAAAACACAAACAGGCCATAAACCAACTGCCATTTTGGTGGTGTGGGGAGCAGAGTATTTCGTATCACCCTTACACACAGTACCACCAAGGGGGTGAGCAGACCACCTAAATCCCCTGTCCCCCAGCCCATCCCACCAATCAGCCCAACACTTATTCCATTTAAGAAACCAGCCTGACCTCCTGGGAGAGTAAGCAAGGGCACTTGTTACTTGAATTCACTTCCTCCTGATGTGGGTCCCAATAAAGCTTTGCCTGAAGCCTGGCCTCTTATCAATTTCTATTGATTAAAGGGTCCAAGGACTCTGGTCAGTAACCGCACCTCATCCCCAAGTTAAACACATGTCAAATTCCACATACTCCCTTTAGTTCTCTAATTCGATCTTATCTACACTAATGGGACAAGAGGAAAACTGAATTGTTGTGGCAAGAATTATTTCTGTCCATGTTAAAATGTGTCTGAAAGCAGTTTGGAGCACCAAAAGCAGAACCCTAATTCTGTTTAACTCTGCATAATAAGTGTAGGAATCAGAACCAAAATTCTTGGTTTGGGCCAGGACCAAAACAATGAAAATCAGCTCAGACCAAAATGAGAAAAAGCAACTGTGCAGGGAGAACAGACACTGATAAAACCAGCCACAAAGTTAACAGAGATCCTATTTTTACCCCCAACCATGCAGCGTCTGTAAAATGCCATATTCACCCGGCTCCGAGAGATACTTTTCTCTTGCCAATGATGCCCAGACACACTTTGCTTTTTTCTTTTATTACTAGACTACCCAATTACTGAGCCGCCCTCTCCCACTGACAGCATCCAATCCCGGGTTACCCCTCTTTCCCAAATCCCGCCTCAGAAACAGCGTCCAATCCAGAACCGATCCCCGCTCACCCAGACCCTACAGACCTCCTCTGGCGGGAACCTAAACCTCACAGAAGATGCTTTCTCCTACCTTTCTGAGCGGTATCCAAGCTTCCTCTGGAGTGCCCTCCCTCCTGATTACAAATAAATCTGATACTGTCGGATTGCAGGCTTCTTCCTGATTTGGCTTTAACACAAAACAGGTTAGTATCAGGATCCCTACGAAATAATGCTTCTTGCTATATCGTTCTCTGAGCAGTTTAGATTTTCGATTTTTAATAGCTAATAAATACTTTTCTATAACAGTGCCATCAGCACATTTCTAAAACCCAATCCCCGCTCCCCACCATGGAGCCCTAATATCCGTTTAAAAATGCCTTTAGTCATTTTCTCTGGTTCGCATTTCAGCGAATTCAGTTTAAATAACTTCAGTTCTGAATTCCTGGATTACATTAAAATGTAGCAGATGGGGACATGCGGGTTTTGAGGGCGTTCATTTTAAATGTGGTTATTCGTGATTCAAGACCGGTGAGGGCAGTTTGGGATCATTTTAAAAAGGCTTCTTCAGGAAGAAATCCCAAGCTTTATCCGTGTTTTCTGGGGTGTCCCCCCGGAAGCACCCCTGCGGGACGATCTTTTTGAGGGCGGAGGAAGGGGTGCGTCTTTCTTTTTCCAGGAGCGATGCACATCTGGATTCAAGCCTGAGCGTCCCAAAGCTAGTACCTGGAGCGGGGTGATGGCTGCACCCCAGGTCGCTGAGGACGGGTCCCGGGGGTCTCGGATCGGGACAGCGGGATTTGCTGGCGTGGGCTATCCCGACTGCCAGGGCCCCCGAGTCCCGGCTGCGCGGCTCCGGAGCCCTGCCCTAGTGGCTGCGCCGCCTCAAGATTTCCCACGTGAAGGACCGGGTTACCGGCTTGCCGGGCGGCCGAATCCCCCCGGGAGCCAGAGGCTCACAGCTGCGGGAGGCCAGGGCCCGCCCCCGCGCGGCGGCGCCCACGCCCAGAGCCTCAGGCCCGCCGGCCCCGGCGCAGTGCAGCAGAGCGCGCTCTCGCGCGGGCCGGCCCGACACGCGCGCACGCGCGCAGGGACCCGCGCGCTCCTAGGGGGCGGGGGCAGAGGGGGCGGCACGGGGGAAGGGGAGGAGGAGGCGGCGACCGCGTCGCCTCCGGCGGGGCTCGCGCTCGCCCTCGCGCTCGCCCTCCGCCTCGCCCGAGCCCCGCGAGGGTGAAACGCTTTCTCCCGGCATGCAGCGGGAGGAGGGATTTAACACCAAGATGGCGGACGGCCCGGATGAGTACGAGAGCGAAGCGGGCTGCGTGCCCCTTCTCCATCCAGAGGTGAGGAACGGCTCCAAGCGCAGTCCTCGGCCCACGGTCCCCCCGGCCCTTCGCCCCCGGACGCGCGGCTGGGCGGTGGCCTGCGTGTGTGGGGTAGTGGAGCGTGCCGAAGTTGGGGAGGGCGGGCAGGCAGATCCAGGCCCGAGCGGGCTGTGAGCGGATAACGGAGGAGGAGATAGCGGGGCGGGCCCGGCCGGGGCGTGCTCTGGGACGCCGTCCCTGGCTGTGCCTGGAGGGCAGAGGTGGAGGTGTTGACGGGTCTCCTCTGTCGCTGCGCTGCTTGCCGGTCCGGTGGAGACGGGGGCCTGGTACTGGTTTGGAACCGCAGCTTGAGCTCCCTAGTTCTGCTCAAGCTTCCCCGCGGGGGTGGGGAGAGAAGGAAGCGCGTTTGGTTTTGATTTCTTCAGTTTCCCTTCACCAGAGTGAACGACCGTGTCTGTTCTTCCCATTTGGCTCTCTGGAGGTGTGTAGGGTACAAACACAGTTTCTTGGCCAAAGTGATGTCCTTCCTGTTATGCCACAGGCAGCACCTCGGGGCACCTTGTTTTGGATGTCCGTATTTTAGCGTTTATCCTTAAACGATTAAAAAGAGAGGTCGAAACTTTTGGGAATGGACCCACGCTTACAGTAGCTTGTCAAAGTATCTTGTTTTTTCGGGGAGCAGGAGCCAGAAGAGGATAGTGCAACACGTTTTCCCATCACATGAGTATCTTCCCTGTAAGTAAACAGTGCTCCGCTCCAGGATCAGTAGCATTCTGTACGTGTTTACGTCTTAGTTTATAACTGAGGTAGTGCTCATTCAGGCCTGGAAGCGATTCTTGATGCATTCCGGTTTTAAATGATCCACAGTGATGTGCGGAGGGCAGCGGCAAAGCTTCCTGAAAAACTCGTATAGTTTTTATGAGCTTAAGGGATGAAGACAATCTCTGTGTTGTGGTAGGCTGAACAAACATGGAAGTCTCTAACTGGTTATCATGCGTTAGAATGATTCTGTTTATTTCTGCAGTTGAGATTATACCCTGTTTATTGTTTGTTGTTTAGCGGTTAAGTCCGGTACAAACTTTTTTGCAACCCCTTGTACTGTAGACCACCAGGCTCCTCTGATCATGGGATTCTTCAGGCAAGAATACTGGAGTGGGTTGCCATTCCGTTCTCCAGGGGATCTTCCCCTACCCAGAGATCCGACCCACCTCTCCTGCATTGGCAGGTGGATTCTTTATCACTGAGCCAGGAGGGAAGCCCATAGCATGCTTATATTACTTAGTAAAATATAAATACAAGCACTTACCCATGTTATATACTAATACTCATCACCTTCTCATTTGTCACTTTGACTTATCAAAAACAGTGGGACAGTTCCTTAGGCGTATACCTGGGCCACTCTCAGTGAAAAGGCTATTCTGTTCTAACAGAGATGTACAATAAAACTAAACGTTCTTTTTTTACCAAATGGTAAAAAAAAATTCTCAGAATTGGCATTGGAGACATCTCTCTTTTAGTTCACGCTTCCGGCCCTAAAATTATATCAAGAAATAGACAAAGTTTTCAGAAGATGCGCTGAAAATGTTGCTAAGGAATATTTCTCATCACCTATTCCTGTGAAAGTATTTTTAAATACATAAGTACTGATTCTGTGTATTTTAACATAACTCTTCTCTCTTCATAAACTTTGCTTTGTGAAGTAGTTCATTGTTTGGTACTTTAGGAATAATTTCAACAGGCGACAAATCCAGAGATTGCTTGGTGTAATGGAATGGCCTGTAGGCTTGAAATTCAGAGACCAGGCTTCAGGTTACCATTTAATTGACTCTTAACTAGAACATCAACTTCCTCATCAGTGAAAGTTGAAATACATGACAGTTACCATTCCTTTTTACTTGGCAAACACGGGGTTCGCTTAGTTTAGGTATTTTGAGTCTCAAGCTCATAACTGTTAATACCAGAGCTATGGTCCTTCTGCATTTTTCCTGTGGTTAGTTTTGCATTCACACCTGGTATGCGAAGAGCCGACACATTGGAAAAGACGCTGATGCTGGGAAAGATTGAAGGCAAAAGAAGAAGGGGGCAACAGAGGATGAGGTGGTTGAATGGCATCACCCACTCAATGGACATGAGTCTGAGCAAACTCCGGGAGATAGTGAAGGACAGGGAAGCTTGGCATGCTGCAGTTCATGGGGTTATAAAGAGTTGGATGTGACTTAAGGACTAAGCAATAGACCTGGGATAATTCTGCGTGTGTTCTTGGGCAAGCTACTTCTCTAAGTTTTAGGTTCATGATTTTTAATAATGGGATGAAGTAATAATTTTAATAAGCTATAATAAGGATTAAGTGAGAGTGTGTCCTTTTTTGTTGGTAAAGTAAGCAGTGTCTTCATTCTTCCTTGGAAAGAAACTGAGCAAACCTTTATTTGCTTTGGTGAGAAATAGGATAATAGTACCTTTAACTTGCCTAACACAGACTTTTGGCTAGACAAACTTGGGTTCCAATTCTGGATTTGTAGTAATGAGCCAAGTGACCTGAGACAGGTTCTTAACCTCTTAAAACCTCAGTTTGTTCATCAGAAAATGGAAATGCTGCCTAGTTCATTTGGCATTAAGGGATCAGGCTTTGTTGAGCTTTGTTGAGCTTTAAGAACTGGCACATTGTAGGTGCTCAGCTAATGTTTCTCCTTTCTCCAACCCGAAGGAGAGTGGTGTTATATATTTATTTGATTTTGATTAATCGTTTAGAAACTTGTTTGGGTTTTAATTTAATGGAATAGGATCTTGCAGGAACAAGTTTATTTTACTTTTTATGTTCAAATTTAGCACTGTGTCACAAAAATTGTTTCTCACTATTTGTTGAATAGATCATTTGTGAGGTAAAGACAGTATCTATTCCTTAAATCTGTTAATATGCAGACTGCTCACTGTTAAAACCTTTCTTAGGGGATTATGTAAGTAGATGAACAATGAACCCTCCTTTTTAGAAGTATTTGCTGTGAGAGAACCTTACTTTTCAGTTAATTAAATAATCCATTCATTTAGTAAGTCATTTAATTATTTGTTTATCTTGAGGCTTCGGGATATTCGTGATAAAGTCAATGTGAAACAGTATAGGATACTGGTTAAAAGCCAAGACTAGTGACAAATGGAAAATCTAGATTCTGCCTCTTACTATTGTCATGGTCAAATTACATTTTATGCTTTTATGAAATTAGGTTCATAGTACCTACCGCTTAGAGTCCTTGTGAGTGAGAAGTAGAATGACGTTTATAAAGCAGTCATCGCAGATCTAGGCACGTAGACTGCCAACCAAATCTAAAGGGCCTTGGGCCTGGACGTAAAGTGAGTACTGATGCTGTTGACTTTTGTTTTCTGATGAGATAGACTTTTATTTTAATGGAAAAAATTAGAGGCTATTTGGAAAAAGATAAACTGATTATCAGGGGATTAGGGTGCTAATCCCAGCTCTTCTACTTTAGGCTAGTAGACATTTAAATTATATTTTGTTTCTTTGCTTTTAAGATAAAGAGGCTAGACTAGATCCTGTCTTCAGATTTCGTCAAACTTTAATGTTCTGATGTATGTTGTGATTTTTCAAGGTTGATAGGCTTGATCATCTCTCTGCGAGATGCATAGCACTGTGCTAGCTTTTATGGGTGAAAATGTAATGAATAGCTTCTGCTGTCCAGAAGTTAATAACCTAGTTGGGAAGATAGCCGAAACCAACTAACTGCTGAAAGGGGAAGTGTAGCCAGTTAGTAAGTTTGGATTCCCGTTATCTAGACTGGTTAACTTAAGCGGAGAGATGGATACCATACGTTGGTCTGTAGATCCAGCTGACTTGCTGTCTGTCACCAGCCTGCCATTTCACTTGCTAATACGTCCTCAGTAAGCCATCCCTGCTCTCTCATATGATGAGGCCATGACACTCCCTTCAGGCAGAGCATTATCATAAGGGCTCTCTGTTTCAGCAAGAGCTGACTTAGAGCTTTGAACTCGATTGCCTAGATTACGTAGAACTTTCATCTCTTGATTGCTTCCTTTTGTTTTCTTTCTCAATTTCAAAACTTCTGTTACTGCCTTTTCTCTAGTGTCTCGTTGTTTTTAATGCTGACTTTTCTTGCTTCACATTACATTTGTGTATATTCATGTCTCATTTTTTCTTTGTTTAGAGTATTAAACTGAAGTACTGAAAATTGGTTTTCTTTTTCTAATGGGTTACTGGCACATTCTTTCCCTTCAAAACAGGTCTTTCTGTCAGTCTTTAGGATCTGATCCCTTTTTTTATTCAGCAAAAATTCAGCTATAGGCCATATACTTGTAATTTAGATTTAAAAATACTATACCTTAAGCATAGTAACCACTGAGTCAATATACATAAAATGAAAATGCAACTGATCGGTGACCTCATAAACTGTGGCAAAGCCAAAATTGAAAATTACTGATCTGTAGAACAAAAAAATTGCAGTTGATTGTGAGAAGTGCCATCTTACTGTTTTGATCACTGTTTTTATTTAATTTGTGAGACTTACCCCAAAAATTTTTATTAAGAGTGGACTGACTGTTCAGTAGGTAAATATAGGAGTGTATAGGTTGCAAGTGCTTCAGTTCAAATCCTAGTTTTCCACTTGCTACCCATGTGACTCTGGGCAAGTTCCAGAGTACTGTGTTCCAGTTTCCCAGACTAAAATGGGGACATAATAGCCCCTACATCATGAAGCTGCTGTGAAGATTAAATGAGAAAACGTATATAAAGTTCTATGTCTGGCACTTGGTAACACAATGCATGTTAGCTGTTAATGTTGTGATAAGTTAGTAAAGATAAAGAAAATTGGTTGTCTGGGGTTTGAAGAGAGGATGGGCAGGCAGCTTTTTATTATAAACGTTTCTTTGCACTATTTAATTTTCTTAAGGGCTTCCCATTCTCTCATAGCTCAGTTGGTAAAGAATCTGCCTGCAATACAGGGGTCCCGGGTTTGCCTTGAGTTGGGAAGATCCCCTGGAGAAGGAAATAGCAACCCATTCCAATATTCTTGCCTGGAGAATCCCATGGACAGAGGAGCCTGACAGGCTGCAGTCCATGGGCTCAAAAAGAGTTGGACATGACTTAGCAACTAAACCAACACCAAGGGCTTCCCAGGTGGCTCAATGGTAAAGAATCCACCTGCCAAGCAGGAGACATGGGCTTCAATCCCTGGGTTGGGAAGATCCCCTGTAAAAGGAAATGGCAGCCCACTCCAGTATTCTTGGTGGGAAATCCCATGGACAGAGGAGTGTGGTGGGCTATAGTCCATGAGGTCACAAAAGAGCTGGACATGACTTAGTGACAAAACAACAACAATTTTCTTAAAGATGTGTGCTTTGATCTAAGAGGGTTTATTGAAAAGCTAAGTATGGTCTTCATGCTTTGATAGACCACAGAGTAAGTCATTATAAAATAACAAAAGATCAATTGGCGGCCTTCAGGCCCCTCTGGATAGATGAAGGTGCACCTGTGAGTGTGTATTTTGTTAAAATTTTAAATGCATTGTGGACCTCCTTTCCTCTAGAGAGTATCTTGAAGGGTGTCTTAGGGTTGGTTAGTCAGTTAAGGTGTCTTGATGTAGTATGCCTTTAACAGAACTCCCAACAGGCACGTAATCCTTAAAGATGTTATTTCAATATCAAGGTTATGTGAAATTCTCTTTCAAAGCATCATCTATTTCTAATATTATTTTATAATTAGATTCTGTTACAGATAGGTAATTTAAGAATAAAATATCCAATAGTTTAAACTGTGGAATTTAAAAAATTGATTGAAGACAGTATTGTATTTACAAAATTTGCAGGTAAAATTCTCACCCAGTGCAATAATTATACATTTGTAGGATGATATCTTCTGTTAAGTTCTCCTTAAAATAGAGCTGCTGCTGCTAAGTTGCTTCAGTCGTGTCCGAGTCTGTGCGACCCCACAGACGGCAGCCCACCAGGCTCCCCCGTCCCTGGGATTCTCCAGGCAAGAACACTGGAGTGGGTTGCCATTTCCTTCTCCAGTGCATGAAAGTGAAAAGTGAAAGTGAAGTCGCTCAGTTGTGTCCGACTCTTAGCGACCCCATGGACTGCAGCCCTCCAGGCTCCTCCATCCATAGGATTTTCCAGACAAGAGTACTGGAGTGGGGTGATATTGCCTTCTCCTAAAATAGAGCTATAGGCAGCTAATTTGAAAGTAGAGTGAAACTTGAACTTTCTGTGAGATATTATGAAAAACTTAATTTCCTGAATTATAGAGGGTTAACAAAATATTTTTTGTTTTTGTCTCAGTTGTTGATTTGCCAAATGAATTACTTTGACTTTTTAGGGTTAATACATATTAAATATGATAGAATCTTTCTTTGATAAATCAGAATATTATAGTGTCTTAGGCCCATTTTTCTGATTATCGACAATTATTATCGAGGAGATGGAAACAGTAGGGCTGAGTATACCTGAAGGGTTTTTTTGTATATATATCAGATAACTTATGTTTTTTTCTCAGTTGTTTTATACTAGGAACAGTCAACTGAGAAATATTAACTAATGTTTGAGAAGTTACTGTACCCTCGTTCAGGTTTTTAGAACAACTTTCTAATTATGAATATCTATTAATTTATGAAAGATTTCATGAAGGATGAACAAAATCGGTGACCAGAACTATTCTCATTCTCGTTAAAATAAATGAATGGATGAATGAATGATTGAATGAACAAACCGTTCTGTGACTGAAGAAGTTGCTTGTCGTGTTAGTTAGAATCCTTGGACTGCAAATGTCACCAGCCTTTTAAAAATCTCCTTGGGCAAAAAAGGGAATTTCCTCATTCACATAGCCCACATTTGGGATGCCAGCAGTGCAGCTGAGCTCAAGGATAACTGGAACCTGAGCCGAGAATGACACCAAGACAGTCTTCTCTCTCATCTCATCTCTGCCTTTCAGCTTCATTTTCTCCTTATGCAGAGTAGGTTCTGTATTCTCTGCAGTGGGGACATGGATGCCAGCATTATATCTAAAATCTCAGCTAACCATTAGAGAGGGACTGCATGTCTTCCTCATTCCACACTGGAAAGTGGAATCAGGTCATCCTGATTTAGTTTATGTGCCCACTCCTATGACCATGGGAGAGAGCATAAACTTGGCCAAGGTTTCTTGCTTGGAATCAGGGGAGGAACAGTTTCCGTAAAGAAGGAATGCTCCAGGGAAACTGTTTCTGTGCTCTGTACTCTTAATGTGAAGATCTGTTTATTTGCTTTGTTCCAGTCTTCTAGTTTTTTACGTACTTTGGGACTCTGTAATTACACTGCACTCATTGTTAACAGTAAATGTTCTAGTTGAGCTACTGAATAGCATTCTGCATGAATAATCCAGACTACGGTTGGGAAACATTCTCTGTAAAGGCCAGATAGAAAGTATTTTCAAGTTTGTGGACTGTGTAGTCTCTGGAGCAGCGACTCAGCTCAGTGGTGATTGTATGGAAGCAGTTGTAGGCAATATGGGATTGAATGACTGTGCTGTGTTTCAATAAAACTTTATATATAAACTTAGGTGCTGGGCCAGATTTGAATTATAGGCTCTATTTGCCAGCCCTAGATCTAGATAATGTGTAAGAACTCCAAGAAATTTATGTTAAAATATATATTTCAGTGCATTAAATCCCATTCACTGCTGGTATGCAGTAACTTCATCTCCCATCAGCCTGGGAGATGGGTTGGGTAACATAAGAATGTGTGTGTCTGTGTGTGTGTGTCTCTGTGTGTGTGTGTATTAGAACCTTAGGGAGGACTTTGTTAGAATACACATGCTTCCATATACACTTTTCAAAGTTTCTAATTTAGTATTTGGGTTTGTGGTACGTATGTTTTGAAAAACTTTCAGAGGTGATACTATAAACAGTCCTATACTTTATCCTCCCCTCTCTGACACACACTTGATATGTGGGAAAAGTTTTATTACTTGTTTTTCTTTTTTTGCGCAAGAAGGAAGAAGGATGCTAACTTGAGATTTAAGGTATAAGGCATTGTATTGTGTGCTTTTCATGTTATTTCCTCAGTCTTCTGATAATCACAAGTGTAATTGCTAACAGTTATCAAATTATAACTATGAGCTAGCCACTGCCCTAAGCAGTTTTGCATATATGTTCATTCATTTAATTCCCACACCTTTTTAAATACATCTTTTACAAAGGAGAGGATTGATGCATAGAGAGGGTACTTGCTGGTAAGTAGCAGAACTGAATTTGAATTCAGGGCTTCCCTGGTGGCTCAGAGGTTAAAGTGTCTTCCTGCAATGTGGGAGTCCTGAGTTCTATCCCTGGGTCGGGAAGATCCCCTGGAGAAGGAAATGGCAACTCACTCCAGTATTCTTGCCTGGAGAATCCCATGGACGGAGGAGCCTGGGGGGCTACAGTCCATGGGGTCACAAAGAGTTGGACAGGACTGAGCAACTTCACTTTCACTTTTCACTTTCACTTTCAAGCTACTTAAATCCAGTTACCCCTTTAGTTTTGTGCAGCAGCGTGTGATAGTGATGATACAGAATTGATTGAATAGCTGGCTGTGATGGCAAATGTCCTCGATATTATAAAAATATTTTTAATAGATTGATTTTTAGAATAGTTTGAGGTTCGCAGCAACATTCAGCAGAAAGTACAGAGAATTCCCATATACCAGGTGTCAACAACTTGCACTGGAGGTGGCATGCTTGTTAGCCATTGAACATGCATTGACCCATCGTTATCATCCAAAGTCTGTACTTTACTTCCGGTTCTCTTCTGGGTTTTAATATGGGTTTTGACAAATGAATAATGACATGTATCTACTATTACAGTATCATACAGAATAGTTCCATTGCCCTGAAAATGCTCTGTGTTCTGTCTCCTCATCCCTCTCTCTCTGCTAACTCTGGCAACCTCTGATCTTTTTGCTGTCTCCATAGTTATCCCTTTATCATAATGTCATGTACAGTTGACCCTTGAACACATGGGCTTGAACTGTGTGAGTCTACTTCCGCATGGATTTTTTTTTCAGTATTAAATATTACAGTACCATGTGCATCTTGTGTGTGAGTCACAAGCTGGAATCAAGATCTCTGGGAGAAATATCAACCTCAGATATGCAGATAATGCTACCCTAATGGCAAAAAGCAAAGAGGGATTAAAGAGCTTCTTGATGAAGGTGGAAGAGAAGAGTGAAAAAGCTGGCTTAAAACTCAACATTCAGAGACTTAAGATCATGGCATCGGGTGCCTTCACTTCATGGCAAATACATGGGGAAACAGTGGTAGATATTATTTTCTTGGTCTCCAAAATCACTGCAGATGGTGACCACATCTATGATGTTAAAAGACGCTTGCTCCTTGGAAGAAAAACTATGACAAAACTAGACAGTGTATTAAAAAGCAGAGACATTACTTTGCTGACAAAGGTCCGTCTAGTAAAAACTGTGGTTTTTCCAGTAGTCATATAAGGATGTGAGAGTTGGGCCATAAAGAAGGTTGAGCACCGAAGAATTGATGCTTTTGAACTGTGGTGCTGGAGAAGACTCTTGAGAGTCCCTTGGATAGCAAGGAGATCAAACCAGTCAATCCTAAAGGAAATCAATCCTGAATATTAATTGGAACGACTGATGCTGAAGCTGAAGCTCCAATACTTTGGCCCTCTCATCGAATAGCCAAGCCATTGGAAAAGACCCTGATGCTAGAAAAGATTGAGGGCAGGAGAAGAGGGTTAACAGAATTGAGATGGTTGGATGGCATCGTCAACTCAATGGACATGAGTTTGAGCAAAGTCCAGGAGATGGTGATGGACACGTATGTCCATACTGCTTGGTATGTTGCAGTCCATTGGGTGGCAGAGTCAGACATGATTTAATGACTGAACAACGAACAACAATGTGCATCTTACAGTCAGCAGCATCTTTGATTCTGAGGAATCCTACCTCCAAAGTTTAGAATAGCTGTTGGCACAGAGTTAGCTGTTACTGTTCTACAGTCTTCCCTTTCTTTCTGCTGTTCAAGATTATGAGAGAGAGAATTGTTCAGCGTTGTTGAATCTGTTTCTACCTTGGAGGTTTTATCTCCCTTCACTGTGATTATAAATATGCATTAATCTTCATTCATAATTCTGTAATTTTTATAATCATGAATAAAATGTAGACATTATTTTCTAAGGAAGTTTTGCTTTCGATTTAACACTTGATATGATACTTGTTATTTCCTTACTTGTCTCCTTTTTTCCTGAGGATAATTGAATGTTGTTGTCTAGTTTCTAAGTCCAACTCTGCAACCCCATGGACTGTAGCCCACCCAGCTCCTTTGACTATAGGATTTCCCAGGCAAGAGTACTGAAGTGGGTTGCCGTTTCCTCCTCCGGGGGATCTTCCTGACTCTGTACCCGTGACTCTTACATCTCCTGCATCAGCAGATGGATTCTTTACCACTGTGCTACCTGGGAAACCCTACTGGTATCATACAGTGTTATAAAATTTACACTTTTTCTGAATACACTTTTGCCATAGTTTCATCTTAGCACATAATGATCTTTCCCATTATAAAATGTCTAGATCTGCCTTATGCAGTCTGGTAGCCACCAGTGGCTTGTGGCTATTTAAACTGATTAAAATAAAAATTTGAGTTTTTCAGTTATATTAGTCACATTTTCAGTGTTTTATTAGCCACGTGTGGCTAGTGACTACTATTATAGATAGCACAGAAATATAGAATATATCAGTAATTGCAGAAAGTTATATGGGACAACACTGGTCTGTATGGTTTTTGTTTTAATTTATATCTTTTAAAGCTATTTTTTAACCACATAGCTATTTTTATTGAGACATATTATATTTATAAATTATACATTTTAAATGTTTTAAGTTAATTTTCTTTGAATTAAAAAATTTTTATATGGACATAATTACAGATTCACATGTCATTGGAAGAAAAAATGCAGAGAGATTCTGTGTACCCTTTTATATAGCTTTTTCAAATGGTAACACCTTGCAAAATTATAATACCACATCCGAGAAATTGATATTGAATCAGTGAAGTTACAGGATATTTTTATCACCAGAAAGATCTTTCATATTGCCTTTGTATACCCATACCAATCTATTCTCCCATGTCTATAATTTTGTAATTTTAAGAATTTTTTAAATGAAATCACGTGTGTATTCCTGTGAGACTGGCTTTTTTCATTAGATTAACAGTTTGGGGATTCATGCAGGTTTTAGCATGTATCAGTAGTTCATTCCTTCCTGTTACTGGGTGGTATGTGGATATACATCCGCATTGTTTCCAGTTTGGGGTTATTATAAGTAAAGCTGCTTTAAGTATTTGTGTAAAGATCCTGTGTAAACGTTAAGTTTTTCATTTCTCTAGGATAAATACCTAAGAGTACTGTTACTGGGCCATATGATAGTTGTATGTTAAAATTTTTAAAAAATGGTCAGACTGTTTTCTGGAGTGGCTGTGCGTTTTACATTCCAACCAACTCAGTGGTGTGTGAGTAATCTGATCTCTCTGCCTCCTTTCCAGCATTTGGTGTGGTCACTTTTTAATTTTAGCCCATTTTAATAGGTATGTGATGGTAAGGCATTATGTTATTAATTTACATTTCCCTATCAGCTAATGGTGCTGACTTTGTTTTCATGTGCTTATTTGCCATCTATATCTTCCTGGGTTAAATATTTCTTTGTATCTGTGTTAGTTTGCTAGAGCCACCATGATAAAACATCACATATGAAATGTCTTAATATATTTTCTCATTTATTTAGTTCTGGAAACAAGGAATCCAAGAACAAGGTTGGCAGGTGTGGTTTCTTCTGAGGTGTCACTCTGCTTAGCAGATGGCAGCCCTCTTGCTGTGTCCTCAGCGTGTCTGTTTCTGAGTGTGTACCTATCTCTGGTGTTGGCATGTCCACATTTTCTCCCTGGAGTAGAAAATACCCATTCCAGTATCCTCCCTGGAGAGTCTCATGGGCAGAGGAGCCTGGCATGCCCGTGGGATCATGGACAGAGGAGCCTACAGTCCATGGTGTCACCAAGAGTCGGGTACGACTGAGCGACTGACAGAGGACGCCAGTCACGCTGGACTAGGGCCCACCTTGATGACGTCATTTTAACTTGACCAGTTAGGGCTTCAGCGGATGGATTTGTGGGGGGACACTGCTGCTGCTAAGTCACTTCAGTCGTGTCCGACTCTGTGTGACCCCATAGACGGCAGCCCACCAGGCTCCCCCGTCCCTGGGATTCTCCAGGCAAGAACACTGGAGTGGGTTGCCGTTTCCTTCTCCAATGCAGGAAAGTGAAGTCGCTCAGTCGTATCTGACTCTTATGACCCCATGGACTGTAGCCTTCCAGGCTCCTCCATCCATGGGGTTTTCCAGGCAAGAGTACTGGAGTGGGGTGCCATTTCTCCTATATATATTTAAATTTTGATTAATTTCAGTTTATAAATTTTTCCTTTTATGGATTGTGCTTTTGATGTTAAGTTTAAGTTCTCTTTGCCTAGCAATAGATCCAAGAGGTTTTTTTGTTGTTGTTGTTCAAACAGTTTATGGTTTTACTTGTAACATTTATGTTTAAGTTCAG
>NW_011494522.1:642836-663146 GCF_000754665.1 Bison bison bison
CTCTAGCACCATTTATTGAAAAGCTTATCATCCCTCCATTGAATCAGGAGAGCATATTTGTATGTTTTCATTTCTGGGTTCTGGATTCTGTTTCATTGATCTATGTATCTGTCTCTCACCCAGTACTACACGGTCTTGATTGCTGGAGCTATGTACAAAGTCTTGAACAGACTAATTCTTTGTACAATTCCTTTTTCTATTTTTGAAATTATTTTAGCTGTTTTAGTTGCCTTTCCATATAAATTTTGTATATGCACTCAGTTGTGTCCGACTCACTGTGACCCCATAGACTGTAGCCCGCCAGGCTCCTCTGTCCATGGGATTTTCCTGGCAAGAATACCAGAGTGGGTTGCCATTTCCTCCTCCAGGGGATCTTCCCAACTCAGAGACTCCTGTGTCTCCACTTTACCACTGAGCCACCTGGGAAGCCCTGCATATAAGTTTTATTAATAGAATAGTGTTATATATACATACAGAACATCTTGCTGGGATTTTGATAGGACTTGGTTTAAGTTTGTCTCTCCGTGTGGGGGAATTGACATCTTAACCGTTTGTAGTCTTCCAGTCCGTAAATATGGTATGTTTGCCTATTTATTTAGATCTTCTTTGATTTCTTTCATCAGTGTTCTGTGTTTTTTAGTATAGAAGTACTGCATATGTTTGTTTATGGTAATTTCTATCCTCTCGTGCCCACTTACGGCATCTCTCCAGCAGTTCTCTATTCATACTTCTACTTCATCAGTTTTTGACTCTACCAGATCATTTCTACTAGCAGTCATTTCTCCCATCCTAAAAAAATCTGAAAACCCAAACTGTGTTTTCCTTTGATTCCTCTTCTTTTCTGCCTACTGCCCTACTTCTTTGCTCTTCTTGTATCAAAACTCCAAAGATTTGCCTGTGCTTGCTGTTCCTCGTTTCTTTCCTTCCATCTTTTCCTTAATCAGTTGTGGTCTGGTGTGTGCCCCTACCCTGTTAAAGTAACAGGAAATCTATATTGCTACATCCAGTGGTTGACTTGGTGACTTTTCAGCAGGATGGATATTCTAGATAAATTTTTTTCAGTTTGCTTCAGGGAAATGCAGATGAAAACAAGATAAAATTTAGTACCCTTCAGATTCCTCCAAAATTAACCTGGTCAGTCTAAGTATAGTATAGTCATATGGTAATTCTATTCTTAATTTTTTGAGGAATCTCCATACTATTTTCCATAAGTGACTGTTTCCGTTTACAGTCCCACCAACAGTGTACGAGGGTCTCCTTTTTTCACATCGTCTTTGACATTTATTATATCTTGTCTTTTTAATAGTAGTCATTCTAAGAGGAAATGTAAAGGGAAGAGTATAAAATATATGAATACTGTGATTACAGACTACCTAAAGATATATAAATATTTGGGCAAATAAAGATTATATAGCACTGTCAAAGGAAATTTACAAAATTAGGTTACATTAAAAGCTAACACATTTTAAAAACACATGAAAGTGAAAGAAAGTGAAAGTTGCTCGGTTGTGTCTGACTCTTTGCAACCCCATGGACTATATAGTCTATGAATTCTCAAGGCCAGAACACTGGAGTGGGTAGCCTTTTCCCCTTCTCCAGGGGATCTTCCCATCCCGGGGATTAAACCCAGGTCTCCCACATTGCAGGCGATTCTTTACCAGCTGAGCCAACAAGGAAAGCCCAAGAATACTGGAGTGGGTAGCATATCCCTTCTCCAGCAGATCTTCTTGACCCAGGAATTGAACCAGGGTCTCCTGCATTGTAGGCGGATTCTTTACCAGCTGAGCTATGAGGAAAGCCCTAAAACAAAACACATACTCGTCAAGGTCATCAAGAATAAGTAAAGTTTGAGAAATTGTCATACCCAAGAACAGCCTAGGGAACTGTGACAACTTTAATGTGACACCCTAGATGGAATCCTGGAACAGAAAAAGGACATTATCTAAAAATTAAGACAATCTGAATACAGTATGAAAAGTGAAAGTGAAGTCGCTCAGTCTTGTCCGACTCTTTGCGACCCCATGGACAGGTTCCTCTGTCCATGAGATTTTCCAGGCAAGAGTGCTGGAGTGGATTGCCATTTCCTTCTCCAGGGGATCTTCCCAACCCAGGGGTCTCCCACATTGCAGGCAGATGCTTTACTGTCTGAGCCACCAGGGAAGCCCTGATATAAATAAAGTATCAGTTCAGTTCACTCAGTCGTGTCTGACTCTTTGCAACGCCATGAATTGCAGCATGCCAGGCCTCCCTGTCCATCTCCAACTCCCGGAGTTCACCCAGACTCAAGTCCATCGAGTCAGTGATGCCATCCAGCCATCTCATCCTCTGTCGTCCCCTTCTCCTCCTGCCCCCAATCCCTCCCAGCATCAGAGTCTTTTCCAATGAGTCAACTCTTCACATGAGGTGGCCAAAGTACTGGAGTTTCAGCTTTAGCATCATTCCTTCCAGAGAAATCCCAGGGCTCATCTCCTTCAGAATGGACTGGTTGGATCTCCTTGCAGTCCAAGGGACTCTCAAGAGTCTTCTCCAACACCACAGTTCAAAAGCATCAATTCTTCGGCACTCAGCCTTCTTCACAGTCCAACTCTCACATCCATACATGACCACAGGAAAAGCCATAGCCTTGACTAGACAAATCTTTGTTGGCAAAGTAATGTCTCTGCTTTTGAATATGCTATCTAGATTGGTCATAACTTTCCTTCCAAGGAGTAAGCGTCTTTTAATTTCATGGCTGCAGTCACCCTCTGCAGTGATTTTGGAGCCCAAAAAAATAAAGTCTGACACTGTTTCCACTGTTTCCCCAAGTGGTGGGACCGGATGCCGTGATGTTCGTTTTCTGAATGTTGAGCTTTAAGCCAACTTTTTCACTCTCCACTTTCACTTTCATCAAGAGGCTTTTTAGTTCCTCTTCACTTTCCTCAGTTAATGGTAATGTTGATTGAATTAAAACAATTGTACCATAGTAATGTTAGATGTTAATAATAGTGGAAACTGGGTGTGTGGAATAAATATGGGGACTCTTCATTGGTTTTGTAAATCTTAAACTATCCTAAATAAAAATCCTAAAAATAAAATTATTTTTTTTTAAGAGAGGGAGAAAAATACACATATAGGTATTTGTTTATCAAATGTCTGTGGAAGGGAAAAAATATGCCAGATTTATGTATATTGTTATATACATGTGTATACATATTAATTAATGCTAGAAGGAAATGAAGTGAAAATCAGCTTTTTGTAGAAGCTGATAAATATTCTCCTCATGTGAAATCTGTTGGAAGCAAGCAAAGTGAGTTTGAGACAGTGGTGGTTCTGCAGCATAAAGAGAACTTATGCCTCAAGTTGGTCTGTTTTCAAAATGAAAGTCGTTTTGTCTTAACTGGGCATCTGGGGCCACAGCGGAGCACAGTATGTAAGAGGCCTCTAACTGAAAAATTGATGTGAGATCTTTCCATTGTACTACCAAATCATTTTTGTCCAGTCTTCCCTTAAAGAGGATACGTCAAATGGATTAGTGAGAAAGTCCATCTTGAGTGGCACTGTTAACTAGATATATTTTAAAAAGAAAGTTATTTTATAATTTTGTGGTGGCTATTACTTTTCTTTATCCTTCATTGCTCACTTGTTTGTATGTTTTATGCTTGTGCTGTCCTTTCATTATTTATTCTTTAGAAAAAAATCCTCATGATATTCCTAGAATTTCGTTCATCACTACCTAGGTTCTAAGAAGGTCTCACATTTGGCTCATCAGTTTTGGTTAGGACTTAAAAATAAGTCAATTGTGCATAGAGATGTTCTTTCCTTGCTTCTTCTTGTCAGTAACCCTTGGTATTGTTCTATACATTTTATAGAATTAAATTTGAGCAGCTCAAAATTATATAATTAAGTACAATTAGCTTCTTGGTTCAGAGTTCACCCTGTCACAGTGACACCTGACAGCAGGCGTTTGCGCCATGCAGCTCATCAGCGCGCGGTGGCGCCCTGCTGGTTTTCTAATGCACCCATGTGTATGAGTTAATGCCCCAAAGGCAGACAGGGAACACACACGTATGCGCCCTAGGAGTTCACTGAATTGATTTTGTGCTCCAGTTCTCTCTCTCTCTCTCTCTCCCTCTTAGTTTGGAAATACATTGATAGTAATTGAGAATTATAGTGTCTTCTCATACCTGTATTTGCCATTGTGTTTTGCCCTCTTTGAATTATCTTCATATTCTTTGCCCATTTTTCAAAGTGTTGTTACTCATGCTTTTCTCAGAGCTTTTTTTTAAACATTAGAACTATTATTACAGATATTCTTATATTTAAATCTTTAATCTGATGGAAGTTATCTAATGTAAGAACTGAGATGGGAATCTTAGAGGAGGAGTCCTTAGGCAGATTGAGGCCTGGTCCTGAGATCTGATTGCCACTTATCTAGGAATCCTGGAAAGTTGATCTGCAGCTTACCTGGTCTTGCATTGATCACTCAGGAAAGTCCTAGAGCTCTTTTGAACAAGTTATTGCTTGGACCTGGTAAGCAGCAAGCACGTGGTCGTATGTCCAGGATGGGAGGGAGCATCCAGAAGGGCACAGAGACGCCCTGAGTACGGGAGGGCATGGTGTAGCCATCTCCCTGTGTGTTCTCAGGGAACGTTGCTGACCTGGGAAGCTTCCCCCTGGGAGCGTGCTGCTCTGAATTCTGCTTGGTGTGGCACTGCCTTTTCAGACAAGTTTCAGCATCATCTGCCATTAAAGAAACTATATCCTTGGCTGTATTTGTTGGCGTTTTTCTGTCACACACATGACCATTTTGTGTTGGAGCTTGTTGAATTTCTTTTTAAAAAATCCTAAATGGCTGGTTTGTCTGCTTATACCATTTACTCAGTCAGGTATTCTAAGGGATCCCAGGTGGCGCAGTAGTAAAGAATCTGCCTGCCGTTGCAGGAGACACAAGAGACATGGATTTGGTCCCTGGGTTGGGAAGATCCCCTCGAGAAGGAAATAGCAACCCCCTCCAGTATTCTTGCCCAGAAAATTCCATGAACAGAGGAGCCTAATGGGATCACAAAGAGCTGGACATGACTGAGCATGCGTGCACAACCATTTGCTGAATAACATGCCTTTCCCTCTTGATCCCAGTTCTCCTTCTCCTAACTTCCCTGTTACTGCAGCACTCCTAGTTTTTCATTGGCTTGCTTTCTATCTCTTGTAATTAATGATAGGACAAGTCCCTGCCCTTACTGTTCTTTCTGAGCATTCCTGAACTTACTCTGTGCATGTTTGTTCTTTCAGATACACTCTGCCATAGAACCAATTCTGGGAGCACCTTTTCTTATAGAGCACTTATAAAAACATCTGTATTTGGTGGGTGATAAAGTACTGTGCCATAGAGGATTCTTTGGTCAGTGCTGCCTCCCTCTTTGTTTTAAATGAATTTAATAGGAGAAGGCAATGGTAAGCCACTCCAGTACTCTTGCCTAGAAAATCCCATGGATGGAGGGCTACATTCCATGGGGTCATTACGAGTCGGTCACAACTGAGCGACTTCTCTTTCACTTTTCACTTTCACACAATGGAGAAGGAAATGGCAACCCACTCCAGTGTTCTTGCCTGGAGAATCCCAGGGACGGCAGAGCCTGGTGGGCTGCTGTCTATGGGGTCCCATAGAGTCAGACATGACTGAAGCGACTTAGCAGAAGCAGCATTTTTAAAAAATTAACTAGATTGCACACACTTAATTAGTTTGTTAGCTATCCACCCAGGCATGTGGATGAACACATGTTATGGAGTCTGTTGTACAATGTCACGAACCTCCATCCATAGTTCTTCAGGTGTTCTATCAGATCTGATCCCTTGAATCTGTTTGTCACTTCCACTGTATAATCATAAGGGATTTGATTTAGGTCGTATCTGAATGGTCTGGTGGTTTTCCCTACTTTCTTCAATTTAAGTCTGAATTTGGCAATAAGAAGTTCATGATATGAGCCACAGTCAGCTCCTGGTCTTGTTTTTGCTGACTGAATAGAGCTTCTCCATCTTTGGCTGCAAAGAATATAATCAATCTGATTTCGGTGTTGACCATCTGGTGATGTTCATGTGTAGAGTTTTCTCTTGTGTTGTTGGAAGAGGGTGTTTGCTATGACCAGTGCGTTCTCTTGGCAAAACTCTATTAGCCTTTGCCCTGCTTCATTCTATACTCCAAGGCCAAATTTGCCTGTTACTCCAGGTGTTTCTTGACTTCCTGCTTTTGCCTTCCAGTCCCCTATAATGAAAAGGACATCTTTTTTGGGTGTTACTTCTAGAAGATCTTGTAGGTCTTCATAGAACTGTTCAGTTTCAGCTTCTTCAGCATTACTAGTTGGGGCATAGACTTGGATTGCTGTGATATTGAATGGTTTGCCTTGGAAATGAACAGAGATCATTCTGTCATTTTTGAGATTGCATCCAAGTACTGCATTTTTGGACTCTTTTGTTGACTGTGAAGAACTGAACATGGAACAACAGACTGGTTCCAGATTGGGAAAGGAGTACATCAAGGCTGTATATTGTCACCATGCTTATTTAACTTATATGCAGAGTACATCATGCAGAATGCCAGGCTGGATGAAGCACAAGCTGGAATCAAGATTGCCAGGAGAAATATCAATAACCTCAGATATGCAGATGACACCACCCTTGTGTCAGAAAGTGAAGAAGAACTAGAGAGCCTCTTTACGAAAGTGAAAGAGGAGAGTGAAAAAGTTGGCTTAAAACTCAACATTCAGAAAACTAAGATCATGGCATCTGGTCCCATCACTTCATGGCAAATCGTGGGGAAACAGTGGAAACAGTGTCAGACATTATTTTTTTGGGCTCCAAAATCACTGCAGATGGTGACTGCAGGCATAGAATTAAAAGATGCTTGCTCCTTGGAAGAAAAGCTGTGACCAACCTAGACAGCATATTAAAAAGCAGAGACATTACTTTGTCAACAAAGGTCCATCTAGTCAAAGCTATGGTTTTTCCAGTAGTCATGTATGGAGGTGAGAGTTGGACTATAAAGAAAGCTGAGCACCAAAGAATTGATGCTTTTGAACTGTGATGTTGGAAAATACTCTTGAGAGTCCCTTGGACAGCAAGGAGATCAAACCAGTCAATCCTAAAGGAAATCAGTCCTGAATATTCATTGGAAGGACTGATGTTGAAGCTGGAACTCCAATACTTTGGCCACCTGATGTGTAGAACTGACTCCTTGGAAAAGACCCTAATCCTGGGAAAGACAGAAGGCAGGAGGAGAAGGGGTGACAGAAGAAGAGATGGTTGGATGGCATCACCGACTCAGTGGACATGAGTTTGAGTAAGCTCTGGGAGTTGGTGATGGACAGGGAAGCCTGGCGTGCTGCAGTCCATGGAGTTGCAAAGAGTCGAACATGACTGAGCGACTGAACTAAACTGAACAGATGGAGCCTACTGGGGCTTCCCACGTGGGTCGATGATAAAGAATTCACTTGCCGCTGCAGGATACTCCGGTTCAGTCCCTGGGTCGGGAAGATCCTTTGGAGAAGGAAATGGCAACCCATTCCAGTATTCTTGCCTGGATAATCCCATGGACAGAGAAGCCTGGTGGATTATAATCCATGGGGTTGCAGAGAGTCAGAATCAGCTGAGCATGCACACATGGAGTCCCGTCATCTTGATGTGCAAGCCAGTGTTTGCCTGTGCCTGCATATGAGTTTGGGTTTTATCTTACGGATTTCTCTTAGCAGCAGTGTATGGCAGCTGAGCTCGTCACAGTTCTCATTCCTGTCAGCTATTTCAGCAGCAAGTTTTGGAGATGCTTTCTGTCTTGCCAGTTCTGTTCAGCAATCCTAGGACTATAAAAACCTTTGTTAATTTAAGACTCTTTTTAGTGTCTGTAATTGCCTTATTCCAATATATAAAATAATTTCATTGTGTGTTACCTTAGAAGGGATCTTGGAGGACTTCTGATCTAGTAGTTTTTCAAGTTTTTTTTAAAGCAGCTGAATCTTTTTTTTTTTTTTTAATTAAAGACATACTATGTAAATTCCCATATATCTAAAAAGAGGCTAAATAATAAAGTGCTTTGTTTAAGAAGGGAGTGAGTTGAGTGGAGCTGAAACCATCATGCTCTTAGGTGCCCTGTTGTGGTCCTTGAGGCACCTCAGAGAAACTCTCAGCTCATCTTACTCATCTTCCTCTTTCTGCTAATAAGGGACCTGAATCCTGCTGTAGTTATTTGCCTTGCTGGGTTGTAGCCTAGATAAGAGAGTGGCAGACTTTCGATTCAGTACTCTCCCAGTCAAGGACTTTTTATGTTATACTGTGCTGCTTCTAACGGAATAACTGTATTCTTAAAAGTTGTGATGACCTACATATGTATTTTGAAATCAGTATTACTTTCCTTGGCAGAGAAACCAATTGTCTCTCGGTTTTCATTCAAATCAAGGAAAAATTATAAGATTTTAGTGTTATTAACAATTTGTATGTTGAAAATTTATCAGATGTATAATAGCAAATTTATAATTAAAAATTAATATTATCTATACACTTATAGGTGATATTTGTTTACATTAGCATATTATTTTTATTTTATATTTTTAAAGTTTAAAAATCACAGCTGTTGCTCCTAGACCTAGTGATAGTGGTGTTTATCTTGATAGAGAACGTTGTCATGTCAGATTGGCAGGGTACTAGTTCCAGAAGTGAATCAGCTTCCAGTGTGATTTAAAATGAGACAAATAATTTAAATTCTATATTATTACTTTTTTTTTTTTTTTTTTTAAGTAAAACAGGTTGGAGAGTTGCTTAAACACCATTTCTTCTACCTTTTTAGTGGGAATAACTCGACCTCTTAAGAATTACTCTAGCCGCTGCTGCTGCTGCTAAGTCACTTCAGTCGTGTCCGACTCTGTGCTACCCCTTAGACGGCAGCCCACCAGGCTCCCCTGTTGCTGGGATTCTCCAGGCAAGAACACTGGAGTGGGTTGCCATTTTGAAAAGTGAAAGTGAAGTTGCTCAGTCATGTCCAACTCCTGGTGACCCCATTGACTGCAGCCTACCAGGCTCCTCTGTCCATGGGATTTTCCAGGCAAGAGTACTGGAGTGGGGTGCCATTGCCTTCTCCAAGAATTACTCTAGGGATATATGTAAAACCATCTTTCAAAAAATCTTATTTCCTTTACTGAATAGTAGGAAATTAAATAAAAATCAGATAATTATGATAAAACAAATACTGGTTACAGGTTTAACTTTTAAATGTTACTGGAAAAAAGTCTGATTTCTAGTATATTGGAATATCCCATTTGGCAATGTCAGTAGGATAAAATGGATAGAAGACAAACTGAGAATACAGTTTGCTGCTGCTGCTGCTAAGTCACTTCAGTCGTGTCCGACTCTGTGCGATCCCATAGATGGCGGCCCACCAGGCTTCCCTGTCCCTGGGATTCTCCAGGCAAGAACACTGGAGTGGGTTGCCATTTCCTTCTCCAGTGTGTGAAAGTGAAAAGTGAAAGTGAAGTCTCTCAGTTGTGTCCAACTCTTAGCGACCCCATGGACTGCAGCCTACCAGGCTCCTCCATCCATGGGATTTTCCAGGCAAGAGTACTGGAGTGGGGTGCCATTGCCTTCTCCAGAGAATACAGTTTAATCATATATAATAGCAGGTCTCTGGGATTTTTATAAAAATGAAATTAAAATCACATGAAAGTATTATAGTAGTAAGCGTTAAAAAGACATTTATTTAATGAATATTTGTTATTTGCCTGTAAAAGAACATGTTTGTCCTTAGTAAGAAAAAGAACAGCAGTTTGCCCTAGCAGATTTTCATGTTGACATAGGTTTTAAAGTTATATTATTACTTTTTGGTCCTTATGTTGTGTTTATTTAGGTTTTAGCTTAGCTCTTGCTTCTAATCTTTGCCTCTGCGTCTTATCTACTTTGTCCTTCCACTTTGGTTTGTAAAGGCCTTGAGAGCAAGAGACCATATTGGGTATTTGCATCTTGGTTTGCGATACTGATCCAAGCCACAGTGGTTTGTTGTTGCTCAGTCGCTAAGTTGTGTCCCACTCTTTGTGACCTTAAGTGACTGTAAGCGACACAACTTAGTGACTGAACAGTGAACTGTATAGCATGCCAGGCTCCTCTGTCCTCCACTACCTCCTGGAGTTTGCTCAGGTTCTTGTCCATTCAGTTGGTGATGCTATCTAACCCATCCTATCCACGCCACCCCCTTTTCCTTTTGCCTTCAATCTTTCCAGCTTCAGGGGCTTTTCCAGTGAGTTGGCTCTCCATATCAAGTGGCCAAAGTATTGGAGCTTCAGCTTCACCAACAGTCCTTCCAATGAGTATTCAGGGTTGATTTCCTTTAGGATTGACTGGTTCTATCTCCTTGCAGTCTAAGTGACTCTCAAAAGTCTTTCCCAGCACCACAGTTTGAAAGCATCAGTTCGGCACTCAGCCTTCTTAGTGGTCCAAGACTCATATCCCTACATGACTCCTGGAAAAACCATAGCTTTGCCTATAGCAACCTCTTGTCGGCAAAGTGGTGTCTCTGCTTTTTAATATGCTGTCTAGGTTTGTCATAGCTTTCCTTCCAGGCAGCAGGCGTCTTTTAATTTCATGGCTGCAATCTCCGTGTGCAGTGATTTTGGAGCCCAAGAAAATAAAATGCTACCAGTTTTCCCCTATCTATTTGCCATGAAATGATGGGAATGGATGGCTTGATCTTAGATTTTTGCATGTTGAGTTTCAAGCCAGCTTTTTCACACTCTTCTTTCACCATCATCAGGAGGCTCTTTAGTTCCTCTTTGCTTTCTGACATTAGAGTGGTATCATCTGCATATTTGAGATTGTTGATATTTCTCCTGGCAAGTCTTGATTCCAGCTTGTGATTCATCTAGCTTGTAATGCATCTTGAT
Organism: Bison bison bison; assembly: GCF_000754665.1. Lineage (NCBI taxonomy): Eukaryota > Metazoa > Chordata > Mammalia > Artiodactyla > Bovidae > Bison > Bison bison. The sequence continues at coordinate 653,729 of NW_011494522.1, forward strand.
GTTCTTGGTTCACATACTGCTGAAGTTTAGCTTGAAGGATTTTGAGCATAACCTTGCTAGCCTGTGCAATGACTGCAATTGTATGGTAGTTTGAATGTTCTTTGGCATTTCCCTTCCTTGGAATTGGAATGAAAACTGATCTTTTCCAGTCCTGTGGCCACAGCTGGTTTTTCCAAATTTGGTGACCAATTTGAGCACAGCACTTTAACAGCGGAACCCCGTGGACAGTGTGAGAGAGCCACAGTGGAGCCTGGTACAGAGGAACAGCAGTGAGCAATACTACTAGTAATGTCTATATTTAAAATTTTGATGTTTGGGTAGTCTTTTTTGGGGAGGGGTTTGATTTTTAAAAGATAATTCATTTTGATTTTTAAGATTTTGATTATGGAATTTTTTGAAACCCACTTAAACTTTGCACTGGCCTTACCCTGTCCTGGCTTGTGGGTCCCAGTACATTGTAGAGGGTTTTGTTTATTGCAGGCTTTCGGTACATGTTTTGTTGAATATATTGTTCTATTCTGCTTGTAAACTATGGCCAGGTTTTACTTTTCTTCAGATGTCTTACAGTCCTGTAGAAAAGTCAGATTCAAAAGTTTAAAAAGTTATTTTCCCTATGGTAGGGGAGAATACTATAAAAATATTTAGAAAAAAGGAAGATCAGTGTTACTGATCTGAGAAGTGTCTTTCTCTTGTGCCACTGAATATAGAGTATTGAGAAGTTGAGAACTGGAATTCAGTGGAGAAATTTAATAGAAAAGTTTAAAAAAAATTAAATTGGGTAAGTCATGTATTGGTTAGCTCCACCAATTATTCAGACTGTTGCTTACACCCAGCATCGTGTACCTGCTTCTGTTCACATTTAACCAATTGTACTTTAATGGAGTCCAAGAACAATCTCTCAAAAAAAATCATTTAATAAACTATATGCAGTATGTATGTTGTGGATCTTGGCTTAAGACTGGTGTCTATCTTCTTTCTTCTGCAAATGTGTATTTGTGATTGTTATGGTTGTGTTTTAATATTGGCGATAGCATTTTCGTAAGCAACTAAGCTTTCTTTGTTGAAAGGTTATATTAAGCAGAATTTATTTTTGTGAAACTTTTAAATTTTTTGTTGTTGAAAATATTCAGCAGTATTGTTGGTAGTCTTCTAAATGTATGGTCCAGACAAATCAATTTTGGAATTTTTCATAAGTTGAATGGCTAAAGTGAGCTGAAGATAATAGCCTTTTTTCCTCCAGTGAACTACCATTAAATTTGTATCACTAAATTTCAGTGGCCAAGAAAAAATGAATTATTCTAAGGATTTAATTCTTTCCAAATATCTTGCTATACTTTATTTTTTCATTTGCATGTGTGTGTACCTATAAGAGAAAAATATCAGAATCATAGAGATTTGAATGGATGATAGTAGAGCCAAACGTGCTCAGTTTTTGTTTTCATGTAGAAGTAATTGGGTCTTAGTGCTATATACTGAAGAAATTGACTGTGCATGGCAGATTTGGCATTTTAAATGGAAAGTTGCACATAGTATATAAGCTTTAAATGGATGTATTGATAATATTCTATAAGGCTGTTTAAATTTTTATTTAAAAATTAGTTTCTTTAAGGGTGTTGACATTTGTAGGATTACTTAAGCGAATTTATAGGTGGTGCAGTAGTAAAGAATCTGCCTGTCAAAGCAGGAGGTGCAGGAGACAAAGGGTTCAATCCCTGGAACAGAAGGATCCCTGGAGTAGGAAATGGCAACCCACTCCAGTATTCTTGCCTGGAAAATCCCATGGAAAGAGGAACCTAATGGTCTACGGTCTATGGGGTCACAAAGAGTCAGACACGACTGAGTAACTAAGCACTCACAGAGTACTCCCATTTTTCTTTATTCACCTAATAGATGCTTAACAAGCTCTCAGTGTGAAGGAATATAAGAAAAGGTGATATCTGAGATTAATAAAATAATGTCCTGGGTTTCTTTTTTAGGACCTTAGTTTTTATTTGGCAGGTGATGAAAGTTTGATGTAGAACTAGAGGTTGTGCTGGAATAATAGAAAAATTGGTCAGAGAGAATGAGAGTTGATTTGATGAAGAAGTAGAGTTCTGTGGAGCTAAAGGTAAATTTCAGTGACTAATTTGTCACTAATTTAAAGTCTTACAGCTGTTTATTTTGAGAGTTTGTGTAAGGGGTATATCTGTTTGAACATGCTTTTTCTCCAAAGAGGATGGACTTTAGCATAAGGTTAATATTTTAAATAATGAACATTCTTCAAACAGCACAGAAGCAATAGTAAAATACTGAAATATTTTCTGTACTTTTCTCATTTCTTCTGTGTAATTTTTTTTTCTTTAACAGGAAATCAAACCTCAGAGCCATTATAACCATGGATATGGTGAACCCCTGGGACGGAAAACTCATATTGATGACTATAGCACATGGGACATAGTTAAGGCTACACAGTAAGTTTTTTGTTGGAGTTGTCTTTTTCTTTGACATCTGTTTTTAGGTCATCAACTGGGTGAGGTCCGGTTGATAAGCCTTTCAAGTAGACTCTTCCAGGGAACCACCCTAAGTAATGACTCCTCTTTGGGAATGAGGCTTTGAAAGAACTCCTTTCCTGTTCTGCTCACTATGATACCAGTACCAGGAATATAACATTCTTTTCAAGGCTGCTGGGAGCAGAGGATGGGACTGTGGTATTTTTAAAAGATTTTTGTTTATTTATTATTTCTAGCCTTGGCAGGTCTTTGTTGCTGGGTGAGGGCTTTCTCTAGTTGCGACAGTGGGGGGTCCTCTCTGGCTGTGACAGTGGGGGGTCCTCTCTGGCTGTGGCAGGTGGGGGGTCCTCTCTGGTTGCGACAGTAGGGGGTCCTCTCTAGCTGTGGCAGGTGGGGGGTTCTCCCTAGCTGTGACAGGTGGGGGGTTCTCCCTAGCTGTGACAGGTGGGGGGGTCCTCTCTGGCTGTGAAGTGGGGGGTCCTCTCTGGTTGCGATAGTGGGGGGTCCTCTCTAGCTGTGGCAGGGGGGGCGTACTCTCTGGCTGTGGCAGTGGGGGGTCCTCTCTGGCTGGGGTGCTCCGGCTTCTCATCACAGTGGCTCCTCCTGTTGTGGCGCGTGGGCTCTAGAGCCTGCATGAAGCCTTCAGTAGTCGTGGGCCATGGGCGTCGTTGCCCTGTAGCACGTGGAATCTTCCCAGACCAGGGACTGAACCCACGTCCCCTGCATTGGCAGGCCGTTTCTTACCATTGGACCACTGGGGAAATGTGGGAGTGTGGTATTTTAAAATACCACAAAATCCTCTGTTCTTCCTGAAAGTCTTCCTGTTTTTCTTGACCAAAGATACCTTCAGTAGCTGAAAGTCTTGTTAACTTTTTTCCCCCTAGATTCTGAAAAATCTGATGATGTTTAGTTGCTGAGTCGTTTTGGTAGCCCACCAGGCTCCTCTGTCCACAGGATTTTTCAGGCAAAAATACTGAAGTGGGTTGCCATCTCCTTCTCCAGGGGATCTTCCCGACCCAGGGATTGAGCCTGCATCCTCTGCATTGCAGGGGCATTCTTTACCAGTGAGAGGAACTTTACGGAAAAGCCCAACAACGTGGATACTGCCGGTTGTTTCATCCTTTCACGGAGGCACCCTTTCTGAAGTTCTTAGTCCACTGGCACCCTGCTTTACGCTGCGCACACAGTCAGAACCAAAGCACACCCCGCCAGCTCTCTTCACCAAGCCAATTGTACTGCTCTACGTGAATTCTTCCTTTTCAAACCTTGCTTCTATTAATATATCCTTTCTCTCCTTTGTCATTAATCTCACTCTCTAATGCATGATTTCCATCAGCAAATATACTCCAGCATCTTTCATCTTAAGAAAAAAAAACACCTTTCTTTATTCCTCAAATACCCTCTAACTATGTGTGCGGTCTATGATTTCTACCTTTTAAAACATTTATTTAAAGTTTGAAATGTTTCAATTCCCCAGGTAAATACAGAGAAGAATATAACTGTCAGATGAAGCAGATGCTAACATTTTGCTGTAATTGGTGCAGGTTGCTCAGCATCCTTTTTCCCTTATCTCCCCAAGGAAACTTCTCTTGAAATTACTATGAATCATCCTCATGAACATTCCTCTGTGTGTGTGTGTGTGTCTTCAGTTGCTCAGTCATAGTTTACTTAACTGGGCACATGTAATAAACAGTTTTCTGAAAAAGAACAGAGAACTGAAGGTGCTGCTGTCATCTCTTGTGAATTGTGGAACTCCTGGTCTTTGCTTAGGTTGACTGACTTTGTGCGTGCATGCGTGTGTGTGTGTGTGTGTGTGTACATACGCAGTACGGAGCCAGTGTAGGTATGCATTGAAGCAGTGAAGACTGCTAAATGTTAGTGAAGTGTACTTTCTTCCTCTGTTAACTGTGATACGCATGTAGCTTCACCATTTGCTGCGAATGGTCCATTACTGTGTCGCCTTTCCCCCAGCCTCACCCTGGGGTATGCCTTGCCCATTTTGGAGGCCATTCTGATTAATATGGTCGAAGCTCATTTAAAGTTGTTTTTGTGTCGCGTATTTCCAAGGATCCAGTATTTTGTTTTGGATAAAGTTGATGGTTTTTGAGCCTCCATGATGGATTCTTGGTGATTTGTTGTATTATTCTTTGCATTTTTGCTTATGCATAAAAATTTCCATGTTCTAGCATTTTGAGAAATGTATATGCAGCCACACAGTGACCTACACAGAAAGAGAGGAAAAGGTTAAGCTCTGTGCACGCATCTTTCTTCTTTATTAAATTAACTTCTTTTCTTGAGCTCTTCAGTAAACTTTCTCTTATGTCTCATTGACTTAAACTCACAAGACCCTTCCTCACCCACCCTACTTCCCACCTCCACACTTCCTTTTTTACTTGCCTTTAGGAATACCAAAGCTAAATTTCTAAATAAAGTATCTTAAAGTTGTAAGACATCCTTTTCTTTTTTTGATGTTGTTCTAAATCAATGATAAACTCTTTGTTATTGCTGCTTTATGACAATATTTTAACATAGTTGTGTGTGTTTTTAACAAGCTGCCTTGTGTTTTGTGGACTAGTGGTGATACTAGTGAAAACAAACAACTGATAGATATTTTTATTTATAGTGCCCTGCTCTCTCCTACTGGATGAGTTACTGCATTAGAGAAGAGAAATTTACAGTTATAAAATGCGTTAGTAAAAGCTGTTGGAATATTGATATTTCTAAAGTAACACTTTATATTGAGAAAGCCTTTTTAGTTTCCAGGTATCAAAATGGAGCATCAGTTTCTTCTAGAAATGTTATTTTCAGCTTTAAATCTCTTGTCAAATAGTAGTAACAATCATGTTTTCCTTCTTTTTAAGATATGGAATATATGAACGCTGCCGAGAATTGGTGGAAGCAGGTTATGATGTAAGGCAACCAGACAAAGAAAATGTTACACTCCTTCATTGGGCTGCCATCAATAACAGAATAGATTTAGTCAAGTAAGTATTCTTTATTTTTAAGTAATTAGTTGTTACTACAAAATTATTGAGAATAATTATAAAATATATAATTTCTAAAATTCATAGCTTTTAAAATGTAATTTCTGTATACTTTTTTTTTTCCAAGAAAAAATTGTTTTTAATGTATGTTGAATGTTTATGTGATGGATATTTTGCTTAGTGCTTTTCCATGTATATTTTAAATCTTAATTCTTGAAATAACCTATGTGAAAAATAACAATTTTTACTACTGACCTAATGATTTGGAAACTGATGCATAAAGAGGTTAAATATACTACCAAGTGACATTTGGCTGTTAAAGGTTGGCGTCTGAACTTTTAACTCAGGCAGTCTAACCTGTAGCTCACATTGTAAATATGAATTCTATGGAAAGAGGGAAAGGGAAAACAGGAGTTACAAAGATAGTAAGTAATAACCAAACTTCATATCAGCATAAATGAAGAATACCTTATATACTCAGTATACATTATTTTATTACTTTATTTTTCTGCTTATTCAGTAATAAAAGTTAGATAAGCAGGAGTCAGAATGATAACAAAGTCTTAGTAAATCTGGCTTAATAGTCTCTGGCAATTTGGGCCTAAGATCTTTAGATAGAGACATGAATCTGAAATGAACTACTTGCAGATGTGCCTTTGAAGTACAACATGCAGACTCTAGAGATAAATATGATGTTAATATCAAGTAAAAGAATTTGCCCTTAGAGTACTAAAAAAAGATTAAGCAAGTAATAATTAAAGCATTGAACTCTGTGAATCACTTTCTTCTGGAGAGCATGTTTCCATCTTATTTGCTCTTTTACCCCTTCTTAAACCTCTAACTCTTCCTCTGCCTGCATGGGGTCTCTTGATGTCTAAATTCTGTTATTGATTGTCAGAAAAAGTTTTTATTTCATCTTCATTTGTGAAGGATATTTTCAGATGGCATAGAAATTTAGATTGGCCATTTTTGTTTTATTTTTGTTGTTGACTTATTGAGAGTATCATTCCACTGTTTTCTGGCTTCTGTTACTATTGATAAATCAGTCTAAGTATTATACTTTTAAAGGCTTTGCTTTTTTTTTTCTTTCTTTTTTTCTGACTGCTTGTAAGTTTTTTTCTTTCTGGTTTTCTGCAATTTCATGATGACATTTCTAAGTGTGCATTTCTTTTATTTACTCTGAGATGGCAAGAAAGTCTTGATTCTGTGGATTGATGTCTTCATCAGTTCTGGAAAATCTCAGCCATTATTTCTTCAAATAGGGCTTCCCAGGTGGCACTAGTGGTAAAGCACCCACTTGCAAGTGCAAGAGGCACAAGAGACACGGGTTCAATCCCTGGGTCGGGAAGATCCTCTGGAGGAGGAAATGGCAACCCACTCCAGTATTCTTGCCTGGAGAATTCCATGGACAGAGAAGCCTGGTGGGCTGCAGTCCATATGGTTGCGAGGAGTTGGGACATGACTGATGTGACTTAGCATGTACGCATTTCTTCAGATACTGCTTCTGCCCCGTTCTCTTTTTGGCTCTTTCTGGAACGCCAATTAAATGTATGTCTGGCCTTTTCATCATATACAGTGTCTCTTACCCTGTCTTCTATGTGCACCATCCTTTTTTCTCTGCTTCGTTCTGAAAACTTCTGACTTACCTTCCAGTTCTTTTGTACCCTATGTGTTGTCTGCTGTTAGATCTATTCAGTGAGTTCCTAATTTTGATTTTTAGTTCTAGAATTTCAATTTTCTTTTAGCTTTATTATTTGATTCTTTTGTTGCTGAAATTTTCCATCTTGTCTTACATACTTAAATATATAGTTATTATATAATCTGTCTGAGAAGACAGCATTGGGAGCATGTGGGTCTGTATCTGTTGTATTATTCTTTTGTGTTCCTGTTTTATCTTTGAATGTATACTAGATATTATGTTTGAAAACTTAGTTGTTGAATAGTTTGAGGCCTAAGGTGAGAAGATACCATTTGTTTTTATTAAGCCCAATTTTAAGGCTTTAGCTTTTCTGGAGCACTCAGGTGGCTGACGACTATGCTAGAGCAAGGTTTAATTCTGGTTCTTAACTGCTCCTACAGTTAAGCTTTTGGGGTCCCAGCCCTTCTTTTGCTTTGTCTGCTGAGGTTGCCTCTGGGCCAACTCTCCTGCTTCAGCAAATTGTCTCTAGGGCAGTTTTAACCTTCTCCTGAATCTTAATCTCCTGATGAAGGTGAATGCTCTTAATCTTCTTAAGTTTTATTTTTAGGAAATATTTCTTGTATTTTGTTGAGCTTTTTAAAGTTTTCTTTAATTGAGTTGGTTCAAATTACCTAGCCTTCTGTAGGCTCTGTATTTCTTTTTAATTACTGTTTTTGATCACAATCAGTTCAGTTTAGTCACTCAGTCGTGTCCGACTCTTTGCAACCCCATGAACTGCAGCACGCCAGGCCTCCCTGTCCATCACCAACTCCCGGAGTCCACCCAAACCCATGTCCATTGAGTCAGTGATGCCATCCAACCATCTCATCCTCTGTCGCCCCCTTCTCCTCCTGCCCTCAATCTTTCCCAGCATCAGGGTCTTTTCAAATGAGTCAGCTCTTTGCATGAGGTGGCCAAAGTATTAGAGTTTTAGCTTCAACATCAGTCCTTCCAGTAAACACCCAAGAATGATCTCCTTTAGGATGGACTGGTTGGATCTCCTTGCAGTCCAAGGGACTCTCAAGAGTCTTCTCCAACACCACAGTTCAAAAGCATCGATTCTTTGGTGCTCAGCTTTCTTTACAGTCCAACTCTCACATCCATACATGACCACTGGAAAAACCATAGCCTTGACTAGACGGACCTTTGTTGGCAAAGTATTCTCTCTGCTTTTTAATACGTTGTCTAGGTTGGTCGTAACTTTCTTTCCAAGGAGTAAGCGTGTTTTAATTTCATGGCTGCATCACCATCTGCAGGGATTTTGGAGCCCAGAAAAATAAAGTCAGCCACTGTTTCCACTGTTTCCCCATCTTATTTGCCAAGAAGTGATGGGACCGGATGCCATGATCTTAGTTAAGCAATTAAAAAAATTAAATAGTACTTAAAGTCTTACAATGAAAACAGCAGCCCCTCCCTACCCTTTAGTTCTATACCCCCGAGGTAACTATTTTCAATACTTTAGATGTTTCTTTCATTATTGTATTTTATATTTTTATGTTGTTACTTTTATGTAGAAAGTTATCTTCTTTACACAAATGATAGCAAATGCTTTTCAGCTTTCTTCATTTAATTTTTGTTTCTTGAAGATTTTTCATATCAGTACAACTAGAGCTACATCATTCTTTTTAAAAAGCTGCATAATATTCAATTGTATGGACTTTATTTAATGGTTTACCTATTGGTGAACATTTAGATTGATTTTAGTGTTTTTACTATTTCATACAGTGTTGTGATTAATACCCTCTTCACATAGCATTTTCTTATGTTTGTGTATATCTGTAGAATTCTTATGCGAAGGAAACTTGGGAGGATGAATTTTATTAAATATTGCCAAATTTTGTGCTGTTTCTTGGCTTATCAGTTATTTTATTTTGACTTTCTGTTTGGGGATAGCCAGATGTCCTAGAACACCTCACTGCTAATACTTCTTCCTCTATCTGCTGTTACAGTTTTAGTTAAATTACTCTGTAAAGTTTAAACTGTTGTGCATATGTACATTCCCACTGATAAGCCCAGAAGTGTTCAGTGATCCATTTTTGTTCTTGTAGAATTTTTATTTTTGTCTGAAGTAATAGTTGCTTTTTTCCCCTCATTTGTTTAACTTTCTGTATATCATAACTGATTGTTCCATACTGTTAAATAGAACTGTAAAAACCATCTGTGTGTACAAACAGAATCAGATAATTTATTGGTTCCTTTTTTGGTGGAGTGGAGAGGATGAAGTCATTTCTGAATTTCTCCATCTTTCTGTTCTAGCAAAGACTGTT
>NW_011494522.1:663246-676866 GCF_000754665.1 Bison bison bison
GAGAGCTGCATACAGCCATTGTCCCGAGATGCACCTTCGCATGCATTCTGCTCTGGAGAGCTGCATACAGCCATTGTCTTGAGACATCTTTGCATGCATTCTGTGAAATCCCTTTGCTCCATTGTTGGTCTCAGTTTCCTGCATCTCACATGCTTCTATCTGTTGGTTTACTCTCTGCTCTTAGTAGATAACTAAACTTTCTGATAACTTTCTGAGAGAAGGAGAGTGCTTGGGAGGAAAATGTTTTGAAGTTACTATCTCTTATGCCCTTAAACCTTATTGGTTGGTTGGCTGAGCATAGACTTCTAGATTGAACTTTTTTTCTCAGAATTTTAAAGCATTTCTTGATTATGTTTTTGCTTCAAGTGTTGCAGTTGAGATATGTTTGATCTTCTGTTGATCAAAAAGTCACATTTGTCTTGTGTAAAAATAGGTAAGAAACTCTAAAATGAGAAATGCAGACATAAAGTCTTGATGTTGTCTGGGTTATGGATTGTTCACCACTTATGGACAAGTGAGGTTACAGAATAAAGTCAGTAATTGTAGAGTGGGTTAATAATTATAGTATCTGTGTATATTATATCTTCAGAGGGGTAAACTTAATTTCTTACAATACATAGTCTAGCAAGTTACTTTCCTAAAATAAACATAATTGTGAGTAAATACCATTTTCAATAGCAAGTAGTATTTATAGCCTCAAGATTTTTACTTTTGAGTGTAGAGATACACCCTACTTTAAAGCTAAAGCATATTACTATTTCATGGATACTAGCAGAAGATACCGGAGAAGGCAGTGGCAACCCACTCCAGTACTCTTGCCTGGAAAATCCCTTGGATGGAGGAGCCTGGAAGGCTGCAGTCCACGGGGTCGCTGAGGGTCGGACACGACTGAGCGACTTCACTTTCACTTTTCACTTTCATGCATTGGAGAAGGAAATGGCAACCCACTCCAGTGTTCTTGCCTTGAGAATCCCAGGGATGGGGGAGCCTGGTGGGCTGCTGTCTATGGGGTCTCACAGAGTCAGACATGACTGAAGTGACTTAGGAGCAGCAGCAGCAGAAGATACATGATTCTGGTAGAGACAAAGGCCTTTGTTATTCAGAGTGCAGCAAATAGCATGACCATCTTATTTACATAGCTCCCTCTTGCTCCCTAGGTTCTATAGGAGCAGCTTGATATGGTCCAGGTGGATGTAGCACACACAGTGGATATTCATTGCCTTTTTTTTTAAAGCAGTATTTAAGATTTATTTTGCTTTATAACAACAAAGTATATTTATTTCTTCTTTACTCAGAAAATAGAAATATGAAACATTGACACTAATTCAAAATTGCATCTCTTTCAGATATTCCAGTTTAATCATTGATCATACATTGACTTTGTAGATCATATATAGATGTAATGTTTTCAGTTTGGAAAGTCTAGGCATGACTACAGGGTCTGTAACAAAACAAATGAAATGCAACTAAATATGAAAAAAAGACAAACATAAGCCAGCTATTAGAAAGCTTGAGTCAGGATATTAGAAAAATATTCTAATAACTTTATTTTTAAGATATAATTGTATTTATTTAAAAGTATTTGTTTTTAATTGAAGGATAATTACAGTATTGTGTTGGTTTCTGCCATGTATCAACATGAATCAGCCATAGGTATACATATGTCCCCTCCCTCTTGAACCTCCATCCCACCTCACCCCGTCCCACCTGTCTAGATTGTCAGAGTACCACGTTGAGTTCCCCAAGTCATACGGCAAATTCCCACTGGCTCTCTATTTCACATATGGTAGTGCTCATGTTTCTATGCTGCTCTCTTTGTCCCACTCTCTTCCTCCCCTCCTTGTCCCACCCTCTTCCTCCCCTCCTGGGTCCACAAGTCTGTTCTCTCTATGTGTCCATTGCTGCCCTGCAGATAGGTTCATCAGTACAATATTTCTAGATCCGCTATGTATGCATTAATGTATGATATTTGTTTTTCTCCTCTGACTGACTTCACTATGTATAATAGACTCTCAGTTCATCCACCTCATTAGCACTGACTCAAATGTGTTCCTTTTATGGCTGAGTAATATTCCATTGTATATGTGTACCACAGCTTCTTTATCCATTCATCTGTCAGTGGACATCTAGGTTGCTTCCATGTCCTAGTTATTGTAAATAGTGCTGCAATGAGCATTGGGGTACATGTGTCTTTTTCAGTTACGGTTTTCTCAGGGTATATGCCCAGTGATGGGATTGTTGGGTCATGTGGTAGTTTTGGAGAAGGAAATGGCAACCCACTGTAGTACTCTTGCCTGGAGAATCCCATGGAAGGAGGAACGTGGTAGGCTACAGTCCATGGGGTCACAAAGAGTTGGACATGACTGAGCGACTTCACTTTCACTTTTCACTTTTCATGGTAGTTTTATTCCTGGTTTTTTTTAAAGAAACATCGTACTGTCCTCCATAGTGGCTATATCAATGTACATTTTCATAGTCAGTGCAAGAAGGTTCCCTTTTCTCCACACTTCCTCCAGCATTTATTGTTTGCAGATTTTTTGATGATGGCCATTCTGATTGATAGGTGATACCTCATTATAGTTTTGATTTTCATTTCTCTAATAATGAGCAGTGTTGTACATCTTTTCATGTGTTTATTAGCCATTTGTATTTCTTCTTTGGAGAAATGTCTGTTTAGGTCTTTTCCCCACTTTTTGATTGGAATGTTTGCTTTTCTGGTATTGAATTGCATGAGCTGCTTGTATATTGTGGAAATTAATCCTTTGTCAGTTGTTTCAGTTGCTATTATTTTCTCCCATTCTGAGGGTTTTTTTTTTTTTTTTTCCCACCTTGTTTACACTTTACTTTGCTGTGCAAAAGCTTTTAAGTTTAATTAAACTATACTTGTTTATTTCTGTTTTTATATCCATTACTCTAGGTGGGTCATAGAGGAACTTGTTTTGATTTATATCATCACGTGTTCTGCCTCTGTTTTCCTCTAAGAGTTCTATAGTTTCTGGCCTTACATTTAGATCTTTAATCCATTTTGAGTTTATCTTTGTGTGTGCTGTTAGGAAGTGCTCTGATTTCATTCTTTTACAGGTAGCTGTCCAGTTTTCCAATCGCCACTCACTGAAGATTGTATATTCTTGCCTCCTTTGTCAAAGATAAGGTGCCTGTAGTTGCATAGATTATCTCTGGGCTTTCTATTTTGTTCCATTGGTCTATATTTCTATTTTTGTGCCAGTACCATACTATTTTGTTGACTGTAGCTTTGTAGTGTAGTCTGCAGTCAGAACAGTTGATTCCTCCGGCTCTGTTCTTCTTTTACAAGATGCTCTGGCTATTTGGGGTCTTTTGTGTTTCCATACGAACTGTGAAATTTTTGGTTCTAGTTCTGTGAAAAATGTCTTTAGTAATTTGATAGGGATCTCAATGAATTTGTAGATTGCTTTTGGTAGTATAATCATTTTCACAGTATTGATTCTTTCAACCCAGGAACATGGAATATCTCTCCATCTGTTTATGTTGTCTTTGATTTCTTTAATCAGGTAGGTTTATGCATAGGGTTTTTTGTTGTTGTTGTTGTTGCAGTGGTAGATGGGATTGATTCCTTGATTTCTCTTTCTGATTTTTAGTTGTTAATGTATAGGAATGCTAGTGATTTCTGTGTATTGATTTTGTATCATGTGACTTTACTAGAGCAGATTAGCTCTATTAGTTTTCTGATAGTATCTTTAGGGTTTTCTGTGTATAGTATCATGTCATCTGCAAACAGTGAGAGTTCTACTTCTTTTCCAATGGATTCCTTTTATTTCTTTTCTTTTCTGATGGCCATGGCTAGGACTTCCAAAACTATGTTGAATAATAGTGGCAAGAGTGGGAACCATTTTTGTTCCTTATCTTAGATGAAATGCTTTCAGTTTTTTACCATTGAAAATGTTTGTTGTGGGTTTATCATTTATGTATGGCCTTTATTATGTTGAGGCAGGTTCCCTCTATGGCCGTTTTTTTAAGAGAAAGTTTTTATCATAAATGGGCACTGAATTTTGTCAAAAGCTTTTTCTGCATCTATTGGGATTATCATATGGTTTTTGTCCTTCAGTTTATTGATATGGTGTATCACATTGATTGATTTGTGTATATTGAATCCTTGCATCCCTTGGATAAACCAACCTTGGTCATGGTGTATGATCTTTTTAATGTGTTGATGGATTCTGTTTGCTAGAATTTCACCGAAGATTTTTACATTTGTGTTCAGTGATATTGGCCTGTAATTTTCTTTGTTTGTCATATCTTTATCTGTTTTGGTATCAGGGTGATGGTGGCCTTGTAGAATAAATTTGGAAGTGTTCCTGCCTCTGCAGTTTTTTGGAAGAGCTTGAGAAGCATAGGCATTAGGTCTTCTCTAAATGTTTGATAGAATTTGGCTTTGAAACCATCTGGCCCTAGGTTTTTCCAGAGATTTTTTTACCATAGTTTTGATTATGATTTCCTTGTAATTAGCTTGTTCATAGTTTCAGTTCCTTCCTGGTTCAGTCTTGGAAGATTGACCTTTTCTAAGAATCTGTGCATTTCTTCTAGGTTGTCCATTTTATTGGCATATAGTTGCTCTTACGATCTTTTGTATTTCTGCATTGTCTGTTGTAACCTCTCCTTCTTCATTGCTAATTTTGTTGATTTGATTCTTCTCCCTTTTTTTCTTGATGAGTATGGCTAATGGTTTGTCAATTTTGTTTATCTTCTCAAAGAACCAGCTTTCAGTGTTTTTGGTTTTTACTATTGTTTCCTTCACTTCTTATTCATTTATTTCTGCTCTGATTTTTGTGGTTTCTTTCCTTCTGCTAACTTTACGGATTTTTGTTCTTCCTTTTCTAGTTGTTTTAGCTGTAAAATGAGGTTGTCTATTTGGTATTTTTGTTTCCTGAGGTGGGATTGTATTGCTGTGAACTTACCTCTTAGACCTGCTTTTGCTGCATCCCATAGGTTTTGAGTTGTGTTTTTGTTGTCATTTGTTTCTAGGAATTTTTTGATTGCCCTTTTTATTTCTTCAGTAATCTGTTGGGTATTTAGAAACATATTGTTTAACCTCCATGTGTTTGTGTTTTTTAAAGTTTTTTTCCCTGTCATTGATATTTAGTCACATAGCGTTGTGGTCAGAGAAGATGCTTGGTACAATTCAGTTGTCTTAAATTTACTTAGGTTTGACTTGTGACCCAAGATGTGGTTTATCCTAGAGAATGTTCCATGTTCGCTTGAGAAGAAAGTGGTATTCTTCTACATTTGGATGGAATGTCCTGAAGATATCAGTAAGGTCTCTCTGGTCTAGTGTGTCATTTAAGAGTTGTGTTTCCTTATTAATTTGCTGTTTTGATGATCTGTCCATTGGTATAAGTGGGTGTTACAGTCTCCAACTATCACTGTATTACTGTCAGTTTCCCCTTTTGTGTCTGTTAGTGTTTGCCTTGCATATTGAGGTGCTCCAGTGTTGTGTGCGTAAATATTTACAATTGTTATGTCTTCTTCTTGGATCCATCCCTTGATCATAATGTAGTGTCCTTCATTGTCTCTTGCTATATTCTTTATTTGTCTATTTTGTCAGATATGAGGATTGCTGCTCTGGCTTTCTTTTGATTTCCATTTGCATGGAATATCTTTTTCTATCCTCTTACTTTCAGCCTGTATATCTCTAGCTCTGAAGTGGGTCTCTTCAAAGCAGCATATATATGGATCTTGTTTTTGTATCCATTCAGCCAGTCTGTGTCTTTTGGTTCAAGCATTTAATCCATTTACATTCAAAGTAATTATTGATATATATGTCCCTTTTGACCTTTTCTTGTTTTTGATTTGTTTTTGTAGGTCTTTTCCTTCTCTTGTGTTCCTGCCTACAGAAGTTCCTTTAACATTTGCTGTAAAGCTGGTTTGGTGGTGCTAGATCCTCAGCTCTTGCTTTTGTGTAAAGCCTTTGACTTCTCCATCAGTTTTGAATGAGATCCTTGCCTACAGTAATCAGTTGTAGATTTTTCCATTTCAGTACTTGAAATATATCCTGCCATTCCCTTGACCTGCGGGGTTTCTGCAAAGATCAGCTGTTAATCCTATGAATATGATTAACAGCTTTCCTTTGTGTGTTACTTTGTGTATTTCCTTTGTGTGTTACTTTTCCCTTGCTGCTTTTAGATTTCTTTCCTTGTACTTAATCTTTGTTAGATTGATTAGTATGTGTCTTGGCATGTTTCTCTTTGGGTTTATCCTGTTTTGGGAGGACTCTGCTTCTTGGATTTGATCGGCTGTTTTCTTTTCCATGTTAGGGAGGATTTTAACTGTAATCTCTTCAGTTTTCTCAGATCCTTTCTTTTTCCCTTTTTCTTCTGGGACACCTATAATTTGAATGTTGGTGTGTTTAATATTATCACAGAGGTTTCTGAGACTATCCTCAATTCTTTTCATTCTTTTTTCTTTATTCTGCTTTTCAGTAGTTATTTCCAATATTCTGCCTTCCAGCTCATTTATCTGTTCTTCTGCCTGGTACTCTGCTGTTGATTCCTTTTAGAATGTTTTTAATTGCATTAATTCTTTTGTTTCTTTCTGTTTATTCTTTATTTCCTCTAGGTCTTTGTTAAATGTGTTAATTGATTCTTGGATTTTCTCCATTCTGTTTTCGAAGTTTTGGACCATCTTGACTATCATTACTCTGAATTCTTTTTCAGGTAGTTTGCCTATTTCCTCTTCGTTGTTTGGTATTGTAAGTTTTTAACTTGTTGCTTCACTTGTGCAATATTTCTCTGTCTTTTAATTTTTTTCTAACTTACTGTGTTTGAGGTCTCCTTTTCTCAGGCTTTAGGGTCGTATTCCTTGTTCTTTTTGGTTTCTGCCCACGGCGGGTTAGGTTGGTCCAGTTGTTTGTGTAGGCTACAGGTTGGGAAGACTTGTCTCTGCGTTCTGGTTGGAGGAGGTGAGCTTTTTTCCCTCTGATGAGCAGGGCTGTGTGAGGAGGTATGTTTTAGGGTGTCTGTGGGAGGCCTGTCTGCTGATGATTGAGTTTGTGTTTTTGTCTTGTTTGTTGTTTGGGTGAGGTGTCTTGTGCAGGGTGCTGTCGGACCTTGGATACGGGTAGAGACTTTTGTGGGAGTTCTCACAAATTAACACTCTTGGGGCTAGGAGTTCTCTGGCAGTCTAGGGTCTTGGACTCAGAGGTCCCATTCCAGAGGCTCAGGCCTGATCTCTGGTTGGGAACCAAGATTCCACAAGTTGTTTGTTATGGCATGAAAGGGGATTAAAACAAAAGACAAAACAAGAAACAAAGGAAAACCCCCAGACAAATGGGAAATACAAAATCAGACAAATAAAAGCAAAGACAAAGGAACATACACATACACACACATAAAATTAAAACAGCCCAAGGAAAAGGAAGTAGAAGAGAGTAACCCGGTGACAAAAGGAAATAAAAAATGGCATCGACCAGTTACAAACAAAACTAAAACACAAGCCAAAAAACAAGACCAAAGCAGAGTGCCAACTGGGGAATAAAGCAGTGAAAACAAAGCAGACTAACAAACATGGTGAAATAGAGGAAGGAGGACAAGAAAAAACCCACAGAACCAGGAAAGGCCAATGAGTAGGTTCAGCTCAGTTCAGTTGCTCAGTCGTGTCTGACTCTTTGCAACCCCATGAACTGGAGTACACGAGGCTTCCTGGTCCATCACCAACTCCCAGAGTTTACCCAAGCTCATGTCCATTGAGTCAGTGATGTCATCCAGCCATCTCATCCTCTGTCATCCCTTTCTCCTCCTGCCCCCAATCCATCCCAGCATCAGAGTCTTTTCAGATGAGTTCATTCTTCCCATCAGGTGGGCAAAGTATTGGAATTTCAGCTTCAGCATTAGTCCTTCCAGTGAATATTCAGCACTGATTTCCTTTAGGATGGACTGGTTGGATCTCCTTGCAGTCCAGGGGACCCTCAAGAGTCTTCTCCAGCATCACAGTTCAAAACCATCAATTCTTCAGCACTCAGCCATCTTTATAGTCCAACTCTCACATCCATACATGACCACTGGAAAAACCATAGCTTTGACTAGATGGACCTTTGTTGGCAAAATAATGTCTCTGCTTTTTAATATGCTGTCTAGGTTGGTCATAACTTTTCTTCCAGGGAGCAGACATCTTTTAATTTCATGGCTGCAGTCACCATTTGCAGTGATTTTGGAGCCCAAAAAAATAAAGTCTGACACTGTTTCCACTGTTTGCCCATCTTATTTGCCATGAAGTGATGGGACCATATACCATGATCTTAGTTTTCTCAGTGTTGAGCGTTAAGCCAACTTTTTCACTCTCCTCTTTCACTTTCATCAAGAAGCTCTTTAGTTCTTCACTTTCTGCCATATGGGTGGTGTCATCTGCATATCTGAGGTTATTGATATTTCTCCTGGCAATCTTGATTCCAGCTTGTGCTTCATCCAGCCCAATGTTTCTCATGATGTACTCTGCTGCTGCTGCTGCTAAGTTGCTTCAGTTGTGTCTGACTCTGTGCGACCCCATGGACTGCAGCCTACCAGGCTTCTCTGTCCATGGGATTCTCCAGGCAAGAACAGTGGAGTGGGTTGCCATTTCCTTCTCCATTGCATGAAAGTGGAAAGTGAAAGTGAAGTTGCTCAGTCGTGTCTGACTCTTTGTGACCCCATGGACTGCAGCCTTCCAGGCTCCTCCATCCATGGGATTTTCCAGGCAAGAGTACTGGAGTGGGGTGCCATTGCCTTCTCCCGATGTACTCTGCATATAAATTAAATAAGCAGGGTGCCTATATACAGCCTTGATGTACTCCTTTCCCGATTTGGGACCAGTCTGTTGTTCCGTGTCCATTTCTAACTGTTGCTTCCTGACCTGCATAGAGATTTCTCAGGAGGCAGGTCAAGTGGTCTGGTATTCCCATCTCTTGAAGAATTTTCCACACTTTTGTGCTGATCCACATAGTCAGAGGCTTTGGCGTAATGATGTTTTTCTGGAACTCTCTGTCCAGCGGATATTGGCAATTTGCTCCCTGGTTCCTCTGCCTTTTCTAAATCCAGCTTGATCTGAAAGTTCACAGTTTACATACTGTTGAAGCCTGACTGGAGAATTTTGAGCATTACTTTGCTAGTGTGTGAGATGAGTGCAATTGTGCGGTAGTTTGAGCATTCTTTGGCATTGCCTTTCTTTGGGATTGGAATGAAAACTGACCTTTTCCAGTCCTGTGGCCACTGCTGAGTTTTCCAAATTTGCTGGCATCTTTGTGCAGCACTTTCACAGCATCATCTTTTAGAATTTGAAATAGCTCAACTGGAATTCCATCATCTCCACTAGCTTTGTTCACAGTGATGTTTCCTAAGGCCCATTTGACTTTGCATTCCAGGATGTCTGGCTCTAGGTGAGTGATCACACCATTGTGGTTATCTGGGTTGTGAAGATCTTTTTTGTATAGTTCTTCAGTGTATTCTTGCCACCTCTACTTAATATCTTCTGCTTCTGTTAGGTCCATACCATATCTGTTCTTTATTGAGCCCATCTTTGTATGAAATGTTCCCTTGGTATCTCTAATTTTCCAGAAGAGATCTCTAGTCTTTCCCGTTCTATTCTTTTCCTCTGTTTCTTTGCATTGATCACTGAGGAAGGCTATCTCTCCTTGCTGTTCTTTGGAACTCTGCATTCAAATGGGTATATCTTTCCTTTTCTCCTTTGCCTTTTGCTTCTCTTCCTTTCACAGCTTTTGTAAAACCTCCTTGGGCAACCATTTTGCCTTTTTGCATTTCTTTTTCTTGGGGATGGTCTTGATCACTGCCTCCTGTATAGTGTCACAAACCTCTGTCCTTAGTTCATCTGATAGGCAATCTGTCTATCAGATCTAATCCCTTGAATCTATTTGTCCCTTCCAGTGTATCATTGTAAGGGATTTGATTTAGGTCATACTTGAATGGTCTAGTGGTTTTCCCTACTTTCTTCAATTACGTCTGAATTTGGCAATAAGTTCATGATCCGAGGCATAGTATAGGTAGAAGCATATAAAGGAAATAAAAGTAGGATTAAAATAAAAAAGTTCTCAAAAGCTTAAAGAGATTTAATAATAAATCAACAGTCATAGCAACAGAGAAGAAAAATCCAGAACCAACTCAGAATGCATCAAGTATAAGAATGATAGTGTTTTCCCTCACGTCTCAGCTGTCGGCGTTCTTGCCTTGCTGTAAGTCCCACAGTCCACGTCCACCTCCTTAGGTTGGTTTCCAAAACTAGGCTGGTCGCTGTGCCTGCTGTGGGGACAGCTCAGACTCTCATTTGGCCCTACTCCTGTGTGTTTGGCCTCCAGTGTCCGCAGCTGCCAGAGCTAGGTTGTTTTATTTTGTGGGAACTCTCATTATCGTTTTATATGTTCCATAGATGCAGAGTCTGCCTTGTTGATTGTGTGGATTTAATCTGTAGCTTGTACAGCTGGTGGAAATGTTTCTGTTACTCTTCCTTAGCTACACTGCCTCTGGAGTTCAGTTGTGCCTTTAGCTCACTTCTGCGTGTGGTCATCCACAGGCGTTTGCTCCTGAGACTGCCCTTTGGGACTTGGGTCTGCCTCAGAGAGGACCGGTGTGGAGGTGGTGCAGCTGCTTGGATTGCAGCGTCAGGCATGCAGGGGAGCTGGCGGCCATGGGCACAGGAGATATGGCACTGTTAGGGATTTTTCTAGCCTCTGGCAGCTCTGCCCCTGTGAGGATTGAGTGTGGAGCTGGTGCAGCTGCTTGGATTGTGGGAACCCTGGCAGTGCCAAGTAGGCAGGGACACTGGTGTCCTCAGGCACAGGAGCGGTGGCACTTTCTGGTGGTGGTGGTAGTGACTCAGTCATGTCTGACTCTTCATGACCCCCGTGGACTGCAGCCCGCCAGGCTCCTCTGTCCATGGAATTCTCCAGGCAAGAATACTGGAGTGGGTTGCCATGCCCTTCTCTAGGGGATCATCCCAGCCCAGAGACTGAACCCAGGTCTCCTGCACTGCGGGAAGATTCTTTACCATCTGAGTCACCAGGAAGGCCCTAATAATCTTTTTTTGTAGCTTCTGGCAGCTGTTGTTCAAAGAGTTTCACTGGCTCATCCTTCTCTGTTGCTTGGCACAGCTGGCGCTCAAAAGACCCCCCTAGCTGGGATCCTTCTCTGTTGCTTGGCACAGCTGGTGCTCAAAAGACCCCACCCCCTGGCTGGGATCCTTTTGTTTGCTGCACAGATCAGGCACTCAGAGGTCTACCCGCTCTGGGGGTCTTTCACTATTGGCCAGCTGCCAGCACAGGCGTGTAGGAAAAGAGAGGCTACAATTTTGGCCCCACACCCTGTGCATGACTTAGCAGTATTGCCTTGCCTCCACGGCTGTGATCTCCATCATGCCCCCTCCAGCTGTCTCAGTGCAGTCCATAGCAGACCTCACCCTAGGATTGCTCTCCAGTCCGCACACTTCAGTCTCAGCTGCCACCCATTCCAGGAGACTTGCATCTGTGTCTGGGGTATGCAGGGCTGTGGCAAGGATTGTCTGTGTGGTCCTTACTCCATTCAGTGTCACAGACCAGCTGCTGCACTCTCCCATCAGCCTCAAATGCCTCCCTTCTGTCTGAAACAGTTGGTCTGATGTGGGGGTCTGCCCCCTGCTTCAGTTCCCCACCCCTTGGATGGAGGTCCAGTCCTGCGCACTCTCCCTTTTTTCCCTTCCTTCCTCCATCTTACTGAATGTGTGTGAAAGGAGTCTATTCCCTCCAGTGGGCAGGGACTCCTGTCTCCTCTCAGCTGATATTCTGTGAGACCCTGGCATCTGAAGATGTTTTCCTGGTGCACCTGTGGAGAGAGATGCACTCCCGCGTCCGCCTGCTTCTCCACCATCTTCTCTCTCATCCCCTCTTTTTCCCCCTAGTGTTTTTATTTTTAATTTAGAGACTAACACAGAAAGCATGGCTTTGTCAGCAACAGTGTGACTACCAAGAATTTAGATGCTCCCTTTTGGAAACAACTTCAAGTACAAATATCATTTTGTTCAAATGTTTGCAGCACATAAGGGACTTGTGTCTGGAACACACACAGAATTTTCACAACTCATGAATAAGAGACAACCCCATTTAAAAATGGGCCAATGATTTTGAAGGTATTTCTCAAAAGAAAATTTATAAAAGGTCAGTAAACTCAGGAAAAGTTACGCAGCATCATTAGTTACCAAAGAAATGTAAAACTAAAACCATGGTGGGTACCACTTCACACCCACTAGGAGGAGTATAATGAAGATGATGGACAATAAGCCTCAGCAGGAATGTAAAAAAAACTGGAATCTCAAACATGGCTGATGAGAATGTAAAGGGGGCAGTCAGTTAGGAAAAAAAGAACTTTAGAGCAATTATTTTACTTTATATGTATGCAGGAAAACTGAAAAGCTATGTCCACATAAAGTTTTTAAGCAAATGTTCATAACAGTGTTCTCCATAATAGGCAAAAAGTAGAAGCACCGCAAATGTTAATCAGTGAATGGCGGATAAACAGAATGTGGTCTGTCCACATGATGGAATATTATTCATCTGTGAGTAAAGCACTGACACATGCTACAATGTGGATAAACCTTGAGAACATGCTCAGTGAAATAAGCCAAACACAAAAGCTCATTAGTGTCCGATTCTGTTAATAAAAATCCAGAATAAGCAAATAAAAGAACTGAAAGTGGACTGGTGACTGCCAGGGGCTGGGGATGGGGAGGAGGGTAGAGAGAGATGCTCACGGGTTTCTTTCAAGATGATGGGAATTTTCTGGAACTGAATAGAGCTGATGGTTAAGTACTAAACGTCAGTGAACGGATTGTAGAAATAAAAGATGAACTGCTCCTCCCATTAGTCACTGGCTTCTTCATTCATCAGGATTGCAAAGAACGTCAGGATCCACACCGAGCAAGTCAGGAGTCAGTGGGCTGTGCTATGGGGTCACGCCTCAGGCCCGCTGTGGGAGCAGGTCCTAGCAGTTAGGGCAGCTGGGGACACAGCAGGTGAAGCGACTTAGGTGCCATCTCCATGTGATTCAGTGTGAGAACAACAGGTTCCTCCTCAAACTCTCAGGGCAGCAAACTGGCACCAAATTCTACAATCTTATTTTAACTCTGAGAGATAGTGAAGGACAGGAAAGCCTGGTGCCCTGAAGTCTGTGGCATGGCCAAGACTCAGATACAACTTAGTGACTGAACAAAGAACAACAGTCTCTTAACTTGAGAATCAATCTAAAGCAGTTACAAAAGTGACCTTCTAGAAGTGAGCCAAACTTTCCATAAACTGGCTGAAACAAGCCAGGTGACTCTGGTTTGGATGAAAGGTGATATGCGGTAACAGATTCTGTAGAACCTTCCTCTTCTCCATCTGTAAAGCTCACCTGAGATGGCTGTGACAGTGATGCGGAAGAACAGGGAGAGACTGCTCCTCACCAGGCTCCTGAGCGTATCAGTAATCAGCTGTATGGGAAATATAAGGAAATAAAAGTTGGTATTCTTCTAAATTGTTCGAATAAGTACTTGGGTATGAAGCTGTACAGCGTGTTCTGGGAGAGGAGCCTGTTGTCTGGGTACTTCTGCAGGATGTCGGCCTCCGCGCTTGGCGGGGGACTGCCGGTGGCCCAC
>NW_011494522.1:677006-684303 GCF_000754665.1 Bison bison bison
CCCCGCACTGCAGCATCTACGCACGAGTGTCCGCACCAGGCTGCAGTCCGTGGCTCCTTGGCTGCGCCCACTTGATCAGTGCCCCCAAGCCTGGCTAGGCGTGCCCCAGTGTGGCCGCGGGCCCCACCTGGTTACGGTCTAGGAGCGCCGGGGGGTGCCTGTGAGGGTGACTGCTCTGCTCGGCAGCCAGGGCATGCGCACCAGGGTTGGGCTGCTGGCTGGTAATGTGCTGGCCCGTGAATCCCACCGCTGCTCTGCTTGCCGCGCGGTCTCTAGTCTGCTCCGCTCCCTCCTCTTGTCATTGCTTTCATAGTATGGAGGAAGCAAGGTTGCTCTTTGTTCCAGAGGGAGACATTACCTCATCCTCAAGGTTGCTTGATGCACGCACAGCTCTGAGAAACGTCTTATGTGAAGAGTGGTTAGGACCTTGCAGTCTTCTAATATACCCAGCAAGACATAGGGGAGCACCAGAGACCTATGGAGAAGTGTCTTATGTTCCGTCAGGACGTGTTAAAGAAACTTACTGCAAGCAAAGTAATTGGGTCACTTTCATGATGATAAGATTAAAGTAAGTATAATTTGGAATGGAGGAGACCTTCACCTAACCTGGATTTCTCATATTTCTAATGTTTTCAAGTGGAAGTCTTTGAACTGTTCCTTAAACTTTATCCTGATAGAATGAACTAGAAAGGTTTAGTGCAGGTTTTTGGCTTTAGCAGTCTCCTGTTACCTCAAGATTCTTCATTAACAAGAGATGGTAATGCTTGCAGTCTCTGATTTCAGTTTGATTTCAAGTCAAGGTGTTACTAGTGAGTATGGGGCTTTGTTAAAAAACATGCAGCTTATATTATAAATTCTGTGTGTGTGGCTTACTCTTCTCTGGCAACATGTAAGTTGTTATTCTTTATCCTCCACTTTGTGAAAGTTTACATCATTGTACACTGATATGGTCCTTTTATAGCTGTTGTACTTTGGGGAGATTTTTTAGTTTATCTTCTAATCCTTCTTTTGAATTTCTAATTTTATCTATTGTGTTTTCAATTTGGAGCATTCTTTGTTGATCTCTACCTCTCACCCCACTTTAAAAAAATGTTTTGTTCTTAAGTCATGAGTATTATATATTTTTTTTAGAGGATATTAATTATTTGTTGCTCAGTTGCTCAGTCATGTCCAGCTCTTTGCGACCCCGTGGACTGCAGCACAGCATGCTTCCCTATTCTTCACCATCTCCTGGAGCTTGCTCAGATTCATGTCCATCGAGTCAGTGATGCCATCCAATCATTTTGTCCTCTGTGATCCCCTTCTCCTCCTGCCTTCAGTCTTTCCCAGCATCAGTCTCTTTTTTAAGGTTTTCTTCTCTGTCTATTATTTATTTGGAGCTTCTGTTATTTTGGTCTCCTTCCATATTTGAAGTTTTCTTCAATTATCTGATCATGTTTGACCATTCATACTTAGGAGAGACATAACAAAAGTGATTAGAAGTTGTGGAACTTATAGAGTTCACAACAGGAACCTCCCAAATGTCCCTTCAGCACGGAAACTTTCATTGCTACATTTTCAGTGTCTCCTGTGTTTCTGTGATGTAATTCCTTGAGTCCCTAAACTTCTCTGGTGAAGATGCACTGAATACACCTTTTGGCAAATACTGAATGGTTGAATGTTAAAATCAGCAGGAGCATGAGAAGTTTAAGGACACTAGAATCAGTCTAATTTTAATAAGAGTTTCAGTTATCACTGTAATATTATTGAAAATTTGAAGTCACATTTTAAGAATACATCGCACAAAGAAAACTAGTATAGTCTTGTTGGCTGCTTGATTGCTTCCATGTCACTAAAATGCCTATGTGTGTGTCTGTGTTAGTTGCTCAGTCATGTCCCGCTCTTTGCAGCTCCGTGGACTGTAGCCTGCCAGGCTCCTCTGTCCATGGAATTCTCTAGACAAGAATACTGGAGTGGGTTGCCATTTCCTCCTCCAGGGGATTTTCCTGACCTAGGGATCAGATCTGGGTCTTTTGCATTGCAGACAGATTCTTTACTGTCTGAGCCACCAGGAAAGCCCAGAATGTCTGCTGCTGCTGCTGCTAAGTCGCTTCAGTCGTGTCTGACTCTGTGCGACCCCATGGACTGCAGCCCACCAGGCTCCTCTGTCCATGGGATTCTCCAGGCTAGAGCACTGAAGTGAAGTGCCATTGCCTTCTCTGCAAAATGCTTGTGGTGATGCTAAATAAATACTTTCAGTGAGAATATAAGTTGGAAAACAGTAATTTTTCAGCAACTTATATTGACTTTGAACCACTGTTTCTGTTTACAGTCCAGCTTCTTACCTCTTCCTTTTGTTGTAACTCTTACCTTTAATCCGTTAACCTTTCTAGGGTTTAAAACATATTCTGGCTTGCTTCTCATTGGTGTTTCTGAAGACATTTGGGTTTTAGCTCTTTGCTTTTCCTCTTTCAGATATCTGTTGCTGTCTCTTATTCACTGATACTCTCTTCTCATACCTAGGGATCATTAGTACCTGCAAGTACATAATAACCTTCTTATAGTATTGCAAGGAGGCTTAGGTTTAACAGTAAGAATTATAAGATTTCAGAATTTTGGAGCTTTGAACAAAGATCTTCAAGCTACAAAGAATAACATATTATAAAAATATGATGTTTTTCTTCCAGAAGTTTACACAATGAAAAAGATGATAGAAGTTATTAGCATGCAGAAAAAAAGTTCCCCTATCGTTGTGAAAAAAAAGTTGTACTCTAGAACTTTGAAAATGACTCTTTGCCATAGTCCTAGCATGAATTTGAAATGTGAGTAAAAATACCTCTCAGGGATACAGCTATATTAGCTATAGAGAAGGCAATAAAATTACTTTTAAAAAACCACTCTAGTTGGAATTTTTAAGAAAATATTTCCTGTCAAAGCAGTTCTTTGGCAGTGCTGTACTTCTTTTTGGGCTCAAAAAAAAAAAACAAAACACCATTTTTAATTATTACATTGAAGTCTGCTGAATATCTCAAGAAAGTTTAGTAGTATTCGAATATTTGTGTTCAAACTGTCTGGTATTTTGGACTGAAAATATGTTAGTCTGGAAATACTTTTAAGTTACTTCAAGCTATTCTATAGGATAGAGTGGAATTGGGCACATCATTGCATAATGCCTTAAAAGCACCAACTTAAGTATACAAAGAAGAATATTTCTGAATCAAGCTCATAAGTATGAATGTATTAAATGTGTAGAACTATGAGCATTAAGAGTGAATGCATTAGTGGCCTAGAGCAGTAATTGCTTAGAACAGCTTAAAGAACCTCAGTAATATACATACGTCAAATACTTTCCATCAAATGCCTTGAAATCATTTGTGTTCAAGATTCATTGCATTAATCAGTTTGAAAGCAAGCATTATATAAACAGCTAGGTCCTGTTCTTTTCAGAGAATATCAAGATGTTATGACATTTAATTTAGTAAGCAATGAGGTTGCTCTTTTTAAAGCAACATAACTTTAAAAGCATCACACACAAAAAAAAGCATCATGAAAAATCTGTGTTACACTGTACAGTTTAGAAAGCTCTTTCACGTACACTGTTTGATTTAACCCACAGCAGTCTTGTCAGGAAGGTAAAACGGAGCTTTTGCTCGTGATAGGTTAAGTGTCCGGCCTGCTCTACAGCTGTTCTGATTCCCAGAATTCTACCTGATCCTACCAGGATCCAAATCTTGTGGCTGTCGGACTGCTTTCTTTTTTATATGATGGTAGTTTGGCTTTGCTATTCTTTTTTATAATTAAAAACACTGTTTTCCTTTTACTTCTGGAACAAACAAGACAGATATGTTTCATATAAAATTCTTCTAATATATTTTAAAAACTCACAGAAGACTGTTTATTGTCAGAGGCATAAACTAGCATGAGATCTAAAATAAAGAATTATTTCTTTATTTTTTGCATAATTTCTTAAAATTGAACATGGAAATTGTCTTAATTATTTAAAATTTTGTCTTATAGATACTATATTTCGAAAGGTGCTATTGTGGATCAACTTGGAGGAGACCTAAATTCAACTCCATTGCACTGGGCCACAAGGTTTAAATTTACTTCTGGATTTTTTTCCTCTTTTAGCAGTCTATAACTAAGCAACTTTTTAAAAGAATGATATGCTGAAATGAATGGGAGAACTTGTTATGCTGATAGTTAGTATCAATGATGTACTCATTTATTGCTGTCCAGGGCTACTTGTATTGAAAGCAGTTTATTGTCCGAAGTGTCCTTTAGGAATTAACCATGCTGATATTAATCCAGTTAATTTTAAGATGGGGTTAAACTTTGGCATACTTTTGCAGTTTATATATGTTTACAGTCAAAGAAGTGTCTAGTTCATGGGACAATTAAGGTCATATTGGAATAGGATTAATAGAATATAGTAACTATTTAAAGAAGTTTAAATAGTTTTAAGCTAAAAAGTAAACTAAAAAAGTTTAAATATTTAAAGAAGTTATCAGTAAAAATTTTCAGAGACTTTTATACCAGTTAAGACTTAAGAACATAAAATCCTAAATGTGTCTTGACATATTTGTTTTAAAATAACATAAAATAAGGTTTTTCTAATCTTTTCTACCATTACCCTATTTTTTTTTAAAGATCTTTCCAGAGTTTCTTGTTTGAAATAGCTTTATATATTTAAGTGTTTATTCTTTTACGTTTTAGACAAGGCCATCTATCTATGGTTGTGCAACTGATGAAATATGGTGCAGACCCTTCGTTAATTGATGGAGAAGGATGTAGCTGTATTCATTTGGCTGCTCAGTTTGGACATACCTCAATTGTTGCTTATCTCATAGCAAAAGGACAGGTAAAAAAAATCACAGTGGGGTAGATTTTAATCAAACTTTCTTCATGGTTTGAATACCTAAGATCATTGGTGTTAAGAAGTGTAACAGTCTAGTGATGTTAAAATAGTACTTTCTGATGAATGAAGAGAGTAAATAAATGAGCTGTTTATTGTAGTTAACATAAAAATACAAAAAACAGTTATGATCCAGGTAATGATTTGTTAAGTTGGGTTTTTTATTTCCAGTAGTGATAGACATGAATTCTAGAAAGTAAGGGAGACAATTTAGGTTGTCTATTTTTCCCCCTTAATTACACCCTTTGAATATATTATCTGAATTCATTTAAACTGTTCTGAACATACTACTGGTTGTTTTCTATATTAAGTCCCTCTCAAGGGGGATACGTTCCTCACTCATTTTCTGTTTCTGATGTATAAAATACTGCTTCTTACACGTCCGAAGAATTCTCATGGTTTAAGTGGTTCTTTCTAGTTACTCCTGAATATGTAGTGACTGTAATCATTTTAAATATTATCAATTTATGTGTACCATGATTTTCTAATAGCAAATGTATTTTGTTAAAAGTTATATCACTTAATTTTTCTTTCATGAGATTTTTTTTTAGTTGTACTTAAACATTAGTTTTATAGCTAAGGATCTTATCGTAAAAGTAAGATAAGTGATTTTAATTCAGTGTTGTTAAAATATATTTGTTATTTTAATGCAAAACAGTAGATTCAGGATTTGAACGTATTTATTTTATGACTCCTCTGAGGTATTTGCTGTTGACGTGCCAGTCAGTGATGGTTGTGTGTTGTACACTGTTGTTAAGAAAAGGAGGCTGAGGCTGGGTAATTGTTGAAAGGGGGAGTTTTATCATCTGTTGCTGTGTTAAAGACTACCCCCTAAATCTGATGGTTTTAGAACAGCACCCACCATTATATTTCACAGTTCTCTGGGTTAACTGGGCTTGGCTGGGTGGTTCTTCTTGTGATAATGGCAGGGGGGACTTACATAGGGGCTCTGCTGAGCTGGAGAATGGCTCACTTGCATACCTTGTATCTTGATAGGAATGGCCAGAAGGCTGGGCTCACTTGGGATTCCAGACAGCAAGGCCTCTTTCTTTCTCTCCATGCAGTCCCAGAATTTCTCCTGCACAATACCCCTCCATGCGCTCTCTCTAGCAGGGAAACTTGGTGGTGCAGAGCTCCCCAGAGAGCAAAAGCAGAAGCTATCTGACTTTTTAAAGGTTTTGAACCAGCATGACAACATTTCTGCTCCATTCTGTCAATTAAACCAAGTTACAGGGCCAACCTATGTTCATTGTGGGAACACAGGTTTGCACACCCGAAGAGGAGGTTTATTGGAAGCTGCCTTTGGAGACCAGCTACCAGGAGGGATCACCTTTGTCCTTACAGTTCCTTCTAGACTGGGGATAAAAGCAGTAGATGGCGCTGTTGCACACGCCATTGTCTTTAGTGGCCTTCTCTATTACAGACAAAGTTTACAAGACATGTTCACCTTTTTCCTTCCAGTTTTTAAGTGGGTAGGAATAGTGGAGTAAAGTTTTGACTCTTTTTGTTAATCTATTGATTTTTGAGTTGTAATCATTTTAACTCTGGCATTGTATGAAGGCTATAAAATTCTTAAAGGGTAGAGTTTTTTGTCACAGTGCCTTTTGTGCAGTAAATGCATGATGATGTTAATGAATGTCTGACAGATAATTCGTTTTCTTTTTCATGAGTAATTTTTTTTTCCTGCTTACAAAAGTAACATACTTACTGTAAAGTATTCAAACATAATAAAAAACTATGGCTTAAAGAATGAAATCTCACCTTCCTTTACTTCCTCACCCCCATTGAGATCTCTTCCTCTAATGGTTTACTATATATTTTTCCAGAATTTGTCAATGTATATGCTAAAATATTATAGGAAGAAAACCCCTCTAATGCACATTCCATTGTACTTTAAATGGGTTCCAAAGTCCTTCTCTGGCCTGTTGAGCTACGTGTGGTCAGCCCTGGAAGCCTGTGATCCCATCTTTTGTCGTCTCTCCTCACGCACTACTTTTACCATACCTGTCTTGCAGTTCGCTGAACAGCTTTGATGAGTTTTGTTATAAGGCCTTTGTGCCTGCTCTTCTGCTTGGTATTTCTTTTCTCAGTCACACAGTTCGCTCTCCTTTTCCCTCTCACTTTAATCAGGTGTTTGCTCAATTTTGGTTAGTTCTGATTAGTTCCCAATTATAAGCAGTAATAAAATTATTGTATTTCTAATTCCTTCTTATTCTTCTCCGTCTAATTTTGTCATTAGTCAGTGATATTGTTTTTCTTAATGTTAACTTTGTTCTGATAAATATAACTTATATTTCTGTTACTTGATTTTTCAGCTCTAAATAATACTCTTTGACTCATAGCTATTGTAGGGTAGACACTCATTATACTTTCTTTTCAGCCTTTTCCCACCCCCACCCCCCC
>NW_011494522.1:684403-699405 GCF_000754665.1 Bison bison bison
CCCACCCCCCCATTTTTTATTAATTGTGCCAAATTTACATTCTTAGAACATATAACATTTCCATTCAGTTTGTCATTCTATTCATCACAATTGTTTCATGTTAGTTATACTGTTAAATATATTCAGTGCTCACTACCAATTCTTTTGAATGATTTTCAGGGGAAAATGCTAAGTAATGGAGCCCTGTTGATCATGGAATTCCCATAACCTTTTGATCTGGGCTTGTTAATTCTTCCTAATAGAGAATACTCATACGTCCAGGCTGAACTTGGAAAAGAAGTACCAAGTTTTAAATCCTGACCCAAAGAGAGAAAAGGTTGATTTTCATTTTTCTTTTAGTACTCTAGAGGTGTGGCATAGTTTTACATTTTTTATTTATTAACATTTTTAATACTGTCACTTTTTAAAAATGATAATGCAGAGACTTAGGACTAAGAAGATACTTAAACATAAGGATTTACATGTTTGTTTTAATTGGACATCAAATTTAGTTGAGCTTTCTTAAAACCAGGGCAGTAAAGGAAGTAAATCAGTGACAGTACTTGACTCTCATGTAAGAAGCAAGGGAGTTTGTCATTTCTTCAGATAAGTTTTTTTTTAAGATTTTTATTGGAAAAAAAAAGCCATGTATAATGTAAATATTGAGTGAGGTTACATGAAATATTCCCAGCAACACCTAGAATAAATTTAGAAATGGATTTGTAGTGATAAGGCACAACATTTAACTATAGTTTTCATGAGACAGACTAAAACTAGTGATGTCCAAGGAGGATACGTTATCACTTGTCAAGATAGTGGTTCTCGGCTTTTTTTCTCTTTACCTCAATATATTTGGACATTTGAGACATACTCCCATCAGTAAGAGTGGCTTACAGAGAACGGTACATAGAGTTATGAAGTGTTTCACAGTGCACTCACTGTAGCTGTGCTCTCTCCGCTGGGTGGTAGATTAGATAACATATGTTGGATAACAGCTGCGGGTTTGATGGAGTCCAGGAATGGGAGATGGGGATGGGACGAAGAGGAAACAGTTTTTATTGAATGTCTGTTATGTTCCAGGCTATAGAATTAGATTGCCTTACACGCATCATTCCATTAAATCATCACAGGGATCTTATGAAGCCATTATTTGTATTCACATTTGTGGATGGGGAAGCTGAGGTTCAGAGAATTAAAGTAATTTTGCCAATTTTACAGTTATTAAGTGGTGGAGCTAGGAATTCAAAATCATGTCTGTCTTGTTCTAACGCCCATGCCTTTCCCAAGCTTAGAAGAGTAGATAGGTAAACTTGTCTTTTCATTTAACAGATGGTTTTTGATTATTCTCCGTGCCCAGAAAAGTAGATACAAAGATGACTTTAAAACAATTTTGATCTTTAAAGAAGTCCTGTTCTAGTTAATGAGACAGATGCCTCAGGTACATAGCAGAATCAAGTCAAATTGATTGCTGGAGTGGGTCAAGAGAATTTTAGGGAAGTGAAACGAATAGAATCCCTGATACATTAGCATGTCTTGAAAGAAGATTTAGATAACTTGAGAAGAGTTTGGGTTGAATAGGTTGTAGTTTTAATTCTAATTTGCTAAAAAGAAAAAAAGAACTAAGCCAAAGGGAGAAAAAAGAGTGCCAAGGAAAGCAAAAAGCTGGGTAGGAGAGGAAAAGTAATCATGGTTTCTACATAACTTTGTTGGGAATAGTATTCATATGTATTTATAATAATGTAAGTATCAAATATTTATAGAACCTGAATTACTATCTCTTCAGAGGAAGGAATAGGAAAGGTACATGTCTGTGATGGGGCAGTGAGAAGAAAGAGAGAATATGCTATTTTACATATTGAGGTTATGTAAAATATGGATATTGAGGATAATGCCTAAGACTGAAAAATCAAAAGGTGCCAATTCAGGTTTTTTATTTTAAGTATGTGGGAGTAAAAAGCACATCAAATAATGAGTTTTAAAAAAATGAAAATGGTAGGGAGTAAGACAGTGGATTGCTTTATTACCTTGCTTTTTTACCACAGACTTTGTAGAGTTAGTTAATTCTAAAAATATTTATGCATAGTGACATAGTGATAAAAAGCATTTTAAAACAAAGAACAAATTCAATAAATTTTAGTAGATTCAGAACATTTGACTCTTTTAAAATTTATTGAATTTATTCTTTGTTTTAAAATGGCTAGAAATAAACATGGCACCCCACTCCAGTACTCTTGCCGGGAAAACCCCATGGACGGAGGAGCCTGGTAGGCTGCAGTCCACGGGGTCCTTAAGAGTCAGACACGACTGAGCGACTTCACTTTCACTTTTGACTTTCATGCACTGGAGAAGGAAATGGCAACCCACTCCAGTGTTCTTGCCTGGAGAATCCCAGGGAGGGTGGAGCCTGATGGGCTGCCGTCTATGGGGTCGCACAGAGTCGGACACGACTGAAGCGACTTAGCAGCAGCAGCAGAAATAAACAGGGTTTTATTATTCTCTCGTATCATGAATTAATATAAGTAAGTTTTTCAGAGACATAAGTCATTTATTTAATCTATCCATTGTGGGTGAAAGATCAAGAGTAGGTCAGATCTTTAAAAGGCTGAGTGAAGCATCTTAAAAGAGAAAACTATAAATAGAAGTTAATTAAATATTAAGTATATGTTTATATTTATAAATAAGTAACATACAGATATTTATATCTATATTAATTTGAATGTTTAATAATAATAAATATTGAATAGTTTTATTTTAAAGTTAAAGAAAAAGTTTCATAAATCAACCTTGATTGACTGGTGTTATCATGTTGGCTTCTTTTGTGATGTGTAAATTATGTTTTTCTAAGTACATTTAGTAGGGACTTAGAAATTTTTACTGTCTGACTTTTTACTCTATCAGGATGTAGATATGATGGATCACAATGGGATGACACCTTTAATGTGGGCAGCTTATAGAACACATAGGTATGTAACCATTATAAAATACTTATTCAGATCATCAGCATGATAAAATGTAAAACAAGTGATGAGAAAAAGCAATTAATGTTATACTTATTAATATTTAAAATTCTTAGAATGAATACATAGTATATAACACAGATTATCTTTTTGGATATTTTGAGTCTTTATGTTTACCTTTATGTTGGTAATTGTAGTATCCTTAAGGTAGTCTTAAGCAGTTTCCAAGAATGGAAGATGCTACCTTCTTATTAAAAGTATAACTCATTTTTTATATGACTTGCATATTGGCAAGTTTAACATTAATAAGTTGCCTTAAATCATTTTTGGAACAATCTAGATTTAAATTTAAAATTTTAATTGTTTAAGTATTTAAATATTAATGACATTAACTCCATGATGTAGAATATAAACATCAGGACCAAGTGTGCTCTCTCTTGGGACTAGTTTACGTTCTGTGATGTAGAACATACTTAATTCTTCATGTTAAAAATGTCTCATTACTCATTATAAAGTTGTTGAAAATAGGTTAGAATAGAAGCGTTCCAAGATGGAATATAACCACAGTCAGTTTAGTGTCTGTAATGATTTCTATAATTGAAATTAGGGTTGTTGTTGTTGTTGTGTTTTTTTTTCCTTTTCAGTGTGGATCCAACTAGATTGCTTTTAACATTCAATGTTTCAGTTAACCTTGGTGACAAGTATCACAAAAACACTGCTCTGCACTGGGCAGTGCTAGCAGGGAATACCACAGTCATTAGTCTTCTTCTGGAAGCTGGAGCTAATGTTGATGCCCAGAATATCAAGGTAAAAACAGCCTTTATTGATTGTGCTTTGTGAAATGTGATTACCAACATTGGAATTCTTCAATAGAACTTAGGTGTTTTAATAGACTGTCAGAGGTGGAAGAAACTTACTTACCCTTAACCCTTTGCTTCCATGCAAGAATTTGTTTTGAAAAACTAATTTATTTATTTTCGTCTTTTAGTATTGAAGTATTTTTCATATTTTGGTGACCTTTTCATTAGTGAATTCTTACTGACTTTTATCTCTTTATAGCTGAATAGATAGTTTTCTGGTTTCTTTAAGATTATTGCACTAAGATCCCACATGTGGCACCACGCAACCTAAATAAATAATATCATTGCAGAGAATCACAGGTTTTTATCCCAAGTATGCATAATAACTTTCAGTAATTTCTTGACTTGGTCATTAATTGTCTTATTTTTATAAAGGTCAAGACCTTTAAATTTGATAATCACCTTTATGATATTTATAGGAGAATTTCTCTCCCCTAAATGCTGGAGTAATCCAAGAAAAATGAACCCAAAAAGTATACAAAATGTTAACATTTACACTCTGAACATTTTAGAAATTTATAGACATTTTTATGAATACCTACAAGACAATCTATTGATAATCTTAAATTTTGATTAACCATTTTCAGTGTTAAAGCTTGTCTTTTAGCAACAGACTTTTTATGTGAAATGACTTCAAAATTTTAAACATCTTTTAATAATGTGCCTTCTTAAATAACTTTGTACTCATTAACAAATGTTGTTTAATTTTGACTATAAGCCATAGTATTTTCTTAGTCATGCCTCTTAAATTTCTGAGGAATATATGCTATTTAAATATGAAAGGAATTTGAACTGCATAATAATCTAAAATGGCAATCAAAAAGTTGGTTATCTCCTGCTGGATCAGGGCATCTTTTTATGTAGCAGTGAACAGTTCTTTCTCTGTTTGATTACTCTGAAAAGATTAAACTACTAAAATAAAATAGCTTAGACTAATTTATTTATGATTACAACCAATTTTTAGAAATGAGTCTCTGAAAGTACTTATTTAAAAGTTAATATCAAATATCTTATTGGAAACGCTAAGAAATTGAGAAAAGCATGTATTTTCTTTTACTTTTTTTCAATTTCAAGTCTTTTTGTCTCTACCCAAAGTGATCAGAATGGTCTAGTTACCTGCTGGTAAATTTATGGAAGGAGGACAGTCAACTTACCCTCATGTCTGACGTGTGATGAGCACTCTTCTAAGTTTTGTTGACCGAATGAAGATTCTTGTCTTGAGCTTCCCCCCTAGGCTGGTTTTCATGACTGTGCTGGCATACCTCTCTGCCACTTGTGAAATCATAGAGAGAAATTTTTGCTTTTCGAAACATTTTAAAGTAGGAAGTTCTGAAAAGTTCGTAACATCGTAATCAGTAAATTAGGCTGATCTCAAGGCCTGTAGAAAAAGAAAGGAGGAGTTTGATTAAACCTAACCAGTATCCCTATGAGAAAAAATTAACGAGATGACCTTATATTTTATGATCTGAATTGCTTTAGAGTGTTATTTTTCTTCTCTTAGCTACTGGATAGCCATTCCTAAAGATTTCCAGTATTTAGTGTTATATTTTAACCAGTTTCACTATGGCAAATAGTGTATGTCCATAGACTTTGCCAAGAATCATATAGATATGTTGAAATTACAGTAGTACCAAAGAATTATGACAAAGTGACGGCACAGTTTTATAATTTGAAACTAGTAGTATGTATTTTCAGAGCGTTTAAAATTATCTTTTCTTAGCATATAAAAGTTTAGATAACTTCTCTTCGGTCATGAACTTTTAGTATTTGAGATGTGGTTTGTAAGTTTAATGTCTTTTCATCTTGTACTCAAAATTAACCATTGTATAAACTTTTGATAAGCTTTTGGCTTCCCAGGCAGCTCAGTGATTAAGAATCTGACCGCCAGTGCAGGAGACTGGTGGGCTACCATCCATGGGGTCACAAAGAGTCAGACATGACTGAGTGACTAACGCTTTCACTTTCATACAATTCCCAGGTGTAGAACATAATGATTTGACATTTGTACACCTTGCAAAATGACCAACATGTCCAGTAAACATCTATCACCATCACAGCTGCAAATTTCTTTTTTCCTGTGATGTAAACCCCTCAAGATTTGGGCTTCCCAGATAGACGTAGTGGTAAAGAACCTGCCTGTCAGTGCAGTGTGCCTAAGAGACACAGGTTTGATCCCTGGATCAAGAAGATCCCTTGGCAGTGAGGGAGGGCTTGGCAACCCACTCCAGTATTCTTGCCTAGAGAATCCCATGGACAGAGGAGCCTGGTTTGCTACAGTCCAAAGGGTTGCAAAGAGTCTGGACACAACTAAAGTGACTTAGCACGCAGATGATGCAAACCCTCAAGATATTTACTCTTAGCGACTTCTGAATATGCACTAGGGCATTGTTAACTGTGGGCTTCGCTAGTGGCTCAGTTGTAAACAACCTGCCTACCAATGCAGGAGATGCAACTTCCATCCCTGGGTTGGGAAGATCCCTCTGGAGGAGGAAATGGCAACCCTCCCCCAGAATTCTTGCCTGGAAAATCCCACAGACAGAGGAGCCTGGCAAGATGCAGTCCATGCAGCTGCAAAAGAGTTGGACTTGATTTAGCAGCTAAATAACAACAACAATTATTAACTATGGTGTCATGCATTATATCCTCGTGACTTCTTTTTTTTTTTAGAACTGGCAGTTTATACCTTTGACTCCCTTCGCTAATCTCCCCAACTTCCCACACTGTCTACCTCTGGCATTCAGCAGTCTGTTCTCTGTATCTATGAGCTTGCGTTTTGTTGATGTTTTGTTTTTAGATTCCACATGTAAGTGGTATCATAAGGTATTTGTCTTTTTCTGACTTATTTGAAGTGACACTGTTTTTAAAGGAAATAAAATCTAAGGAGTTGCTTCAGTTGCTCAGGGAGCATTTATACTTTCAGAGTAAAAGCAATCTTTTTAACCACACTGGTGAAAAAGTAGATTTTTGTTTAAAACTGTAATTTTAATGTGATTAAAAGGGTGAAATAAGTATCAAATACCTTTTCTACTAGAATCTGACATTCCTATTATGTTGAAGTCTAGTCACCTGCTAGTGGAGCGTGTTCATTCATCCAACAAATGTTTGTTCAGTGCTGGGCAGTCAGTACTTAAGATAGACAAAGTCCCTATTCTCTCAGAAAATTACACTGTATTAAGGAAATAGACGACAAGTAAATTAACAGACACACACACAGAGGCAAATGTGGTCATGATGAGGGCTAAGGGGGCTGTGTCAGGTGAGAGTGATTTGTGAATGCCTCTGAGACACGTGATCAGTTAGATATATGAGAAAGTACGTTTCATGTAGAGGAACCTACAAGTGTGAGGCCCAAGGCCAGGAATAAGCTGGTCATGTTAGAGGTGTAGAAATGACAGCTTTGACCAAGCAAGAGTGGCTGAGAGAGATAGGTACCAGGCCATGATAAAGTACTTTAACTGTATTCGCAGTCATGAGAAGTAGTTGGAAAGATTTTTGTAGAATTGTTATGTAATCTTTGTGTTTAAAATATTTCTTAAAGATTATTTTGTTATTTGGAGAATATATTGAAGAATTAAGAAAATGAAAGGGGATGTATTAAGATCAGTTTGGTTCTTGTAATAAATCAGGCAAGTGATAATGTTACTTTTGCCTGAGATTGAAGTGATGGAGAAAAATGAATGGTTTTGGAAATGATAATTTAGAGCAGAAAAGAAAAGGTAGATTAAAAATGAAGGTGAAAGAAAAAACATCAATGATTCAGTTTTGGCTTGAATAACTGAGTGTCCTGTGATACATGTTGAAATTGTGAAAATGGAAGGAAATAAGCTTTTTTGGGGGCAATAGAACTTGGTTCTGCTTTAGTCATATATAATTTGAGATGGTACCTTTTAGCTATGTGGAATGTCACATAGCTATGTGAAAAATTTGTTAAATAAAAAACCAACCTAGATTATTTGTCCTGGAATTTGACAGATTAAGTTGATTTATAGCTGTTTATTTTTCCTTTTTTCATTTTAAGCCTTGAGAAAGTCTGGTTGATAAACATGAATTGTACCAAGATGGAGCCTGTAAATCTGGATATGGCTTTAATAGCTAATAAAGTTACATTCTTCAAAGAATATGAAAAATTATACTTTATGTTTTAGTATTTAACTATTGATTGACTCTATTTCTTCTAAAATAGCTATTTCCTAAATAAAATAAAGCATAAGTTTCTTAGGAATCTGTCTTTATATCCTTGTAAATTAGTTATTTCACTGTTTCAGTTCTTTTAATATATAAACAAATGATTCTTTTATCAAAATAATAACTTATTTTGGAGATATTATTAAATGATAGGTAACTTTAAAATGACTAATTTTATCCTTAGAAGGATTAGGAATGACCATATACCCTCAATTAGAGGTTCTTAATCTGGGGCCCACCAGTGGATTTTGGTTAAGGGGTAGGTCCATGAGCTCTAAAATTGTTAATGAATAAAATATCAGCATTTTTCTGGCGAGGAAGTTGCCAGACTTTCATCAGACATGCCTTAAAAGAGTTTAAAAACCATGTCCCTAATTAATGGTTACAAAGAATAAATCTTCTGAGGTAGTAACAATAGTGGGAGAAAGTGATTTGGGATACTTAAAGAAACATGACCTATGCAGTAATCCCTTTTCATGGTAGCATCTCATTTGTGGATTTAAAAATATATTTCACCTCCTTACACATGTTTTTGGTTGATAAATTCAGATGAATTGAGTTTGGGGAGGGCAATTAATCTTGAGTGCTGCCTATATATTTATATTTTTTTCTTTCTAAAATTATCAAAGGACATAATTTTTAGCTTGTGCAAAATGTAAAATTCCTGAGCTTTGTTAATTAATCTGTTGAAAGACTTTTGTATGGTTTCTTGAAAAGAGCTAAGAAACTATTTTCAGAAAATAGTTTTCATTACCTCTTAGGTACCCGACCTTGATGGTCTCCAAAGAAGAACTTTCCTTAGTTTTAATAATGAAATTCAACCTCACTTAGGCAAAAAGTGATCTTCCACCTTCCATAGTGTTTATCTCACCAAAACCCCTGAAGAATATCTTTTGTTACTAGTTAGTTACATACTCTAATACTCCATGATTCTTGTTACTGCTCTTGTTATTATCACTTGCTATTTTGGCTAACACATGGAGTGTTCAAATATAGACTTGACTTGGAACCTTGGTTTTAGTAGAATTTTTTAAATTAATTGCTTGTTTATTTTGCCAGCTGAATAAAAGAACTGTACAAAAGTAGTCAGATGACTAGAGGAGTAGTTGAAAGATTTCTTAAAGCTCCCTCCATCTTTTTATCTAGGCAATCCTTAGGTGTCACATGGCCCTCTAGTGGAAGGGGTGCTCAGCTGGACCGAGGCAACTGCAGGATATTCTCTGGGAGTTGTTACCCAAGGGATTGCTTTTATTCAGGTAATCTTTCAGTTTGGATTAATTAGCTGGTTCTGACAACCTAGGTGATAGAATTTTGGAATAGGTAAGGAGACATTTTAAAGTAAATATCCCTGTTTGTGGAAGATTCACCTAAGTTAGCCCATTTCTTATTAAATACTATTGATCTTTTTATTAAAGGATTGGTTAGGCTTTTTGTTTTTATTGTTGTGTTGTTATTGCTGTTGCTCTGGTGGTAGTGGTGTGTTTATTTTGTTGTTTGATTCTTTATTTTTCAGTGTTTTTTTTAAAATTGAATAAACTATATTCCATATTTGATTAATAATTATCCCTCTTGAGTAAGGCACCCAGGCCTCCTTATTTCTTTATTTTCATCCAGTTTTAAAAAATAAAATTTCAGTATTATTTCCCCCATTTTTAAAGCAATTTTGAATATTCATCCTTAATTCTTGAAATTTTGGCAAACAAAATTATTTTTTCTTTTTAAGGAAGTAGATAAAAGTGGAGACTATGAAATAGAATAAAAATGTAGGTATATAACTACCAAAAGGAGAAATATGATTTTTAATTAATAAAGGCATAAAGAAGCATAAATTTAGAATTGGGGACACTCATTTCTTGTTTCTTACTTCCTTTAAAACATTTTAGTTTTGGTCATTTATACTTCCTGGCGTTCTTTTTCTTGCAATTAAAGGAAGCTGCAAGTCTCTAACATGAGATTAACTTTTTTGTTACTGCCCTAGTTCTCTTTGGAAGTTTCTGGATGGGTGAATGAATTTAACATGATCAAGAATACCAATATAATAGTAGAAGTGGAAGTTTTCTCTTTTTCTTCTCTCTTCTCTTCTTTAGACTTCTTTCATCACTAAAATTAAACAGACAGATTTCTGGCAGTTTGTTATTACAGCAGGATGGTTTGTAGCAATAACTATTACTAATGAAACCCTTAAAGAATTTAGAATAACTGCATAAACTTAGTGATAGCCTCTGATCCAGCAGGTGCTAAAATACCTACTTTTTGATTACTCTCTAAAATAAGTTAAAATGCAAGCCAGAAATAGTCTATAGAATAGGATGTGTAAATATATTTTCTGACTTTACCTTAAGTGGAAAAACATAAATATATCATTTAGAGTCTTTAGTAATTGACTTTGCCAAATGTAAAAAGAATGTTAATGAATTAATAGTGCTGTCCGTTTATCTTTGTGGAAGTGCTTTAATTTTAGCTAGTAGCTAAAATATTCTACTTTTTCTTTGTTTTCTTTTTTTTTTAATGTGAATTTCTTCTGCTTATATTATCAGGGCGAATCAGCACTTGATTTGGCAAAGCAGAGAAAAAATGTGTGGATGATCAACCATTTGCAAGAGGCACGGCAAGCAAAGGGATATGACAATCCATCTTTCCTTAGAAAGCTGAAAGCTGATAAGGTAAATCCATGACTGAAGATTTTCAACAGATAGTCTTTTTAAGTAAAATTCATAAGCATATTTTCTTAGCATGTGTATAGGCTTTAGTTTTGGTATTGGCCAGTGTAGTTATTTTAAAATATTATTTCACCCAGAT
The DNA here is from genome assembly GCF_000754665.1 of Bison bison bison. NCBI lineage: Eukaryota > Metazoa > Chordata > Mammalia > Artiodactyla > Bovidae > Bison > Bison bison. The sequence goes on from NW_011494522.1 coordinate 695,184, forward strand.
GAATAAAGGTAGACACCGAAGTTTAAGAAGGATGGGTGCACGTGAAATTGTTTAGATGCCTCTTCAGTACTAACAAACTTTAATTCAGCGGGCTTTTGTTAAGTTTTTATAGAGAGATAATAAAACTTTTCCTTTTAAGTGTATTTGTTAGTATAATAATAAATTGTGAAAAATCTTAGTCCTTATATATTTTGAAACTACTTACATCTCTATAGTTAATTTAAGCTTTCCATTCTTTTGTAGTATGTTGTAACTTTCATTGAGAGAGAGAAACTTACTATTCAGTTCTCTATAGAAAGCTCATTTTAAACCTTCCATAAAATCTTCAGTTTTAAGCTGTTTGATTTTTGCCTTAGTTGCCTAATTGTATGATTTCAAAACTAAGAACATTTTCCCCAAAAGAAGGATCTGTATTCCTTAAAAATTTATTTCCTTATAAGAAAAAATTAGCTGACTGATAGTTTTTTTGATATATCTAAATAAATGATGAGATATTTGATAACTTGTCAGTAATCACAATTTGAATGGCATGGCACCCCACTCCAGTACTCTTGCCTGGAGAATCCCATGGACAGAGGAGCCTGGTAGGCTGCAGTCCATGGGGTCGTGAAGAGTCGGACATGACTGAGCTACTTCACTTTCACTTTTCACTTTCATGCATTTGAGAAGGAATTGGCAACCCACTCCAGTGTTCTTGCCTGGAGAATCCCAGGGACGGCGGAGCCTGGTGGGCTGCCGTCTGTGGGGTCACACAGAGTCGGACACGACTGAAGCGACTTAACAGCAGCAGCAGCAAGCCTTGGGTATCATATATGTCTTATTCAGGCGGTTCTAATGGTAATACTTTTTATATAAAGTTAACACTGATCTATTTGTTACCAAAACAAAATAAGTTTGGGGTAAAGGGAAACAGATTTGAAAGCATGCCTCATTGATACATAGGATTTAGACTTCCTTGATGTCCTAATGAGCTGAAAAGTCCATTGGTCCATTACTTAGACATCAGAAGAATTAGATTTGTAGTTTATAAACTTGGCCATTTTCAGCCCCATATTTGAGGCCGATGAGCAGTTTTTGCATGTCATACCATCTTTTCATTTTACTATTTAGGTATGATATTAAAATAGTTAATTATTTATTGAGTGGGCTCAAAAGTTTCTTCTGGTTTTTCCATACAGTGTTATGGAAAAACCACAACAAACTTTTTGGCCACCCCAATACTTTGATGTTGCTCTGTCCTCTAGGATTTAGAGCAGTTTTGCTCAACAGGGTAAAAAGTGGCTAATTTCTCATAATAACTAGGCCACTAATAAAAATGTCTTTTGTTACTCTGGAACATCTCATTATCTTTATGCTTTCATTTGCTTAGTTAAATTTTAGATGTTTATAAAATTATTTATTATAGCAGTAATGAACTATATATCACTGTTACGTGTTTGAATACAGTTTCTTTTAAGAAGAGAGCTGCATTAAAAAGTTCTGCACAATTTTATTAACATTTGCATATATTATTGTGATCAGTTCAGAAGTTGTATATTCCTGGTTTTTTTGTTTTAGCTTTTTGCATTAGTAGCTTTAAAAATATTATGTAATCTAAAGCAATCACTAGATAAAAATTCATGATTTCATGAACTGGGGCTTTGTTAAATTAAATATTTGCATTTGTATAGACTATTCTCTTTCCATCTCACATTAGAAAAATTTAAATTATGAACATGACTTGATTTGCTAGTCTGTGAAGTATGTTCTGTATTTAAAACTAAACAAGAAAACGCCCAAGACTCAATAGCTTTTTACTAAAAATAAGTCAGCCCAAAAGGAAAAAAATTATTTTTGGACACTGATAGTAGACAGATATGAAAGGAATCTTGATGAGTTATAAGGAAATCTCTCAATTAGTGTTTCTCAACATTTAAAAACCCAGGATCCCTTCTGTTAGCAGTGAAAATCTCACAAGTATTACTCTCTAATGTTTTTTATTAATTATGTGAAAATAAATCTGGGAAGATGGAGTAGATGTAGTTTTCCCTATTCCTTCCTTCCAAGTACAACTAAAAAACCTGGATATTATGTACAAAACAAATATAGGAAGACTGAGGATGGAGAGAAGAAGCCAGAGAGTTAGGGAGCTAAGGATCCAAAGGGTAACGTGGTGGTGAGTTCCCTCCTTTTTCTTTTTTTGCTTCGTATTTTCCAGAAGAGAAACTGACAAAGCCAACAACCCAGGATCATGAATGGGTACAGACAAAAACAGCTCCCCCAAAGGCTTGCCCTTAAGCCAGAGACCACAAAAGAGACAGCGTATTTGGCAAGGTAGAAATTTTTAGAAAATAAATTTCTGCTACAGCCAGAAACAACAGAAAAAGCTGTGGACCCACCCTGACTCATACCAGCAAAGACCCAGCTTTCCAACCTTACCACGCTATAATGATGGGCCCCAGCTTCTCTCCTGGGGTGGTGTCAGGGAAGGTTGAGTAGAGAGCCGGGATTTTTGTCCCCACTGGCTGTCAGTGAGGTCCCATCCCCTGCTGTGTTAGTGGTGATCACATAGGAAACAGGAATGAGGCACTCCCAGCCAGGGAGGGCATCCATGGAGGGGGACCGGGGACTTGGGAGCCCCACCTCTGCCCATAAATACTAAGGAAACCCCTCCTCAGTGTCCGTGAAGGCCCGCTCGGCATCCTGGACTTCACCTCACCTGCCAGTAATGAGAAGGTGTCCCCCTGCCTGCATCAGAGGAATCCACACGAAAGGCTTAAATACGACCCAGTGTCTCATAATACCCCAAACGTCTAGGTTTCAAACAGAAGTTGTTCATCAACACAAGAATCAAGATCTGACTGAATGAAAAGAGAATCATTAGATGCCAATGTAATATCGAAGATGTTAGAATTATGTGACAAAAGATTTTAAAACAATCATCATAAAAAGCCTTCGGTGAATATTTATGAACATACTTGAAACAAGTGAAAAATAGAGGCTTAGTGAAGAAATAGAGATATAGAAATAGACTGTAAATAAGAACCAAATGGAAATTGTAAAACTGAAAATTAAAATAACCAAAAATTTTTTTAAAAGTCAGTGGATGAGTTCAACAGCAGAAGAGAAGAGAGAAGAATCAATGACCTTGAAGACAACAAAAGGAGATAAACTGATGAAAACAAACTAAGAGAACCTTAGGGGCCTGTGTTTATAACAGTATATCTGACACTGATATGATTGGAGTTCCAGAAGAAAAGAGGGTGGGGCTGAAAACGTGCTCAAAGATATAATGGCCAAAAAGTCCCCAAATTTGGCAAAAGACAGACTTGTAGGTTAACAAGTAGAACAAACCCTGAACAGAGTAAACTCAATAAAATCCAAACCAAATGTATCATAGTGAAACTTCTGGAAAGTAAAGACCAAGAAATAAAAATCTTAAACACCCCTTAGCAGTAGGGATAAAACCAGTAACAGTGGATTTCTATTCAGACGCTGTACAGGCAGGAGCAGCTGCTGCATTTTCCAAATGCTGGATGGAAAGAATTATCAATTCAGAATCCTATGTCCAGTGAAAATATGTTTCAGGAGTGAAGGAGAAGAACACATTTTTAGATAAAAGAAAAGTCAGAATTTGTAGACCTCAGTCCTGCCCTGAAAGTGGCTAAGAGACATTCTTTAGAGAGACGGGAAGTGATAAAAGAAAGGCTCTTGGAACATAATATCAAGTAAGCAAAATTACAGGTAAATACAGTAGACTTTCCTTATTCTGCATCTTCCAAACTATGTTTGACAGTTGAAACAAACATCACATTATTTTGCCGTGGATCTAAATGCAAGTAGAGAACTGATTTGAGACAACCTATATTGTAAACGGGTGAGGACAGAGGAATAATAATGGAGGTAAGGTTGCCACACTTCACTTAGATTGGTGAAATGATGACACCAGTATACTGTGATAAGTTATATTTATATTGTACTTAGAATAACCACTAAAAAAGCTATTCAAAGAGATACAAATTCTGAAAAGCTTTTATAGATAGTTATGAAAAGTTTTTCAGTAACTCACAAGAAGGTAGGAGAAAGAAAATGGAAACAAAAACAGAACAAATAGAAAACAAAACCGGAGAAGGCAATGGCACCCCACTCCAGTACTCTTGCCTGGAGAATCCCATGGGCGGAGGAGCCTGGTGGGCTGCAGTCCATGGGGTTGCTAAGAGTCGGACACAACTGAGCAACTTCA
>NW_011494522.1:699505-709273 GCF_000754665.1 Bison bison bison
AAGGAAATGGCAACCCACTCCAGTGTTCTTGCCTGGAGAATCCCAGGGACGGGGGAGCTTGGTGGGCTGCCGTCTATGGGGTCGCACAGAGTCGGACACGACTGAAGCGACTTAACAGCAGCAGCATCCTAACATATCAGTAGTTAGAGTAACTGTTTGTTTGCTAAGTTGCTTCAAGTCACATCAGGCTGTCTGTGACCCTCTGGACTGTAGCTCTCCTCCACCCATGGGGTTCTCCGGGCAAGAATCCTGGAGTGGGTTGTCATGTCCTCCTCCAGGAGATATTCCTGACCCAGGGATCGAACCCTTATCTCTTAAGTCTCCTGTATTGGTTCTTTACTCCTAGCGCCACCCGGAAAGCCCAGAATAGCTATACATGGTCTAAATATACCAATTAAAAGATATCGGCAGTGTGGATTATCCATGACTCAACTATATGCTGCGTGTGGAAACTCACTTCACCTACAAGAATATTGGAAAGTTGCTTATATAGGCAAGTAGCAGAATAGAAATGACGTATGATTCCAAAAGCAGGCAAAGACTTAGTACACAAAGGAAAATTCCAGGCATATCTCATTTTATTGCGTTTCACAGATATGTCTTCTTTTGTTTTTAACAAGTGAAGTTTTGTGGCAAGCTGCATCAAGTAAGTCTTGTTGGTGCCAGTTTCAACAGCATTTGCTTATTTCATGTCACATTTTGGTAATTCTTGCAGTATTTCAAACCCTCCACCAGCAAAAAGATTATGACTTGATGAAGGCTCAGGTGATGGTTAGCACTTTTTAGCAATTTTTTAGCAATATTTTTAAATTAAAAGATATGCTTTTTTTTAGACATAAGGGTATTAATAGACTACAGTATAGTGTAAACATAACTTTTTAAAATTGAAATATAGTTGATGTCCAATATTATGTCAGTTTCAGATGTAACGCATAGTGATTTGACATTTGTATACATTATGAAATCACATTAAGTCACATTTATATATAGGATATATATATAGGATCACATTTGTTCCTATATAAATGTGTTATAATATTATTGACCATATACTTTATGCTGTGTATTACATCTCATGGCTTATTTATTTTATAACTGGAGATTTGTACCTCTTAATCTCTTTGAGCCGCAGCCCCTTCCCCTCTGGTATCTCTGAGTCTGTTTTTGTTTTGTTTGTATTTTTAGATTCCCCATGTAAGTGAGACCACGTGGTGGTAATATTTGTCTTTCTCTGATTTATTCCACCTAGCATAATACCTCTCAGTCCATCCATGTTATCACAAATAGCAAGACTTCATTCTCTTTAATGGCTGAGTAATATTCCATTATATATGTAGATCACGTCTTCTGTATCCATTCATACATCAATGGGCACTTAAGTTGCTTTTATATCATGGCTACAGTAAATAATACTGCAGTGAACACTGAGGTGTAAATATGTTTTCTGTTTAGTCCTTGGGTTTTCTTTGGGTAGATACCCAGAAGTAATATTTCTGGGATGTGCGGTAGTTCTGGTTTTAACTTTTTGCAGACCCTCCATAGTGCCTGTACCGATTTACAGTTACACCAGTAGTCGGCAAGGATTTCCTTTTCTCCCACTCCTCACCTGCATTTGTGCTTTTCTCATCTTTTTGATGATACCCACTCTTACAGGTCTGAGGTGGCATCCTGTTTGGGTTTGGTTTGCGTCTCTCCGGTGAGTGGCCGGCGTGCCCGTTTCTGTGAGCGCTGCGCTGTTGTGGTGGTTGTACCTTCGCAGTATAGTATGAAAGCAAGGAAGGTGATGTTCTGGCTTTGTTCTTCTTTCTCAAGATTGCTTTGGCTATTCAGGTCATTTGTGTTTCCATACAAATTGTAGAATTGCTTGTTTTAGTTCTGTGAAAAGTGCCTTGGTATTTTGATAAGGAACACATTGAAACTGTAAATTGCCTTGGGTAATATGGTCATTTACAATTTTAGTTCTTCCAGTCTGTGAGAATGGTATGTTTCTCCATTTGTTGTGCCATCTTCAGTTTCTTTTATCAATGTCTTAACAGTTTTCAGAGTATAAATCTTTTACCTCTTTGGTTAGATTTATTACTAGGTATTGTATTTTTTTTGATGTACTTGTAGATGGGATTGTTTTCTTAATTTCTCTTTCTCATGGTTTGTTATTAGTATGTAAACCAACAGAGTTTAGTTTTAATTTTATATCTTGTAACTAAATTCACTTATTAGATCTAATAGATTTTTGGTGATGTCTTATATATAGTGTCATGTTATCTGCAAACATTGACAGTTTTACTTCTTCCTTTCCAATCTGGATTCTTTTTTTCTTGTCTCACTGCTGTGGCTAGGACTTCTAATACTGTGTTCAATAAAAGTAGAAGAGTGTGCATCTTTGTGTTCCTGATCTTAGAGGAAATGCTTTCAACTTTTTACTATTGAGTATGGTGTTACCTGTGGGTTTGTCATATATAGCCTTTTTTATATTGAGATATGTTTCCTCTATACCCACTTTTGTTGAGATTTTTATCGTAAATGTTGAATTTTGTTAAAAACTTTTTATGTATCTACTGAGATAATCATATGATTTTTATTCTTCAGTTTGTTATTGTAGTGTATCATGCTGATTGGTTGGCTGTTTGGGTGGCCCCAGGTGGTGGTAGGGGCAGTGCTTGGGGTGTGCTGCCCGGATGGAGGGTGGGGCCAGGTTCTGGGGACCAATAGGCTAGAGGGAAGATTCTAAAACGCTGCTTTCCAACCCTAGTGTTAGTGAAAGTGAAAGTTGCTCAGTTGTGTCTGACTCTTTGTGACCCCTTGGACTATACAGTCCATGGAATTCTCCAGGCGAGAATACTATAATAGGTAGCCTTTCCCTTCTCCAGGGCATCTTCCCAGCCCAGGGATTGAACCCAGGTCTCCCGCATTGCAGGTGGATTCTTTACCAGCTGAGCCACCAGGGAAACCTAGTGTTATTAGGGTAAAAGAAGTTCCCCAAAATAGCTGCCGCTAATTTTTGTATATGTAGGGGTCTTTTATTTGCTTTCTGCCGCTCCAGAGGACTCTTCAAGCTCAGCTAGTACATCTGTTCCAGGCTTCTAACCATTGCCTCTTTGTGCTAGTACTTGGGAGCATCTGAATTTTGTCCTTTAAAACAGAATCTCTGTTTCCTGTGGACCTCCAGCTCTCCTGAAATGGATCCTGCTGGTTTTCAAAGCCAGATGTGTGGAAGCTTTTCTTCCTAGTATAGGAGGGGACCCCTTGGCTGGGGAGCCCCACATAGGGCTTAAACCACTTCTTCCTTGGGGAAGACCTCTAGGATTGTGATTCTCCTTCCATTTGTAAGTCCACTGATCCTGGAGATGTGAGCTCGGATTATACTGTGTTCACCCCTTCCTGCCATCTCATTGTGGTTCCACCTTTATTTCTTTAGTTATGGTAAATCTTTTCTGCTAGTCTTCAGGTTATTTTCCTAGAGAGTGGATCTGTAAATGGTGATAAAGTACTTGTATGCTGAAAAATTTTAAATGCCAATGAAAGAAATCAAGGATGATCTAAGTAAGTGGGGAGACTTATTGTATTCATGAATTGGAAGATTCAATGTAGTAAATATATCAGATGTTCTCGAATCCTGGCATTTTTTTTTTTTTTTTGGTGTAACCAAAACTTACTTGGAAAGGCAGTAGACTTAGAATACCTAAAACAATTCTGAAAAAGAAGAATCACTGCCTGCAGTTTTAACACCTGCTATATAGCTTCAGTTGTCAAGACTCGGTAGTCTTGTTGCTGGAGGAATAAAATAATCAGTGAAACAGAATAGAGAGCCTAGAATTAGAACCATGAAGATGTGCCCGCAGATGTTTGACAGATGTGTAAAAACGATTCAGTGGAGGAAATATAGCCTTTATAACAATTCATATTGGAACATCTGGACATGCATAGGCAAAAAAATAAACCTCTACTCAGACCTCATACTGTATTAATAAATTAACTCAAAACTGTTGAAGACTTAAATGTAAAATGTAAAACCTAAAAATCTAGGGCTACACAGAGATTTGACATAAAAAGCATGATCTGTAAAGGTAAAAATTGATCATTCAGATTTGAATCAAAATTAAAACTTATGTTCTGTGAAAGACCTTGTTATTAAAATGAAAATGAAGACTACAGACTGGGATAAAGAATTTACAAGCCACATATCCAGCAAAGGGACTAGTTTCCAAGATATATTAAGAGCTTTCAAAACTCAAAAGTATAAAATCAAATAATCCAATTAGAAAATAGTTTAAAGAAGAGACATTTTTACCAAAAAAGGTATAAAGTGACAGGCACATGAAAAAATATTCCAACATCATTTTAGTCATTTGGGAAATTCAAATGGAAACTGCAGTGACTTACTGTTATGTACCTATCTGAATAACTGCAGTAAAAAGTTACAGCACCACCAGATGCTGCTGAGGATGCTGAGAGACTCAGACATTGCTGGCAGACATGTAAAGCAGTACAGCACCCTGGAGAGCAGGTCGGAACACGCAGTACCATACAACCCAGAAATCATACTCTTAAGCGCTTATCCCAGAAAAATGAAAACTGACGTTCACGCAAAGATTTGTATGTGAATGTTCATAGCATTCATACTCATATATTCATAATATTCATTCATATGTTCATAATAGACCCCAAATGGAAACAACCCCAAAGTCCTTCGGTGGGTGAATGATTAAACGAACTAACACATTCATTCTGTGAAATATTCCTCAGCAATAAAAAGGAATGAACTAATGGTATGTGCAGTAACCCAATGAGTACCCAGAAAATTATGATGAATGAAAAGCCAATCCTGTAATATTACGTACTGTATAATTCCATTTATATAAAATTCTTGAAATGACAAAATTATGGAAATGTAAAGCAGATTAGTGTTTGGCAGGGGTTTATATGGGGATGAAGGGTAAGGGATGAGGGAAGTTGCTTTAAAGGATGGAAATATTCCTTGTAGTGAGGAAAATATTCTACATCTTAATTCTGTCAGTGTCAGTATCCTGGTTGTGATATTATAATACTGTTTTGCAAGATGGGAACTCTGGGTAGTGAATACTTGGGATCTGCCTGCATTTTTTATTAAAACTGCCTGACCCACATCTCACATCATACTTAGTGATGAAAAGCTGAAAGTATTTCTTTTAAGATTGGAATGCCCACTCTCGCCAATTTTAATTCAACATTTTATTCCTGGACACAGCAGTTTAGAGAAGAAAAAGAAATTAAAAGAATCCAAATTGGAAAAGAAGTAAAGCTGCCACTGTTTGTAGGTGACATTATGCTATATGTGGAAAATCCTAAAGTGTCCGGCACGACTGAAGCGACTTAGCAGCAGCAGCAGCTAGTGGAAAACTGCTAGCGCTCATCAGTGAATTTGATAAGGTTACTGGATGCAAATCTAATATATAGAAATCTGTTGCATTTCTATACACTATCAATGAAATATCAAAATGGGAAATTAAGGAAACAATCTCATTTACCATTGCATCAAAAAGAATAAAGTACCTAGGAATAAACCTATCTAAGGAGATAAAACACCTGTACTCTTAAAAAAACTATAAGTTACTAATAAGAGAAATTGAAGATGACCCAAACAGATGGAAAGGTATATGATGTTCTTGAATTGAAAGAATCGGTATTGTTAAAATGACCATACTACCCAAGGCAACCTGCAGATTCAGCACAATCAACTATCAAATTACCAATGGCATTTTTCTTTGACCCAGAATAAAAAATTTTACAGTTTCTTTGGAAACACAAAAGACCTGGAATAGCCAAAACAATCTTGAGAAAGGAAAGGGGGAACTGGGAGAATCATGCTGCCTGACTTCAGACTATACTACAAAGCTATGGTAATCAAAACAGTATAGTACTGTACATGTACAGTCCAGATGTACATGGACCAGTGGAATAGGACAGAAAGCCCAGCAAGAAACCCATGCAGTTAGGGTCAGTTATCTACAACAGAGGAGGCAGAAATATACAACGAAAGAAAGACAGGCCCTTTGAGAAGTGGGTGCTGGGAAAACTAGACAGCTTCATGTGAAAGAATGAAATTAGAACTTTCTCTAACACCATGTATAAAAATAAGCTCAAAATAGATTAAAGACCTAAACGTAGAACTGGATACTGTGAAGCTCCTAGAAGAAAACATAAGCAGAACACTCTTTGACATAAATCATGGTAATATTTTTCAGATCCATCTCTAAAGAGTAATGGAAATAAAAACAAAAAGAAACAAATGGGGCCTAATTACACTTAAAAGTTTTTGCAAAGGAAAGCATAAACAAAACACAACCTGTGGGATGGGAGAAAATATTTGTAAATGATGCTACCAGCAAGGGATTAATTTCTAAAATAAAAAGCTCATAATAAATAGCTTAATATATTAAAAAAAAAAAAAACCCAATCAAAAAAATGGGTGAAAGACCTAAATAGACATTCCTCCAAAGAAGACATCCAGGTGGCCGTGAAAAGGTGCTGTTTATCACTTATTATTAGAGAAGTGCAAGTCAAAACTACAGTGAGGTGCCACTTCACACCAGTCAGTATATATTTGCATGTTCCCAGATTGGCAGCAGAGCACCCTGTCGCCTAATCCCACTCCCACCTATGTTCCTCTTTCTCCTGTGTGCTCAGTCATGTCTGGTTCTTTGTGACCCCATGGAACCTGTAGCCCACCAGGTTCTTCTGTCCATGGAATTTTCCAGGCAAGAATATGAAACAGGTTGCCATTTTCTCCTCCAAGGGATCTTCCCAACCCAGGGATTGAACCCATCTCTCTTACATCTCCTGCATTGGCAGGTGGATTCTTTGCCACCACTAGTCCCACCCGGGAAGCCCACTAATCAGAATGGGCATCATTAAAATGTCTACAAATAATATATGCTGCAGAGGGTGTGGAGAAAAGGGAACTCTCCTGTGCTTTTGGTGGGAATGTAAATTGGTACAGTCACTATGGGGAACAGTGTGGAGGTTCCTAAAAAAACTGAAAATAGTTACCATATGATCCAGCAATCCCACTCCTGGGCATATATCCAGATAAAACTCTATTTCAAAAAGATACATACACCCCAGTTTTCATAGCAGCACTGTTTATAATAGCCAAGGCATGGAAGCAGCCTAAATAAGATAAGAACGGTATATATACACAGTAGAATATTACTCAGCCGTAAAAAATGAACTAATGCCATTTGCTGCAACATGGATGAACCTAGAAACCACATTAAGTCAGAGAAAGACAAATATACAAGATCACTTATGTGTGGGATCTTAAAAAGTAATATAAATGCACATCTTTACCAAATAGAAATACACTCACAGACATAGAAAAGAAACTTACGTACTGTGACCAGAAAGGATAATAGCGGGTGGGGGGAGGTAAATTAGTTATTATATATATATATTATATATAGTTATATAAATACACACTACTCTGTATAAAGTAGATAAACAACAAATGCCTACTCTGTAGCACAGGGAATATGTTCAGTGTCTTGTAATAATCTACAATGGTAAAGAATCTGAAAAAATATATATATAAATGTTCCTTTATATGTGTGACTGAAATTACTTTGCTGTGCCCCTGAAGCTAATGCAACACTGTAAATTAACTGTACATCAGGTTTTAAACCATATTAAACATTGCAATTATTTAAAAACAAAAAGTGTAATTAAAGAACTGGATTGAATCTGGGTGGTAGAGTCACTTCAAAATCCCTTCAGCTTTACTATATAATTGAAAAATTCTGTAATCAAATATAAAATAAAATTTTCTGTAGCTATAAAAGCAGCATATCACTGTTACATCTTTATAGTATTGTAATATGTGTATTAAATGGCAGCTTGAAAAACATCCAGGAATCAAACATGTAGGTTTTTCACCAGGTGAAATGAGCTGATGTTCATGCAAAAGATTATATGTCAATGTTATGATGGCTTCATTTACAGTCAGAAACTGGGGACCAGCATAGCCTCTCAGGTGGGGAGTGGGTAGCCAGGCTGTGTTAAATTCTGTAATGGAATACTGCTCAGCATTCAAAAGGAACTTACTACTGATACACAAAACAAATGGATGAATGTCAGATGCATTACCTAAGTGAAAGAAACCAGACTCAAAAGACTGCATTCAGTATTATCCCTTTTATGTGACATGCGTGCAAAGGAAAAAGTCAAAGGACAGATATCAGACTATGGGCGACCAGGGCTGCGCCTCCTGGCACAAGCTGTTGTGGGGCTTGCTGGGGCTGTGCTGTGTCTCGATATTCATGCTTGTTACGCAACTGTACGTTCATCAAAACTCACAGAAGTAGACACAGAAAAGGCTGAATTTCACTGTATATAAATTGTCTTAATTTTTAATAAGGACAAACATGTGCCCATTGCTGGGGTGAAACAAATGTCTTGACTAAAAACAAACCAGATTAAAGATAGTTTTAGAAAATACTTTTTCAAATGCCACGCGTTCACCTTCTGTCGCACCTTTATGCACCCTTACTCATATACTCTTCCCAATTATATGTTCTCTAATGTCTTGATACAAAATTCACACATAATAGAGATAAAAAAGAAATTGAAAGGATGACATTTCACAACAGCATAAAATTAAACTCTGAAGTTGATATGTTTACTTATTAGTCTAAGTTAAAATTACACAATTAGTTCACTATATGAATTACAGTGACTGAATTGGGGAAAATAGTCATTTATATGAAAAAAGTGTTTATTTCATTAGAGGCCAATGGTATGAAAGGGGTGCTAAAAAAATCTTGGCCTTCAGAAAGGTAAATATTCGATGAGGAGAATAATATTTACACTCTGAGCTTTGTTAGATCACAACTGTAGTATCTAATTTTGTCTTCTAACATAACTCACTCATCTCACACGCTAGTAAAGTAATGCTCAAAATTCTCCAAGCCAGGCATCAGCAGTATGTGAACCATGAACTTCCAGATGTTCAAACTGGTTTTATAAAAGGCAGAGGAACCAGAGATCAAATTGCCAATATCCGCTGGATCATGGAAAAAGCAAGAGAGTTCCAGAAAAACATCTATTTCTGCTTTATTGACTATGCCAAAGCCTTTGACTGTGTGGATCACAATAAACTGTGGACAATTCTGAAAGAGATGGGAATACCAGACCACCTGACCTGGCTCTTGAGAAACCTGTATGCAGGTCAGGAAGCAAGAGTTAGAACTGGACATGGAACAACAGACTGGTTCCAAATAGGAAAAGGAGTACATCAAGGCTGTATATTGTCACCCTGCTTATTTAACTTCTATGCAGAGTACATCACGAGAAATGCTGGGCTGGATGAAGCACAAGCTGGAATCAAGATTGCCAGGAGAAATATCAAGAACCTCAGATACGCAGATGACACCACCCTTATGGCAGAAAGTGAAGAGGAACTAAAAAGCGTCTTGATGAAAGTGAAAGAGGAGAGTGAAAAAGTTGGCTTAATGCTCAACATTCAGAAAACGAAGATCATGGCTTCTGGGTCCATCACTTCATGGCAAATAGATGGGGAAACAGTGTCAGACTTTATTTTTCTGGGCTCCAAAATCACTGCAGATGGTGATTGCAGCCTTGAAATTAAAAGATGCTTACTCCTTGGAAGGAAAGTTATGACCAACCTAGACAGCATATTGAAAAGCAGAGATATTACTTTGCCAACAAAGGTCCGTCTAGTCAAGGCTATGGTTTTTCCAGTGGTCACGTATGGATGTGAAAGTTGGACTGTCAAGA